>NC_083415.1:58633926-58953510 GCF_020745735.1 Hemiscyllium ocellatum
TTCCCCCAAATCTCATTGACTCCAGGTTTGCCAGAGCTTCTTGATGGTACACTCAATCAAATAGAGCCTTGATGTCGAGGGGAGTCACACTCATCTCTGGAATTCAGCTTTTTCTTTGTCAATTTCTAAGGCTGTAATGAGGTCAGGAGCTGAGATGCCCAGGTAAAATACAAACTGAGCAGCAATGAGCAAGTTATTTTATTCCTGATGAAGGGCTTATGCCCGAAATGTTGATTCTTCTGCTGCCTGATCTGCTGCGCTTTTCTAGCACCACACTTTTCATTTCTTATCCTGCAGACTAGTCAGATTGATCTTGCTGAACATGAATTTTGGCGGTAGGTCCCATTGTCTATATTGTGCCTTCATCTGGTGCTGTTGTCTCTTGCTCTATGGAATTCCGTGTCACACAGCCTTCACTTTGGCCATTCTGAATGGTTCTTTCACGTCCCTGTACTTCCTGCTGTCTCTAAACGAATGGCTAACGTGGAAGTAGTTGTAAAATTCAGCCAGAAAGCTTGAACGGGCTCATAATCTGATCATTTCCCATCTGATGGAACTCATACAGTTGATTCATGGCATGATTGGCTTCTTTAATGGGGAAATGTTCAGCAGGTTGGTTCTTTACTCAATGGACTTTAGAAGAATGGGAAGTAATCGTATGGAAACATATCAAATTTTGATGGGGTCTGACAGCTGAAATGATGTCACCACTTGTGGGAGAGACGAGGACAGGGGAACATACTTTCAAATTAAGGCATCTCCCATTTGAGATGGACGTGAGGAAATATTCCTTCTCTCAGAGGATCAGTAATGTATAGAATTTTCCTCCACAGACAGCAGTGGAAGTTAGATCATTGAATATATTAAAGGCTGAGTTTGTCAGATTTTTGATGAACATGGCTGTCAAGGTTTAGAAGGATAGGCAGGAAAATGAAATCAAAACCACAGCAGATCGGTGGTGATTGACTGATAGAGCAGACTCCAAGAACTGAATGGTCTAATCCTGCTAGTATTTCTTAGGTTTTCACGTAAATGGTGTTAAGGTTAATTTACTCACTCTTGTGGCAAAATTCAGCCTAACCTGCACCTGTGTTTGTCTTTCAATTGGGTTCCTTTGTCCAATTTTAATGTTAATTGTGTATCTTTCTGTGACTAACTTGCTCTTGCTGCTCTATTTAGCTGACTGTCTTTATCTCTGTAATGTCATGACATTATTCTCTCAGTGTAGAACTAGTTGTCCACTGGGAGCACATATCACAAATTCATGCCTGCACTCCTCATGATGCCTGTCCTTTAAATGGAATAACGTCATGGGAAGCCAGTGCTGAAATTCCTGGTGTGTGGTCCCTATGGGCAAGTTCTACTAACAGGACAGTTTCATAAACATTATAACTCCCCATCTACCATTCTTTTCACATTATTTCTGTCTCTACCTCAAACACTGTTTTCTCTCTCTGTTTTGGGCTCTTTCTATCACTATCAGAGGAATCTAGCAATGGACCTGAAAAGTACCCTCTTGGAAAATTCTCTTGGAAATATTGCACCTCACATTATCCCCATGTTCCTTCATTAAATCTTCCTCGAGCTGCAATCCAACTATTCTTGAGAATTTTAGATTAGATTAGATTCCCCACAGTGTGGAAACAGGCTTTTTGGCCCAACCAGTCCACACTGACCCTCTGACGAGTAACCCACCCAGACCCATTTCCCTCTGACTAGCGCACTTAACACAGTGGACAATTTAGCATGGCCAATTCATCAGACCTGCACATCTTTGGACTGTGGGAGGAAACCGGAGCACCCGGAGGAAACCCACACAGACGTGGGGAGAATGTGCAAACTCCACACAGTCACCCGAGGCCGGAATTGACCCTGGTGCTGTGAGGCTGCAGTACTAACCATCGTGCTGCCCCAAATTTTCTGACATGGTGATCCTTCACTGCCTCCCTTCAGACATTTCCATCTTGCATTTGAAATTTTAAACTGAGGATTTCCCAGTTATATAAATTTAAACCTTATTCAAAGAGTTGCTATGCTCTTCCCAGGGTCCTGGCCAATATTTAGATGGAAAAGCTCAAAGGGTTGAATGGCTTACTTCTGTTCCTCCTTTTGTTCTGATATTCCATACCTTTACACCCTCTGCATAAAGCAAATGTTTCCAAACTGTCCTTTCATCTATCTTCTAATCTGAAGAATAAGTTTTTATTCATTCTCCTGCTTGTCTATCTCTCTATCTCTCAGCCAATGTCAGTCTTTTTCTCCTGAAATGGTAAATAGTCATTGAATACACTAATCCAGTCCAAGGAACGAGGTTTCTTACAAGATAATTCAAAGGATTTCATGCAATTTGAGAATTTTAGTGTCACTCTGCACCATGCTATGACTGGATTCCTCAGGTTATGTTTTATACTTATCCCACTCTTTGACTATTTTTATTGTATCTTGCTTACAACTCACCAACTTTTCTGTTCCGATCATGTATCTTTGCAGCCATTACATAATTTCCATCTAGATACTTCTTACCAATGTTTGCCCTTTGTTATGCATCTTCTACTTCTGAACCATGCTATTAAATGTTTTCAAGAAGAAGTTAGATATAGTTCTTAAGGCTAAAGAGAATCAAAGTGTATGGAGTGAAAGTGGTAAAAGAGTACATCAGTACCTGAAATGACCAGGGCAGCAGAGAGCACAGGTTTTCCTATATAAAGCAAGTGACTTGGAACTATATTTCTGTTCCTTCACCATTGCCAGATGAGAGTCCTGGTGACCCCTTCGAATAGCAATGTGGGAGTACCATTGAGTCATGGACTGCAACTATTCAAGAGGTCACCTTCATGAGGGCAATGATGTATGATTAATAAATGTTGGCCTTACCTGAAACGTATGCATCTCAAGAATGATTTCTCTTTGTCCAAACTAAGCCAAACAAATAGAAAGATTTAATCCTTGAACTAAATGTTCCTCAAAACAGCTTAGTGGAGTTTTAGGATTGGCATCATTTGGTCATCTTTACATGGTTACTTGGATGTTTAATTGGAACGTGATGATCTTCCAACGCGCCCCTCTCCATTTGCCCATGTCCAGTTGTCCTGCCCAGTTTCTAGGCTCTAATTAGAACAATGTCCGCTTGGGCAAGGTGCTAGATGGTGCTGCACCCATAGACCTGAATCTCAACAGAAACCTGAGCACTTTGTGAGGGGAGGAAGAGAGAAGGATGAAAGTAAAAAAGGAAAGAAAACAAAAAATTTGAAGGAAAGGGAAAGTTATGAAACCCCAGATGGAAATAAGAGGCAAGATTAATTAGCAGGGCTGCTGGTTCCTGCAGGTTAAATTACAACATGACCCTAAACAACAGTTCCTTCTCTGGCCATTATCATTTTTCATATAGAGAAAGCTTGGAAGGAGTCAGATCAGATTTCAGCCGTGCAAAGTTTGTTTTCATTCCTTATTTCTACTCAGCATCAAAGGTCTGAATTTTAAATAAAAACCACATAAGGAAATTCTACTTAACACCATGTCGACCCACGTTTAAACTTGATACTACCAACTTAACAACTGCAACAGTGATATTTTTCACAACAAAGTCATATTTTTCAACCTTTTCAGCACGAAATTCAGATCTATAATGCCGCAATAAAGGTGTTACAGAAACTGAAGGCTCTCCACGTGAAGGCCATTATATTTAATAGCTGCCTCCTGTGTAACCTGTGCAGTGCCCCAGGATGGGAAGGCTCCTCATAAAAGCATCCCATGCCTACAGCAGAATCTGATACTGACCTTGACATTGCTCAAGATTCAAGAGTGAATTTGCAAGCTTGGACCATGTAGTCCAATCAATGCACTCGCTTGTCACTCACCAAAGGAGTTATGTTCAGCTGCAAGAGAGCCATAATGGTAACCTCTACCTATGTTCACCTATCATTACCTTACCAACCTGCACCCCCCCCCACCCCCTTTATCTGCAGCTCCCCCTACGCCCACCCAAGTCCTGAAGAAGGGTTACACCTGAACCGTTGACTTCTCCAACTCCTGGTGCTGCCTGGCTTGCTATGTTCTTCCAGGCACCTGTTTGTCGACATTTGTGGGATGGTGGCAGAATCCCTTCTCCTGAGCAGAGAGACCTAAGTTGAAGTCTCACCAGCTCCAGAAGATTAGACAATATCCACTTTAGAGGGCAGGTAACAACCTGCTTGTTCAGCTTCATGGATGTGCTGTGCTGTGTACTTGGAGGTTTGTTTCAAAGATAAGGTAAAGGTTAATACTCCTGGTAAGGGCTCGTGGAGGCGAGATAACATAATGACATCTGTAGAGAAATTAGTTAACAGACAAAAGCAAAGAGTATAGAGGTACAAGTGGGACAGGCTATGACTGTTGGAGTGTGTAAGGATCAGTGTGAAGCCTCAGCCTTTCACAATTTCTATCAATAATTTAGATGAAGAGATAGAGAGCAATGCATCTAAGTTTGTTGACAGTACAAAGCTAGGTAGAAATGTAAAGTGTGAGGAAGACACAAAGAAGCTGCAAAGAGATATACACAGATTAAATGAAAGGGCTACAAGATGGCAGATGGAGCATAAAGTGGGAAAATGTGAAGTTAGTCACCGAGGTTGAGAGGGCAGAAAAACATAATTTTAAAAATACCATATTAGTAGATTGGTTAAAAATAACAATCAGTGCATGAAAGCTGCTGTTAGTGTCTTGTCATGGAACAGATTTCGTTTGGATGACTAAGATAAACTTTTGTGGTGAACAATGTTAAGGTGTATTATCGAGGCTGTGATTTTGCAATATTTAAATCTGAGATGGATATAGAGATTGATGGGTTCCAATTGTCTACATGACCTCTCTACCAAATCTGGAAAACTCCCCCAAATTAAGCCTTTCAATTTCTTTAAAAATAATGGAATCAGTCAATTAACATTGTAGAAGCAATTAGTCATACTTGAATCAAATTATAACAAAACAAGATTAAGGCTGTGAAAGCAGCAGTCTATTCAAATAATAAGGCAAAACTTACAAATTCAAATTACAAATTACAGTTAACTAATTCACCTATGGTTCAGCAGGTGACATTCACATTCTTGGCTCAGATGCTTGAGCATTGTTCCCTCTCCATTGTGGGTATTGAGTTGACCATTGGGAGTCACTCTATGTCGTACAGGTCTGGATGTTTCCTCATTCCTGCACCATGGTAATCACCAAAACCATCTTCTGCTTTATTTGGAGGTTGAAAATGCATTGGGTCCAAAGGGAGATAATGTGCAGACCTCTCAATAAAGCCTTATCTAAAGAAAGCTTGCTGCATATATACAATTCATTTTAAAGTTTGGATTTTAAATTAGTGGCATATGAGTGTTGGTCTATCTTGAGAAAGGGTTTAAAAATTTACAAGGTCAGCCTTTCTGGAACGATGATTTTGAACAGCATGTGTCAAGGAGAGTGAATGAAGGACCCTTGGAATGATGATGAACATTTATTTATATTGTGAGGGGTTAGGATAGGAAGCAGAAAACATTAAGCAATAACTGCAGCAAAAACCAGGACGTGTGAGGTTTTTTAAAACAATTAATTTGAAAGCTTTTGGGCAGTTTGAAGGAGACCTGACTGTGATATGAAACAAATGTAGACTTGCCTGGAAAAATTTATTATGCCGAACAGTTAAGGGAATAAGGAACCCCAGCAAAACGGTATAGTTTGTTAAAATGCCAGACCAGGAGTGATTGGTTAGAATTCCAATGATAATTTAAAGACTGAGAAAATCCTCACCCTCAGTTGTGCGAGGATTCTCATTAGAGGTTTTCACAGCTTACAGGATCATAACCATGAACAATCGATAAGTCATACCAACAGATTTGACAGGGCAGGTATTTCTCTGAATGTTGATTAATTGTAAAATTGGGTAGTGGGTAGAATTTTGTTTTGTTATGTGTTCTGAAATCTTTCAAACTGTGCCTTGTTTTTCATTTGTTTTATTTTCATTGTTACAAAATTTACATTGAGAAATAAACTTCTGTTTTATTGTTAACACCAAATCTACAGCGTTGTCTCCTTCACTGAACTTTATCAGCAAGTGTGTGGAGGACTGCATTCCAAGGAAGTCAATCCGGGTGGTCCCCAGCAGGAAACCCTGGATGAATTAAGACACACAGAACCTGCTAAAAAACAGACATGAGGCCTTCAGATCAGGAGACCCACTCAAGTAAAAGGAATCCAAGTATGACCTTCGCAGAGCCGTTAAGATAGCCAAGGATGGGAGACTGGTTAGTAAGGTTAGATCTCATGGAATACAGGGAGAACTAGCCATTTGGATACAGAACTGGCTCAAAGGTAGAAAACAGAGGGTGGTGGTGGAGGGTTGTTTTTCAGACTGACGCCTGTGACCAGTGGAGTGCCACAAGGATCGGTGCTGGGTCCTTTACTTTTTGTCATTTGCATAAATGATTTGGATGCGAGCATAAGAGGTATAGTTAGCAAGTTTGCAGATGACACCAAAATTGGAGGTGTAGTGGACAGCAAAGAGGGATAACTCAGATTACAACAGGATCTTGACCAGATGGGCCAATGGACTGAGAAGTTGTAGATGGAGTTAATTCAGATAAATGCGAGGTTCTGCATTTCGGAAAAGTAAATCTTAGAAGGACTTATACACTTAATGGTAAGGTCCTCGGGAGTGTTGCTGAACAAAGAGACCTTGGAGTGCAGGTTCATAGCTCCTTGAAAGTGGAGTCACAGGTAGATAGGATAGTGAAGAAGGCATTTGGCATGCTTTCTTTTATTGGTCAGAGTATTGAGTACAGGAGTTGGGAGATCATGTTGCTGCTGTACAGGACGTTGGCTAGGCCACTGTTGGAATGTTGCGTGCAATTCTGGCCTCCTTCCTATTGGAAAGATGTTGTGAAACTTGAAAGGGTTCAGAAGAGATTTACAAGGATATTGCCAGGGTTGGAGGATTTGAGCTATAGGGAGAGGCTGAACAGGCTGAGGCTGTTTTCCCTGGAGCGTCAGAGACTGAGGAGTGACCTTATTGAGGTTTACAAAATTGTGAGGGACATGAATAGGGTAAATAGACAAAGTCTTTTCCCTGGGGTGGGGGAATCCAGAACTAGAGGGCATAGGTTTAGGGTGAGAGGGGAAAAATATAGAAGAGACCAAAGAGGCAACTTTTTCACACAGAGGGTGGTACGTGTATGGAATGAGCTGCCAGAGGAAGTGGTGGAGGCTGGTACAATTGCAAATTTAAGAGGCATTTGGATGGGTATATGAATAGGAAGGGTTTGGAGAGATATGGGCCGGGTACTGGCAGGTGGAACTAGGTTGGGTTGGGATCTCTGGTCGGCATGGACAGTTTGGACTGAAGGGTCTGTTTCCAAGATGTACATCTCTATGACTCTATGGCCAATACTGATCCAGACTGGAGACCCAGACAGACACCCGGCGATAATGGCAAGAACTGAATGACATCACAGGTTCTAAAAAAAGACAGTGCAAGATAGCAGATAATGACCCATCCTCCCAACATTCACTGCATCAGAAGTCAGATCAGTTTCCCTTTGTGTGAATGCAAGGAAAGCGATTGGACCAGACTGAGTACCAGGCCGTGCACTCAGAGCATGCGCAGATCAACTGACAGAGGTCTTCTCGGACATCTTCAACCTCTCCCTGCTTCAAGTGGGCCAACATCATCCCAGTGCTGAAGAAGGCGAATGCAGCATGTCTCAATGATGACCGCCCAGTGGTCCTAATTTCAGTTCACGGTATTAATCAACTCCAGCCTCCCCATTACTCTTGACCCATTCCAATTTGCCTATCAGATCAACAGATCCATGTCAGATGTCATATCACTTGCCCTTCTCTCCTCCCATAACGTCTTGACGCCAAGAACAGCTACATAGGAATCCTACTCATTGACTACAGTTTAGCCTTCAACTGTGTTATCCCCTTGAGACTGATTACTAAACTTAATGATCTCGGACTAAGCCCCACTCTCTGCAACTGGATCCTCAATTTCCTGACCCACAGCCCACAATCAATGAAGATTGGGGACAAAATGACCTCGTCGCCAAATACCAGACTAATGCCATTTACAAGTTTGCTGATGACACCACCATAGTCAGTTGAATTTCAGATGGCGGCGAAACAGACTACAGACGGAAGGTGGAAGACCTGGAAAAATGTTGCACTGACAGCAACCTAACTCTCAATGCCAGCAAAACCAATGAACTCATTATTGACACTTGGCGGGATGTTACTCATGCTCCCCAAACATCAACAGCACAGAGATTGAACGAGTGGAAAATGTCAAGCTCCTGGAAGTGATCATCCACAACAAACTTTCTTGGACTCTTCATGCGGACGCACTGCTTACAAAGGCCCAACAACGTCTCTTCTTCCTCAGGCAGCTGAGGAAATTTGGCATGAAGGTAAATACCCTTGCCACCTTTTATAGATGTGTCATCGAGAGCATTCTGTCTGGATGTATCACTACCTGGTATGGCAACTGTACCATTCAAGATCAGAGACGGTTACAAAGATTGGTGAACTCAGCCCGGACAATCATAAAGGCTAACCTCCCATCAATAGAATCCATCTACCTGGCCTGCTATAAAGGAAAGGCTGCCAGCATTCTCAAAGATCCATCCCACTCTGGCAATGTTTTTCTACAACCTCTACCATCGGGGGGAAGGTACAGAAGCCCGAACACATGCACCAGCTGGTTTCAAAACAGTCTCTACCCTACTGTTGTTAGAATACTGAATGGACTCACAAACTCTTAACATTCGTCTATACCCGTGTCTTTGTTTTTGCTGCTGTTAACCTATTATTTACTTATCTAAGCTACTTAACTCTGTGATCTGCCTGTGTTGCTTGCAAGACAAAGCTTTTCACTGTGCCTTGGTACATGTGATGATAAATTCAATTCAGTTCAATTCAATTCACTGAAAGAACACCAAGTTAAATTTAAGGGAAACAAAGTATGATCCCATCTATGTCAAGAGTGTGGCACTGGAAAAGCACAGCAGGTCAGATAGCATCTGTGGAGCAGGAGAATCAACATTTCGAGCATAAGCCCTTCATTTGTAGTAGATACTGGTTGTTCTGTTCAGGTCCAATTTGTGCTGGTCTGAATGCAACCTGGAATCCATGCAGGATCAGTTGTTTCCATAAGCAGACACTGAGGAAGGAGGTGTGGCTGTGGTAGCGAGTCTGCTTCAGGATGTGACTGACGTATCTCAGGACAGAGGAGATGACCTGGGCGCGGGGGGGGGGGGGAGGAGGAGGAGTGCAGTGAGAGAGCGACACACTGAGATCCTTGTAGAGAGAGGAGGAGAACTTCTTCAAGGTAGGCATCCTTTGAAGAGGCTTTGCATTGAGGTTAAAAACAACTAGGAGAAAGTGAGGGCTGCAGATACTGGAGATCAGAGTCAAGAGTGTGGTGCTGGAAAAGCACAGCAGGTCAGGCAGCATCTCAGGAGCAGGAGAATTGATGTTTCAGGCATAAGCCTTTCATCCTGATGAAGGTCTTATGCCTGAAACATCGATTCCCCTGCCTCTATGATCCCCTCTAGCCAGGTTTCATTCTGTGTTCAAACTTGTCCACTAGTAATATCAACTGGGTCAACCCTTGCAATAAAGACCAATATGCCATTGTTTTTCATTGGAGGCTTGTTGAAACTACAACTCACCTTTCTGCAACCCAACACACTAGCTCATCCAAATTCCCCCAAATGTTAATGTTTAATACTTCCTCACCACTTAAAAACTTGTTTATTTTTCAAAGCATGGTGAATAACCTCACACTTCCCCACATTATATTCCATCTGCCACCTCCTTGCCCACTCAGTTAAACTGCCTTTATCCTTTCTCAGACTCTTTGAGCAGGATTTCCCAGCCTTGACAGCTGGGAAAACAGTGAGGTCAGAGTTAGAAGGGCAACCAGGTGAAGTCTCAAAGACAGGAAAGCACCCAGAAAGTGGGATGACTGGTTTGGATCAGCTGAACAGAGGCACAAAGCTCTTTATTATTGTTACAGGCCATTCAGCTAGTTTTTGGACAGGGGTCTGTGGTATTGGAAGATTCCCCCCTTAGACCCAATGGGCCATCCAGAGAACCTAATCTCTCTGATTTTAGTTTTATTTTGTTTACTTCTCTGAGTGTTCCTCAGCACACCTTGGTATTGAGGCAACCTCTATCTCAGTAATACCCAGCTCTTCTGGTTGGATTGCTGAAACTCATATTGGGCCAGCAACACTTACTACTCACACTCATGATTTGCCGGTGTTGGACTGGGGTGTACAAAGTTAAAATTCACGCAACACCAGGCTATAGTCCAACAGGATGGAGGAGCAGCACTCCGAAAGCTAGTGCTTCCAAATAAATCTGTTGGACTATAACCTGGTGTTGCGTGAATATCAACTTGTCACACTCAGTTCATTAATTGGACCACAAGCACAGAGGCAGCCAATAAAGAGACATTCTCCAGTAAAATTGCTGAGCCAGTCCCATTGCTAGCCAGTGTGAGATCAGGACACCCACGATGGTTTGCACATCACAGCCCCAAGGCCAGTGGTAAAATTTGGCCCCTCTGTCACACCTTACTTACTTTCCCATCCATGCAGCTCTGTATTGTCAGAAAGGTTTACTCGTTGGTTCCCTCCAGCTCCCATATTTGCCAGACGGTAGGTCACACCGGGATTTTAATAGGAAATGCTGAGGAAATATCTGGGCATAACCTTACGATAAGACACACGGCAATTTTAGCTGATTTTTATCAGGAAAATGCTGGTGCACCTCCCGGTATGGCAAATACAATCAGTCATTAATATAGATTGCAAGTATCTGTAGTCTTCTGAAGAAAGAGAATCTCAATAGTCAATAAATGATTGAAATATGTAAATACATTAAATTTGACAAGACTTGATACTTAAATAGAAACCGCTGAATGTTTTATTTCCTTTTTCTTTTAACTAAGCTGCTGTTTCTCTAGAAAATTTTATTTGGAAATTAACCCGAGTTTCACCCCGACTGGGGTCCACCGCCTTAATCCGGCAGGGGAGTTGTAGATTGTGGAGTTTGAGCCAGGAACGAGCTGCCCAGCCTGGCTGGGCCATGTCTGTATTGTCTGAATTCCTCCAGCAACACAAGGGAATACAGAGTTTCCCCTGCATTTAAACAAACATTACAATAGCTGCTGTGTATCTGCTCCCTTATCCTCAACCAACTCAATTTGCCTTTCTGCCAGACACATGCTGTTTTTTTTCTCTCTCTCCCTTACTCATTCTCTCTCTCTTCTAAGGGAAAAAATCTGGTGTTAAAAACTCGGAAGCTAAGCCTCAGGGTTTTTATAGGGTGCGTGTCTAAAAGCTATTAATAATGCATCAAGAGCAGGTTAACACAGGAGCCAGAACTGTTGTCATTGTTAAAGGTGGAAGACCAGTGACATTAATGTCTGTCTGGTGGAAGCGTGATACAATGTAACAGATCGTTTCCTGCAACTTGATTGACTTGAGGGGGTGTGTGTGCTCTATAATGAACTCCATATTATACAGCTGGTTAGATAGCATTTCTTTTATTGCAATACCGTTATGTGGAAAATTTAAAGACACAATCTTTGATTGAAAAAAAAATTTGGGATTTACAAGTGTTTTGTGATCTCTTAGTGATGATATCAATAAAATTTCTGTTCACTCCAAGAACTCCAACATAATACCTGAAGCCTTAAGCTTCCCCTCCATTTGAATCCAGTTCCAGTCAAAGTCTAGGTGCAAACCCAGTTACGTGTTTTAAAAGGATGAATTTTGGATGTGAGTTCCACATGCAAGTATAAAGTGCTTTGTCTACTAAACCCACCATCAGCTGTATACACATACATTTTATTTCACTTGCAGGTGAAACCTGGAACTGAGGCTACATGCACCAGGAAAGGTGAGACAGGTTGGGATCCTTGTCTTTTGTTATCATTCCAGCTGATAGAATACAGACAAGTCAGATCTCAAAATGAAATGTAGCTTCATAGATGGAATGCATGTTTTAAATTCAACATGGTGGCCATTCACAGAAACATAGGCACAAAACATTTTCTTTAACAATAAGACAGAAGTTTATTAATATGAGGGAAAAATAAAACAAATAAAGCTATCTAAATACTGAACATAGCTTGAAAGATCTTAAAACACACTACAAAGTGAACTCTTATCTATTCCACAACACCATAACATTACAGCAAATCAAAATCTAGAGAAATTACTCATCCAAATCAAATCCTAAAGATTCAGCTTAACTGCTTTTCCCTCAGTCCGTCCCATGAACCATGAAGCCTTCTTACTTGAATATCACAAAGCAGAGAGCTTAGATTTCCTCAGTCTTTGATTTCTTCAGATTTCTAATCAAATACTCCTGATCTAGACGTTTCACAAACTAATCCTTTACATGAAGGTAACTGAGTTTTCTCAGAACTGTCTGATACTCCTTACAAGGACATTGAATTCAGCTTCTGACCCCAATCAGGTTCTTCCAAACTGTGCTGAAAACTTTCAATCTCTGAATTTTCTATGTTGAAAACAATCCTTGATTATTTTTACCCAAAGCAAGAAAATGCCTTTCTATGTTTGCCCCCATCTGTCATAAACCTCACAGTACAACCTTCCATTTAGACTCCATGGGTTATAGATACCTACCCTTGACACATGCCGGATTAGGCCACTGCCTCTGAAGGACACTTTGGCCTTTGGTTTAAACCCTCCACAAAAGAAATGAGCACCCATATGCCACTATTCTGAAATCCAAACTCGATAATATATATCAGCCACCTTCATCACATACCTTTCATCACACTCTCTAATAAATACAGGAGGGAGAAAGACATGGGAAGATATGATGATCTTAGAACTGGAGGCACATGTGGAGTACAAAAATTGCCTATTGTTTTTATACTGGTTCTTTGATTGAGGTATCCAATTAATCCCATTCCTCATGCTCCTTGCCCATAGCCTGTCTATTTTAAACTTTCAAATCCCTTAGAAACTGTTTATTGAATCTGTTTCCAATGTAAGTTCAAACAGGGCATTTCAGATTTGAACAGCTCACAACCTTAAAAAAAGTTCTCTTCATGAATAAAATTGTCACTTTTGCAGTTCACAGTTAGGATTGAAAGACTAAAACTCAAATAATTTTACTGCTACCTTAATGGTTATCATTTCAGCAACATGGAATGTGAGTCAATAGCATAAAGTACTGTCCTTCACAGGAAGGCAATTATTTCATGATGTCTCAGCAGTTTAAGATTTAATCCCAGTACCTTCAACTGATCCACTGTGCCATTTCCATTCCTCACAGCAAATAATTCATTTTTAACACTGTCTTTTTCAATCTGTGCCAGTAATATAGGCAGGTTTAAGCCGCATACTGACAGGAGACAGGAGCAGTGATGACTTGCGGCAGTTGTACAGGCTTTGGTGAGATGACACTTGGAGTGTTGTGTGCAATTTTAGTCTCCTTACCTGAGGAAACATGTTCTAGGGAGAGTATGCAACAAAGGTTTACTATGGTGATTCCTGGGATTGCAGGACTGATGTATCAAGAAAGATTGGGTCAGTTAGGATTATATTCACTGGAGTTTAGGAGAATGAGAGGGAGATCTCATAGAAAAGTATAAATTCAAGAAAGATAAGCTGCAGGAATGATGTCCCTGAATGACTGGAGAGTCCCAAATCTGGGGTCGCAGATTAAGAATACAGTGCAGGCCATTTATGACTAAGATGAAGAGAAATCTCTTACCAAGTGAGTGGCGAGCATGTGGAATTCTCTGTTCCAGTCACTGATCGAGGCTAATGAACGTTTTCAAGTCTGCGTTAGACATAGTTCTTAAGGCTAAAGGGATCAACGATTTTCATGAGAAAGTGGGAACTGATTACTGTGTTGAATGATCTGGCAGAGATGACTTGAAGGGCTGAATGCCTACTCCTGCTCCTATTTTATATGTTTCTAAGCATCAATGGGGAACATGCTCCCACCATTTAGGAACATAGGAACAGAAATTGGTCTGTTGGCCCCACCATTCAATTAGAGCTGTTCCCTGATCCTGTATTCCTGCCTTTGGTCCACATCCCTTAATACCTTTGCTTAACAAAGATTTATCCATCTCAAATTAAAATTAACAACTGATCCAGCATCCGCTGTCATTTGTACAACAGAGTTCCAACCATCTACCATCTTTGTGTAGAAGTTCTTTCTAACATCTCTCCTGAGTGGTCTGGCCCTAATTCTCAGGCTATGTCCCTTGGTTCTAGAATCCACAGTCAGTGGAAATAGTTTATCTTTATCTACTCTGTCTTTTCCTGCTAACATCCTGAAGATTTTGATCAGGTCACATCTTAACCATCTGAGTTCTGTAGAAAACAGGCCTATTTTGTGTAATCTATCCTCATAACTTAACCCCTAAGTATCATTCATGTAGGCCAATGTTGTACAGGTTGTTCTGCTATAACGTGCATTTCCTCAACACGCATTTACAGTAGATTAGATTCCCTACAATGTGGAGACAGGCCCTTCGGCCCAACCAGTCCACACCCACCCTCCGAAGAGTAACCCACCCAGACCTATTTCCCTCCAACTAATGCACCTAGCATTATGGGCAATTTAGCATGACCAATTTAGCATGGAAACCCACACAAACATGGGGAGAATGTGCAAACTCCACACAAACAGTCACCCAAGGCTGGAATTGAACCAGGGACCCTGTGAGGCAGCAGTGCTAACCACTGAGCCACCGTGCTGCCCCATGTAGCTTGAATGACAAAATGGGGTCACTATTTGTAAAGTGCAAACTTTTAACATTTGGTTTGGCTGTAACATGATTACATCACCAACACTTTAAATGCTGTTTCTAAAGCACAATTTTTTGATAACACAGGGTTGCGCAAGAATGCAACTATCATGCTACAGAATAACCGACTACTCCCTCCAAGGTCACTCTATCCTTCTGAAGGTGTGGTGCCCAGATCTGCTCACAATATTTTCAAGTGGGATCTAACTGGGTTTGTATAACTGCAGCATAATTTCTACATCTTTCTTCTACACCTAATCCTCCAGACATAAAGGCTAGCATGCCATTAGCCTTCTTGATTATTTTCTGCACTTGTTTGTGACATTTTAAAGATCTATGCACCTGAACCCCCAAATATATGCATTGTATTTAATCTCATTTCATCTGGGAAGTACTCTTATCTATCCTTTTGTTAGTACAAAATGAATAACCTAACACTTCATTAAATTGAACTCCATCTGCTATGGTTTTGTCCATTCACCTAGTTTATCAATATCCCTCTGTAATTTTATGCTACCATCTACATGATCTACTATATTGTCTAACTTTGTGCCATCGACAAATTTGGAAATATGACTTTCATGCCATTATCCAAGTCATTAATAAACAATGTGAATAATTGAGGCCTTAACACTGATCCTTGTTGGGCATATAGTACCAATTTGAGTACCTACCCATTATCTCCACTTCCTGTTGCCCTGCTACTCAAACAATTTCCCAGCCATGTCAGTAATTTGCCCTCAGTGGTGAGGATTTCAACCTCTGTTAACAGTGTTTTATGTGGGACTTTATCAAATGCCCTCTGAAAGTCTGAATAACAACATCTATAGACATTGCCCTATCCAGTACCTAAGTCACCTCTTCAAAACATTCAATGAGATTTGTAATTTCATCCATAGAACTTCTTAATGATGATGAGAAACACAAAAGAATGCTAAACAAAATCTGACAGAAAGGTGGATACTGTAAATCAGAAACAAAGATAGAAATTGCTGGAAAAGCTCAGCAGGTCTGGCAGCGTTTATGGAGAGAAATCAGTTAACATTTTGGGTTGAGTAACCCTTCCTCAGGAGAAAGTGAGGACTGCAGATGCTGGAGATCAGAGCTGAAAATGTGTTGCTGGAAAAGCGCAGCAGGTCAGGCCGCATCCAAAGAGCAGGAGAATTGATATTTTGGGCATGAGCCCTTCTTCAGGAATGAGGAAAGTGTGTCCAACAGGCTAAGATAAAAGGTAGGGAGGAGGGACTACCTTTTATCTTAGCCTGCTAGACACACTTTCCTCATTCCTGAAGAAGGGCTCATGCCCGAAACGTCAATTCTCCTGCTCTTTGGATGCTGCCTGACCTGCTGAGCTTTTCCAGCAACACATTTTTAACCCTTCCTCAGACCAGGGTCATTTGTTCATTGATAAAAATAGAAATTGCTGGAAAAGCTCAGCAGGTCAAGCAGTGTTTATGGAGAGAAATCAGACTTTACATTTTGGGTTGAGTGACCCTGCTATGAAATGTTAACTCTGATTTCTCTCCACAGATGCTGCCAGACCTGCTGAGCTTTTCCAGCAATTTCTATTTTTGTCAATGAAAGAATGTCCTCAGATATTCTCTCTTTATAATTTTCCAGGGGATGGGGGTGTCACTAGCTCAGCCAGCAATTATAGTCTAACATTAATTTGGGTACACAAGTTTTGGAAGGTGTTGGTCTACTTTTTATAAATAGTATTTCACACTGGAAATTTTGGGAACACATTGAGGCTGTAGCCTGATGTTAGACAAACAACAGGTAGCCCAGCTTGGGATTAGCAAGAGGAATAACCTGCATGGTTTACACACATCCATAAACATTGATTTCACAAAATTCACCATTCAAGGAAAGAAACATCTCAGATCATTGCAGGCATTTTTTTTCTAGGTAGGAATGTGATCCTGGTTTCCTGACCATTCACAATCACTGTGCTGCTGATCAAAATGACATTGTCCATTTCTAATCAAATATGTTTTGATGCATATTCAAAGCCATTATCTGTATTCCCACACTGACATTTCAAACATGTGATTTCAGATGACAAAAGAAAAAGTGGTTGTCTCTGTGCTATAGAAGTGAACATTTTTGAGACTCATATACTTGTCCAAGATGAAAATGTCAGCAACTCAACAAAATTACCCTAAAAACATGTTTCACGTCCATGACAAATTCAATATACAAAACAATTACAGTCCAATATACTAAATATCGCATGTGATTGATGTGACTAGCAATCAAATGTGACTTTAGTGATGTAGAACATTTCAAGTGAGGAATCAAAGCACAAAGGTTGTCTCTCCAGTCAACTATGCTGAAAAGCACTCAGCAAAACAGAAAGTGTTGGAGCTCTTAGAATGTGCAAGATCAATATCACTTTCAGAGTCCAGAACTGAAGTTGAAGCTGCCAATAGTAACTATGAATACTAATTCCAAAAATCTATATTCTCAGGTTTCTCTCATCTATAAAAGGCATTAATGAAATTGTCTATGGATTTCCTGAAAAATACTCTTTCAAGAATTGTAATTCTTCTTAAATTAAAGCAATTATCAAATGCTTTTAAGAAATTTTCAAAAGTGTCTATTCTCTCTTTGATGTTTTGTCTGTTAATAATATCATCAGCATTTGGACCCATTGAAAATGGAGTCACTTGCTCAGTTTCAGCCTTAATGCTTACCTTTGAGCAAATGCTGTAGCCCTCGAACAGTTGCCTCCATGAAGTCCCATCTTGTGCTCTCAGTGGTCCTTCCCTGACCTTCAATATGTTGATGTTAATTTTTCTCCATTTCTTTTCAATTTGTTGATTAATCTGATTACTATAAAAGTATTTTAAATTTGTATCATTTTAATGTTAGTTTATATTTGCTGTTATTTAGTTTGTATTTGCCAATTGTGTTAAAATGTATGATTGTAGATCTTGCTAGACTTTGCATGATATTTTCTTTGCTAGATAGTTTTTAAAAACTCTGTTGTTTTAATACTGTTTCAAAATCTTCAATGAAACTGTAAATTGCATTAACTGGGTGTTCTGTTGTGACCTATTGCTTTCAAGCTTTTAAAATCAGTTTATTTGTCATAGTGCGCGTCTGCAGTACTGCTCACTAGTTTTCCCATCTTTTCAGGGTTTCCCACATTTTTAACAGTAGTGGCTGCATGGTACTTTGAGATTTTCCCCAGTTTTTGCAATCAATTTGGAGATTTCCTACTTCTTCCACCCAGTGGTTGATTTCTCACCTTTCATAATCCTAGTTGCTCTCTCTCACCACCTCAGCACTGAAGCACTGGATGAGAAGGTCCATGCAACACCTTCTCAACTTGCCACCAATTAAAGTGACCAATTAGAGATGTCTTAAGGGCATCAATGGGCCACTGGTTACCTGCTTTCACCGGCAGGAGAAAGTGAGGACTGCAGATGCTGGAGATCAGAGCTGAAAATGTGTTGCTGGAAAAGCGCAGCAGGTCAGGCAGCATCCAAAGGCCAGGAGAATCGACGTTTCGGGCATGAGCGTTTCCTGAAGAAGGGTTCGTGCCCGAAATGTCGATTCTCCTGCTCTTTGGATGCTGCCTGACCTGCTGCGCTTTTCCAGCAACACATTTTCAGCTGCTTTCACCGGCAGGCAAGAAAAGTGATTGGTTACTTGATTGGCAAACTACAGTGGCCGCATGTTGGGTTAGACCTTCAAATGCCCCAACTTGAGGGCAATCGGGGCAGGAATGGGAGGGTAAGGAGGTGGCCAATGAAGGCCAACACCTCAACCCCCATCTCTCTGCCACCCACTGCTCTGTAAGATCTGAGAGAAAACAAATGGCCTTTGTGGAAAGGTTTTCAACTATTCTTAGAAAAGAAAATCTCGAAATCTGTTGAAGGAAATGGGAGAAACTCAATTTTAAAGATCATAGCACAGGTATGCTGGAGCATGAGGTAATGCTATAGAAACAAAATCAGAAATTGCTGAAAAATATCTGCAGGTCTGGCACCATCTGTGGAGAGAAAGCAGAGGTTAGCATTTCACGTCTGGTGTTATTCCAGCAATTTCAGATTTTGTTTCTAATTTCTAGGATCCGTAGTTATTTGGTGTTTGGCTAGGTAATGCTGCAGCACTGGACCGGAGGCATTGGTTACAGGATATGCCTACCATTTCACAGGAGTTCAGTGAATGGGTAACATTCTGCGTAGCAGGCAATTTCTCAATAACTGGAACTTGGCTGTCCCACAGAATGCTAAAGGAAGGTTACAACTCTGCCACTAAACGTGGAGTCTGACGAAAGCAGACCAGGCCTTGACCCTAAAGGCAATAACCAACCTCCAATGTTACAAAAACAGGTGACAGGATATATGTATGGAAGGATGCAGACGATCCTTAACTCATTCACTGCCTGCAGCCACTGTGAAGGAATTTGCTACAGTTTCCACTCGGTACAGCTAGGATTTAAGATGCCGTATGGACAGATTCCAGGGCCTCGAAGGAGCTGTGGGGAAAATTGAACCAAATGAACTGTTTGGTGAAGAAAGTAGCTTTCCTGAGCTACTCTGTGGCTGATTACTGCATAAGTTAAAAGTGAGCTCTATGAATTCCAGCAAGGGGACAGAGGTGAAGTGGTAATTTTACAGAGGACTGAAATGAACAGTACTCTGGAATCCTAAGTTTATCCTCCCACATATTAACTTGTAAATGAATCCAATTATTTAATTAATTTGAAATTAAAATGCTAGCCTCTATCATAGTCATGAAATTATTTACGTCCTATAGAGGAGGATTTCTGTCTTCCTTACCCCATCCTTTGCATATAATACTGGATTGGCAGGAAAGTGATTGACTCTTAGTCAAAAGTCAGGCCCTCAGAAATGTCCGAGCAAGTCAAGTCATGATGGGTGACAAATGCTGGCCTTGCCAGAAAATCCTGCACGGTGGCTCAGTGGTTAGCACTGCTGCCTCACAGCGCCAGGTACCTAGGTTTGATTCCAGCCTCGGGCAACTGTCTGTGTGGAGTTTGCACATTCTCCCCATGTCTGTGTGGATTTCTTCCGGGTTCTCCAGTTTCCTCCCACAATCCAAAAATGTGCAGGTTAGGCAAATTGGTCATGCTGAATTGCCATAGTGTTCAGGGATGTGTAGGTTAGGTGAAAAGTCGGGATAAATATATAAGAGTAGGATAGGTGAATGGTCTGGGTGGGTTACTCTTTGAAGGGCCAGTGTGGACTTGTTGGGCCAAAGGGCCTGTTTCCACACTGCAGGGATTCAATGACATCACGAGAGCAAAGGGAGTGAAAAGCACCCTCGGCTTGGAGTCTGATAATCGAAGCTCTAAGTTTCCCTTCAAAGGCCCATAATTCAAGCTGAGGCTTGAGAGCTGAATCAAGGCAGCTACAGTCTTTCGGATAAATTTCAAAATCACACAATACCAGGCTGTAGTCCAACAGGTTTATTTCAAAGGACAAGCTTTTGGAATGTTGCTTCTTCATCAGATAGCTCCTTGACAAAGGAGGAGTGCTCTGATAGCTTCTACTTCAAAATAAACCTTTGGACTATAACCTGATGTTGTGTGATTTTTAACTTTGTCCACTCCAGTCCAACACCTGCACCTCCACATCATGTCTTTCAGAAGAGACATCAAGCCATTTGGCTGGCTGTAGAAGGTCCCTTGGAGCCTTTTGAAGCAACATGCAGAAGCACTACTGGGTGAATATTTACTTTCTATATGAAAGCACTGAAAAGATATGGCCACCGTCAGCTTGCTGGCTGTGAGATCTTGCTGTGTGCAGATGGGGCTGCCCCATTACCTGCATTATAAAGGTGACTGCGGACTTCAAAAGTGCTTCATTGGCTGAAAAGTAATTTTGGGATCTGCTAAGACTGTGAAGTGTGCAATCTCCTTCTTAAAGAGCTTTTGTTCCTCGAGAAGCAGTTAGGAGGTAGGAAGCAATTTGGTTTATTCCATACGTTCTCCCCATTCACCACATGGTGAAGAAGAAAATGAAGGGGGCAAGTCTGATCAGGATGTCTGGTCAGCATGGATAAATTGGACCGAAGGGTCTGTTTCTGTGCAGAATGACTCTATGACTAAAGAAGCAGATTTCTTCATATCTTTCACTGTCAGGGAAGCGCTGGGAGCTGTTAAGAGAAATCTGAGCTCGAGTCAATCAGCAATCTTCAGCTCTCGGCCTGCTTATATTTGCCAATCCTCCTGGATTCCCTGGAGGAAATCTCTGTGGGGCAAAATAGCCACAGTGCTGCCAATTACCTTCTGGTATCAGTGGCAGAAAGACAGAAGCAGGAATTTTGATACAGGATTTACATTAACAACTGATGTGAAAAGCCCCAAAACTAAAAATATAATGGCCTAACACCCCTATGTAACAAAGAGTGGGTACACATCTGCAAGGATTTCTGCTCTGAATTGCCCTTTATTGACCTACTCAGGCTCCCTCTAATGCAACAACCCAGATTTTAAAATGCTTGCTCCCATTTTCAGATCCCACAATGGTTTTGGCTGTCCTATAATCTTCTCCAGCTTTAAAACCTTCTGAGATGTATGTTGCTCTTTTTGTTGCAGAGTGCAATATAGTTTGCCACAATATTAGCTGTCGCAGTTCTAAGCTCAAGAATTTGTTAATAGAAAATTGCCTTCTCCCAACCTCTCTCTCCTCTTTCGACAGCCATTCAAATATGCCTCTTTGAAGAACATTTTAGTCATCCACTTTATTATCTCCAAGCATATTCTTCAAACCCATGACAACTACCATCTTGAAGGATAACAGCAACAGATACATGAGATCAATGCCACCACTACCTACAAGTTTCCCTCCAAGCCACAAGTCATCCTGATCTGGAAATACATTACCATTCCTTCAGTATCATGAGACCATGAGAACATAGAACATAAGAAATAGGAGCAGAGCTGGCCCCTGGAGCCTGCTCCGCCATTCAATAAGATCATGGCTGATATTCTTGTGGCCTCAGCTCTACTTACTCCACTCACCATAACCCTTAATTCCTTTACTGTTCAAAAATCTATCTATCTTTGCCTTAAAAACATTCAACATGGTAATCTCAACTGTTTCACTGGGCAGGGAATTAGACACTGGGTCAAAAACATTCAATGAGGTAGCCTCAACTGTTTCACTGGGCAGGGAATTAGACACTGGGTCAAAAACATTCAATGAGGTAGCCTCAACTGCTTCAATGGGCCCACTGTGTCAAAATTCTGGAACTCCCTCCCTAACAGCATTGTTGGTGTAGCTACCTTCCACGACTGCAGTGGTTCAAGAAGCTCACCACCACCTCCTTTATGGCAATTATGGATGGACAATATACACTGGCCTAACCAGTGATACACACATAAAGTATACAAATGTCCTGTTGTCGATTTTTGATTCAAGTCATTTTTTTTTCTCCAGTACAGCCATCTGATAAATACAACATGTTAATCTTGGACGTCTATGAAATAATGAAATGATACAGTGCCGAAGGAGGCTATTCACCCCATTGTACCTGTGCTGGCTCTTTGGGATGACTGAGTGTTATAAGAGTGTTCAGAGATCAATCTGAAGCAAATCTTTACAAGCATGAAATTTCATTTAAGTTATATACAGTATTGACAGTGGTAAGGACTGGACATTCTGAGAGCCCTGCTTGCACATGTCCCAAGTCTGTGTAATCGGACATCAGCACTGACCACTGCTAACATATGCTGCACATCAGCATTATAGGATTTGACGATTATCCAACAAGTGTGGGATTCGACGTTCAGCAGTGATGCGCCTGAAGTTGAATAGCCTATTGCAGCAGTCACTTTGTTCATGCAATAGTGAGTGGTTTGGTTTGGTGCCCCCAAACACCAGAAATCCTCTCACGAAAAACACCTTCCTCGCAGTTGCCTGGACGGATTCCTACTTAAGAAGTTGTGTTGGCCTTTGAAGTGTTAACAATCAAGTTTTGAACTGTGGATATTTCTTTGCAAAGCATTGCCTGTAACACTTCTTCAATAAAACTCAGCTGCAAAAAGCAGACTGACTTCATTTAATTTCAAGATATTGAGTGCAGTTCACCTGGTGTGTCTGGTTAATATTCAGCAATATTCTTTTCCTTAGCAGACCACTGCAAAGCCTGAGAAACATAGTTAAGAGAAGCTTAGGAACTTTATTAAGGATTCTGAGAGGATTTTTTCCCCCCTTTTGAAGTTCGGGGTGGGGAGTATGGCTGAATTATTTTAAAATTACACACTGAAACTAAACTGGGACCTTAATCCCAGCCCATCATCAGCTCTGGCTCTGACCCAGAACTAACCACTTGGAGACTGTCTTTACAGGACTGCCTTGTGCGTGCTTTCCTTCCTATACTTCTATGACATCTTCCTGTCCCACGGAACCACTGGGAGCTATTAAGAGCTCCCTGAACTCAGGTCAAATTGGATTTAATCAGCAATCTCCGGCTCCACACGTGCCTATGGTTGCCAACCCTCCAGGATTGCCCTGTAGTCTCCAGGAATTGAAGTTTAATTCCTGCACCCGGTGACAAGCAACACCCGGGGAAAAAAAACATCAAGTGCATTTAAAAAAGATTGTGTTTGTTCTTTAAACACTCGTAGCTTTAAAAAATATTGGACAGGAGGGAGAACTGTTTGGCTGGGGGGTCATCCAATTGGAGAAAGTGAGGACTGCAGATGCTGGAGATCAGAGCTGAAAAATGTGTTGCTGGAAAAGCACAGCAGGTCAGGTAGCATCCAAGGAGCAGGAAAATGGACGTTTCAGGCATGAGCCCTTCTTCAGGAATTAGGCCCCCCTCTCTTTCTGATTGGCTGTGGATTGGTCAAGCACCATAACAATTAACTCAGGTGACAAATGGCATAGGTGGGGAGTCATGTGAGGGAACACCCAACCTGAGTTAGCAACACTGCAGAAGCCACAAGGGAAAATGGAGCAATGGTCACCCTATCGTTGTCAGACTGTGCATATATCTACCAGAAGATGCAGTCAAACATCTTTCGTTAGACAACAGATATTTAAGGTCAAATACCACAGTAGTTTTTAAATATCTCCCGTCTCTGTCCAGAAAAAAATCAGTCAGCCTGGGTTCCTGCTTCTGTTCGCTAGTGATTCCCACTGGAAAGCATTTGTGTGTCCATCAAATGAGGAAGTCAACCGGCTCAGCATTAAGGTCCCCATTGTTCATAAGGCGGTCCCTTTCTAAACTGTCCTTTGGTGTGAGGTTTCAGGGAGCAGTGAGCACCCTCGTCATTGAGGAAGCAAAACAAACTCAATCAACTTCTGCCTTGGTTTTATTCAGATTTGGTTCTGCATTGAAGAAAAGGAATATTATCATGTTGCGTATTGTCAACACTGAGCTGATGTTTAATAACCCCTGTTGGAAAGTCCATCAGGCGAGAACGGGAGCAGGATCCACTGTCGAGCAGCCCGTCAACACACTCTCTCTCTGTTTAGAGTTACACATGAAGGGTAAACACTGGACAGGCATGAGGAGATTACCAGCTGCCACCCCATTAGCTGAACGTTTAGCACCAGATTGTTTGCAGTAAATTATGACGGAGATTCAGATCACTTCAAAGGGTTAATACCCCTGGGTATCCCTCAGTTCCTCACTGATGATTGCTTCTCCAATCGGCTTTTCCCACCATTGCTACTTCCCTTGTTGGCTTAGGGCTGCACACTGCAGCTGTAGCTGAGAGTCCTGTTGTCTTTCCCTGTGGCCCACTTTTATAAATAGACTTTAATGTTTGGAGGGACTTGAATGACGAGCTGAAAAACAAGTGACAGGAGAAAACAAGCCTTTTACACTTGTGGTCCAGAAAGATATCCAATCCCCTCAATTCCCCACATGTAAAGGTGCAAGCCTTGGCATTTTATTAAAGGAACTGCCGCCAACTTTGATGTACCAGAGGTGGGGACATCAACCAAGGGCTCATCTGGTTTATGATGCTGTTGCAACACTTTCCCGTGATACATACTTTCTCTCGTGAAGTAACAGCACTTGATCATCAGATCTACAGGGGTTCCTTGTTTGGGAAAGTTGAATTCATCCACTTATACAGTAGTCTGCCCGTACACGCAGGGCGTACGTTCCACGACCTACCGCGGATAGGAGTGAACCCATTCGTTTCAATGGGAAACGTACCTTCCCGGTCGTCCCCGGTTCCCTATAATATGTTCAGGGCGCGGTAATCAGCGGGTAACAAAACGATTTCCCAGATACGGAGGCTGGCCCTGTACTGTAGCTATTTTTTTTTGTATCTTAATATCTGTCTGTGTCCGGGGACAACCGCTTTCTCAAGGCATATTCTCCAATATTTTCTCCTCACTTCCACTTGTACCCTCCTCTCCTTAAATGTCTTCAGTGTAGCTTTATAGCTAGAGAACTTTGGTTAGTTCAGTTGGCTGACCAGATGTTTATGTAGAGCGATGCCAATAGCAATGGATTCAATTCCAGTTCCTACCTGCCTTCATTCCTTGTCTGAGGTGTGGTGACTTCGAGTTTAAATCACCACTGATTTACTCAGGGGTCAGTGTTGGGGCCACAATTACTCACATTATATGTTAACGATCTGGACAAATGTACTGAAGGCATTGTTGCTAAGTTTGCAGATGACACAAAGAGAGGTGATGGGGCAGGTCATATTGAGGAAGGGGGTGCACTGCAGAAGGACTTGGACAGTCTAGGGGAGTGGGCAAAGAAATGGCAGATGGAATGCAATGTTGGAAATTCTGAGGTTATGCCCTTTGGTAGGAAGAGGAGAGGCATGGACTATTTTCTTACTGGGGACAGGCTTTGGAAATCTGAAGCACAAAGTAACTTAGCCCAAATTCAGGATTCACTTAAGGCTGACATGCAGATTCATTTGGCAATTAGGAAGGCAAATGTATTAGTACCATTGATTTTGGAGGGCTAGAATATAAGAGCAGAGAGGCACTCCTGAGGCTGTATGAGGTTCTGGTCAGACCACATTAGGAATATTTTGAGCAGTTTTGGGCCCCATATCTAAGGAAGGAAGCGTTTGCCTTGGAGAGGTCCAGAGGAGTTACATAAGGATGACCCTGGGAAGGAAGGGGTATCATATGAGGAGTAGTTGTGTCTGTACTCAATGGAGTTTAGAAAAGGGGATCTGATTGAAACTTACAGAATACCGAGAAGTCTTGGTTGAATGGCCGTAGGGAATATGTTTTCACTAACGAGAGAGACTAGGATCCAAGGGCACAGCCTCAGAATGAAGAGATGATCCTTTAGAATGGAAATAAGGAAGAATTTCTTCAGGCAGAAGATGGTTAATCTGTGGAACTCATTGATGCAGAAGGCGGTGGAGGCCAAGTCATTAAGTATGTTTAAGACAGAGATAGATAGGATCTTGATTAATAAAGGGATTAAAGGTTATAGGGAGAAGTCAGGGAAATGAGATTGAGAAATATATCAGTAGTAATTGAATGGTGGAGCTGATTTAATGGGCTAAATGACCTAATTCTACTCCTCTAGCTTCTGGTGTTATGGGAGAGCAGGATTTTAATAGCCCTTCATGATCTTATTGAGAATGAGATACTTACCTAAGTGATCTGTGGCATCCCAGGTGGATGTGACTCCACAGCGTGGCTTCCACACGTTAACATTGCCAATGCCTGGGAGGAGGTTGAGGAATGTCAGAAAGTGATGTTGACATGTGTTGTTACTTTCATAAGATATTGGAGCAGAATTAGGCCATTCAGCCCATCAGGTCTGCTGCGCCATTTGATCATGGATGATGTTTCTCAATTCTATTCTTTGGCTTTCTTCCTGTGAACGTGATTGCCTTACTTATCAAGAACCTATCTGTAAGGTTATAAGGCTTTTGCCTGAAACATCGACTTTCCTGCTTCTCGGATGCTGCCTGACCTGCTGTGCTTTTCCAGCATCACTCTAATCTAAAGAACCTATCCATGTCATTTTTTCAGTACACTCAATAGCTTCCGTTCAACAAAGGGCACAGCTCTCTGATGGTGTAGATATTGTGGAGATAACCTGATGGCTTATCAGGTAAGTTTTCTTAGAACTGGGGAATGTGATTTGTGTCACTTTAACAGATTCAGTCCTTGGCATGGTATATAGTCAACAATCACCATAGCCTGATGAAGGGCCAAACATTACAATAATAATTTGCATTTAATACATCTTAGAAGCAAAAAGAAATAAAATTGACACTGAGGTAAAAAAGCAAATGAAAGTGGCCTAAAGCTTAGTTAAAAAGATAGATTTAAGGAAGGTCTTAAGTGGAGGAGAGGGAAGTGGATGGGCAGAGGGGTTTAGAGAAGGAATTCAAGAGAATAGTGTTTAGTCAACTGTAAATAACATTCACTTCCAATTGTTTATATATATGAATGATTTCAGCTGTTGTCCTCTGATTTCTTTTAAAATAGGAATCTCCATTTCATTGTCTGGCAGAGACTAATTGGGATATAAGACCAACCCCTTGGCAGATTGAGGGATGTTCTGTAGTATAGTGGGTCAAGTTCCTGTTTCACAGCCAGAAGCTTGGGGTTCAGGATGGTCAAGGAAAGTGAGTTCATAATATGGCAAAACACTACGAAGCTGCAAATCCTCCAACACCCAACTGGTGGTAAGAGCTCAGGAGGATTCTCTAAACCTCCTGATATCTATCATCCAATAAGCCAACATGAGTGAGTGAATGGGGTGTCAGTGTTAGAAATGCAGGTCCCTTTAAGGGTCAGCCAGGACAGCTCTAGAGTTGACTGAGAGAAGTTGATGCTCATTTGACTTTGTATTTCATGGCTTGATTTTTCATATCATGGGTGATTGAAAAAATATGTGTAAGAGCACTTCTAGATATAAAGAGAAGTGCAAAACTCTTGGGCTCTTGTGGTACAGTGGTAATATACCTATCTAGCAGTTACTAGTGGTGTTCCGCAAGGATCTGTTTTGGGACCGTTGCTGTTTGTCATTTTTATAAATGACCTGGAGGAGGGGCTAGAAAGTTGGGCGAGCAAGTTTGCGGATGATACGAAAGTCGGTGGAGTTGTTGACAGTGAGGAAGGATGTGGCAGGTTACAACGGGATATAGATAAGCTGCAGAGCTGGGCAGAAAGGTGGCAAATGAAGTTCAATGTAGATAAGTGTGAAGTGATTCACTTTGGTAAGAGTAACAAGAAGATGGGGTACTGGGCTAATGGTCGGATACTTGGTCGTGTGGACGAGCAGAGGGATCTTGGTGTCCATATACACAGATCTCTGAAAGTTGCCACCCAGGTAAATAGTGCTGTGAAGAAGGCATATGGCGTACTGGCTTTTATTGGTAGAGGAATTGAGTTCCGGAATCCTGAGGTCATGTTGCAGTTGTATAAGACTCTGGTGCGGCCGCATCCGGAGTATTGTGTGCAGTTTTGATTGCCATACTATAAGAAGGATGTGGAGACACTGGAATGGGTGCAGAGGAGGTTTACCAGGATGTTGCCTGGTATGGTAGGAAGATCGTATGAGGAAAGGCTGAGGCACTTGGGGCTGTTTTCATTGGAGAAAAGAAGGTTTGGGTGACTTGATAGAGGTGTACAAGATGATTAGGGGTTTGGATAGGGTTGACAATGAGAACCTTTTTCCACGTATGGAGTCAGCTATTACGAGGGGACATAGCTTTAAATTAAGAGGAGGTAGGTATAGGACAGATGTTAGGGGTAGATTCTTTACTCAGTGAGTTGTGAGTTCATGGAATGCCCTGCCAGTAGCAGTGGTGGACTCTCCCACTTTATGGGCATGTAAACGGGCATTGGATAGGCATATGGAGGATAGTGGGCTAGTGTAGGTTAGGTGGGCTTGGGTCGGCGCAACATCGAGGGCCAAAGGGTCTGTACTGCGCTGTATTTTTCTATGTTCTGTTTTCTATCTCCAGACCAGGAGATCGGGGATCAAGTCCCAGCTGCTTTATCCTCAGCTGGTGTGTGTAATTACATCTCTAAACAAGTTGATCAAAAACAAAGCGAGCTAGATTCTTCCTGAGACTCTGATTTCCCTCACCAACTTCATTTTGATTGACTCTCCTTTTTTGTTTATGTTATTGTTACACTGCCCCTAGTGGCCAGTGCTTCTTGATTGTTACTTGGCTCATTTCAAAACTTGATGGCAGATTTTCAAAATTTAATTTTTGTTTCTAAAACGCCAGATTCTTGGCAGAGGTTGCAATTTCATTAATTGGATGAATGATTCAAAACCCTTGTCTATCTGAAAATCTTTTGCTGCCTAATTCAACATATGGGCATCCGTCTGGGAAACACAGGGGCAGATCAGTTAATAAATGGGCTATGCTGTAACTTGTTTTGTCAGCCATTATTGTTGCTATCATTTTACATATTCATGTTTTTGGACAGAAGTAAGCAAAGTTAACATTGCCTATGTTTTGGAGGGTAGCAGGAAGTCTGCAGCCCCAGACTGGATAGATTGGTGAAGAGTTCTTTTAAAATCAGTGAAATTTATCTGCAAGGGGGTGGATCTCCTCAGCCACTTTCAACGCCTCCTGGGCCATTTGGAAATGGACCTTCTCAAATAAACTTACAACTGAGCCCGTCCCTATCCCCACTAACTAGTCTGGTTCATGACAACCGCTAAAGACCAGCTGTCTCTGTGAAACTTCTTTTAAAACCTATCTGGCGCAGTCCTTTCATGAGCCTACAGTGATGTTAAGTACCTCATTAATAGGACTGAAACCTGTTCTCCTCACCCTTAGGAAAATGGTGGAGGGCAGAAGCAGAGGTAAGAGATCCTCATGTGACTTTTCTCTAATGTCCCAGCTCAGTTCCCATTTCTTCGGGACTGGAAAACTACGACCTTAGTTGTAAGCATAAAGTGAAAAGCCTGAACAATTTTACACCTTTACTATAATTCTCACCGTTGTCTGGAAACCCGCAATGCCCAGTTTGCAAGACAGTGATTGCGAATGGATGATCTGCATCACCAAATGATTAGGGGCCACAAAAATAAAGTAGCAATTGATAAATCCAACAAGGACGACAAGAGAAATGCCATAACACAGGAACTAGTAGGAATGAGGAACTCGCTACCACACATAGTAGTTCTGATGAATGTATAGATGCATTTAAGAGGAAGCTAGATATATACAGGAAGGGAAAAGAAATAGAAGTACATCTTAAAAGTGCTCAATAAGAAGGAACCTCATGTGGTTCATAAAGAGCAACAAGAGCTAGATGGGTCAAATGGCCTGCTTCTGTACTGTAAACTCAGTTCAATTCTATGGAATAATAAATCAAGGGTCTGCTCAAACAGATGCTGGAGGATAATGGTTTATGTTGGAAGTCTGAAATCTCCAGCGTGAGGGGCAGGAAGGGAGACAATGAGGGGAAAGGATCCTAAATTTGAGCAAAGAGTGAAAGAAAAACAGGAGCATTTGTTCATAAGACAGACGCAAACGTTGTAATGCAGAATGAACCACTTCAATACCACATGGCCATTGTAGCAGCTTTTGCAGTACAGAATGTTAGTTTGCCTATAAAACTCTAAAACAAGGAAACTTAGCCCACAGACACTCTCCCACCCCTCCCCACAGCCCCATCCCCACTTTTAGTTCATACAAAAACAGTGGTTTTAATAGTAGTTAAAGGGTGTCTTTGGACGGAACTGTCTGGATTTTTTTTCCAAACACATGTTAAACATTACGATTATAACTTATTATTATCAAAACATTTACTCAGAGAGGTTAAGGGATAGGGGGGCAGGTGGTTTCACATTGAAACGAGTACCTTTCACCATTAGGGCATCGGCATTGAGTCCCTTCGGAGAACAAGCTGGGGGGAAATGAGTTGCTCATTTCCGAAGGGCTGCCCCGGAGCAGTCTCTAAGGAACAGGCACCTGCATTACACTACCTTGGCTTCCTTCCAGTCCCTGATAGCACTTGTGGCCAGTGCCAGTTTACAGCACCACCATGTCTTGAGTGTAGGAAACTCTTAAAACAAATTAGCCAAAGTCTGCTGAACACATGTGGAAAAGAAAATACACACCAGAAAAAGATCCTTAAAGAAGCTATGTGGAGGTCAGGTCAAGGGATTCAACTGGCATGATTTAAATGTGAAGCTGACGTTTCTGCAGGAAAATGGGATATTTTTGTTGGAGCACACCATATAGATTCAGTTCTACCTTCCCCTATCCAACCTGCTTCCTGTTGGAGAGGCATTTTTCCAATACAGTTTAGAATCATAGGAATATCAAAGCTGGGATTGGCCATTCAGCCCCTCTCTCCAGCCTGTTCCACAATTTATTAGACTATTGCTGATTTGTGTTTTCAGGTCAGCCCTGACTTGGTGGGCTGCATTGTCAATTTGGGCTAGAAACCTGAGCACATCATCTAGGCTGACATAGTCATTGCAGTACTGAGAGATTGCTAAACTACTGGAGCCTAGATTAGAGTGGTGCTGGAAAAGCACAGCAGGCCAGGCAGCATCCGAGGAGCAGGAAAATCGATGTTTCGGGCAAAAGCCCTTCATCAGGAATGGATGCACCTGTTCCCGCCAATGTTGGTACTTTGGCCCAGTTAGAAAGACACTAACATCCACTATAAAGCCTGGGAGCATGCGCCATTCAGACTGGCAGTTGGCATGGTGAAGTTTAGGGGTTGAGGGGGGAGCTCCTTCATGGCCCTCTGGGTACAATGGATGTACTCCCCAACAATACCCTCCACTCCCACATTTACCCCTAACACTTCACCTATCCACTCAGGCCCTCCCAACTCCTTTGCCTCCCTATCCCCCACCCCTACTTACCTTGGAGTCTGCCTCCAGCGATGCTCTACTTGAGGAATGGATACAGTCTCAGCTCCTAGTCATCATTCCTAGTGACCAGAGACTTAAAATGGCCAATGAGAGACTACTTATGGATTGAGTCTGTTATTATTTCTCCTTCAGAAAGTAGACAATCCATTTTGGGGAAGAGAAGGGAGTCCCTCATGTTACACCAATTTGCGCAAGGCTGAGGGAAAGTATCCATTCAGAGCCAGCCCCACCACCCTCAATTCTGACCACTGTCTCTCTGGCCACCAGCCTCAGAAACACCCCCCCCCAAAAAAAACAGTCAGCTTCTGATTTACCAGTAGCTCCCCGTGGGTGACAATTCCTGGCTTGCATTGGTCAATTTTGCAGAAGTTCCCACCGGTAGCCAATCAATGCCTGATTGACATAAGATCCAGTGGGCTTTTTGACCATGGTGAGCCTTGACTTTCTCTCCACAAAGCTTCTCTGTTCCACTTCCAAACTTTAGTTCAAAAATGGGAAAATACCTCCCAAAATCTTTCAGGTGTTCAGGTCTTTTCATGGTACGCACAAGTGTTGTAGTTGGCTTTTCAGCTCAAGGTGTCCGCTAGGTCCTGAGGTGATTTTGGTTTCTCTGAATAAAGTAGCCATGACAAGTCTCGTGCTGTGGTAATAGTTGCTGCTGATCCAAGGTTGGGTAATATTTGGCCTCTGTCAGATGATCTATAGCTCTCATCCTTTAAATTCACTGTGTGGAATTGGTTATATTCCCTACAGTGTAGGGACAGGTCCTTTGGCCCAACAAGTCTGCACCGACCCTCCGAAGAGTAACCCACCCAGTCCCATTTCCCCTCTGACTAATGCACCTAACACTAGGGGCAATTTAGCATGGCCAATTCACCTGGCCTGCACATCTTTGTGACTGTGGGAGGAAACCAGAGCAAACCGACGCAGACACAGGGAGAATGTGCAAACTCCACACAGTCAGTCACCCAAGGCCAGAATCGAACCTGGGACCCTGCTGCTGTGAGGCAGCAGTGCTAACCACAGCCACCGTGCCACTCTGACCAAAAGATTGAGGTGACAACCTTTTTACACAAGGTCCAAATTGGCAAGTGGGCTGACTTTGTCAGGTGCATTGAATTCTTGCACTCTGACCAGCTGTTCATCTCTCAGCTCTGACAGCATATTTAATTTCTTTACTCTGTCACCCAAATTCCAGTCTTACCTGCAAGAGCACATCTATCGGCTTGCTTACCTTGCTTATGATGTGAAAATAACCCAAAATGTCAAGGAGCTAGCACAGATTGAAAAACTAGAAGTTTTTGAAATTGAGGTCGAAAAGAAAGTGAAATTTTGAGGAAGAGGAAGAACTTTCCATCAGTATGCACATAAAATATGTGCTTTGGCAGCTTTATCAAAGTGGAATTTCACTTTCTGTAATTTCAGTTTTGAACTTGTCATTTACTACTCATTTTAGTAGTTTTCGTTTCGTTAATTGAACGTAAGCTGGCTGCAATGTGACATTATTCTCTGGACTGGATATTTTACCAAGCCTTCTGTAGACATGTTTCTCTGCTCTGCGTTTACCTTGTTCACATCTGTGCTAGATCTAGTTGATTTGTGAATGATGAGGAAGTTTTATTTTGGCTTGCAGGTACAGAGTGATTAAGAAGGTGAATGGAATGTTTGCGTTTATTGCAAAGGGAATGGAATATAGGAATAGGGTAATTTTACTGCAGCTGCACAGGGTCTTGGTGAGAACACAGCTGGAGTACTGTGTAATTTTGGCCTCCTTATTTGAAAAAAAGGGGATAATTGCATTCAAAGCAATTCAGAGAAGTTTTACTCAACTCACTGTTGGTATGAAAGATTATCTAATGAAGAATATTTGAACAGATTAGGCCTCTACCTGCTGGAGTTTAGAAAAACAAAGGAAGAAACATGTCAGACTCTGAGGTGATTTAACTGAATGGGTTTGGAGAGAATGTTGTTCCTTGTAGTAAAGATCAGAAATAGGGGACATTGCTGAAGAATAAGATGCCTTAGCTTTAAGATGGGGATGAAGAGAAACATTGTTAGTCTATGGAGTTCTCTTCCCCAGAAAACAGTGGAGGTTGGGACACTGAGCTTATTCAAGGCTAATAGATAGATAGATTTTTAATTGACAGAAGCATAGAGGACCATGAGAACAGACAGGAGAATGGAGTTGAGACCATGACCACATCCGTCGTGATTTCATTAAATGGTAAAACAGGTTTGAAGGGCTGAATGGTCTACTCCTCTTTCTATGGTCACTTTTATAGTTTCCATTGCTGCTTTAGTCTGTCTATTTGTTGGGGGAGGGGATGGGGTGTTAGTACGGAATTGATGTGTAATGCTGAATTTCATTAATTCATAAAGTGTCTGGATTCTTCACTTGTGAACGGAAGACAACTGTTTCTCATCACCATTTATGAAATGCATCCGTTATGACACAGAGATCGACAGCCAGATTAAATCTGCCTCCCTATCCCTGTATTCACCACACAGTAAAATCAAAACACTCAATGGCCCTCAAAATACACCCCAGTAGTTCCTAACCAGATTTTTAAAATAGCCAGTAGAAGACTTTGGGAATAACTGATAACAGACATCAGATTAATAGCTTAAACAAAATGATAACAAATTATTCATAACTCTGCAGCTTTAGCAGAGCAAAGTTAAACAAGGTAATCTAATTAATGTGACTAGGAGAAAGTGAGGACTGCAGATGCTGGAGATCAGAGTCAAAACGTGTGGTGCTAGAAAAGCACAGCAGGTCAGGCAGCATCCGAGGAGCAGGAGAGTTAACGTTTCAGGCATAAGCCCTTCATCAGGAACATGGGTGTTGGGTAAGGGAGATGGAAATAAATTGGGGGGTGGGGTGGGGGTGGGGGTAGGGGGAAGGTAGCTGGGAAGGTGATAGGTGGATGTGGGTGGGGGGTGATTGTGATAGGTCGGCGGAGAGGGTGGAGGTAGGTGAGAAGGAAGATGGGCAGGTGGGACACTTCAAAAGGGTTTGCACCAAGTTGGAGGGTTGGATCTGGGGGGAGGGAAGATTTGGAAACTGGCGAAGTCGATGTTGATGCCGTGTGGTTGAAGGGTCCAAGGTCAAAGATGAGGCATTCTTCCTCCAGTTGGGTGACTTGGATTTGGTCATGGAGGAAGCCAAGCTCTTGCATGACCTTGGTGGAGTGGGAGAGGGAGTTGAAGTGGTCGGCCCAGGGCGGTGGGGTTGTTTGGTGTGTGCGTCCCAGGGATGTTCCCTGAAACATTCTGCAAGTTGGCGTCTTATCTCCCCGATATAGAGGACACCGCATTTAGAGCAAAAGGGCTTTTGCCCGAAACGTTGATTTTCCTGCTCCTCGGATGTCGCCTGACCTGCTGTGCTTTTCCAGCACCACACTCTCGACTCTAGTCTCCAGCATCTGCAGTCCTCACTTTTGCACAGTAAGTGAGGCGTTTGGATGTGCAGGAATCTCTGCTGATGTGAATAGATCCTTTGGGGCCTTGGATGGAGGTGAGGGGGGTGGTATGGGCGCAGGTTTTGCACTTTTTGTGGTGGCAAGGGAAGGTGCTGGGAGTGGAGGGTGGGTTGGTGGGAACATGGACCTAATGAGGGAGTCACAGAAGGAATGGTCTCTGTGGAACACAGATGGTGGTTGGGAGGGAATTATATCTCTGGTGGTGGGGTCTGATTTTAAAGTCTGGTTGAAGATTTGTAGCTCGGGTGTCCGTTGTTGTGGTTCTGTTCGCCGAGCTGGAAGTTTTTGCTGCAAACGTTTCGTTCCCTGGCTAGGGAACATCATCAGTGCTATTGGAGCCTCCTGTGAAGCCCCGTTGTTGTGGTTCTGTTCGCCGAGCTGGAAGTGTTTGCTGCAAATGTTTCGTTCCCTGGCTAGGGAACATCATCAGTGCTATTGGAGCCTCCTGTGAAGCCTTCACTAGGCTTCACAGGAGGCTCCAATAGCACTAATGATGTTCCCTAGCCAGGGAATGAAACGTTTGCAGCAAAAACTTCCAGCTCGGCGAACAGAACCACAACAAGGGGTCTGATTTTAGTTGGCAGAAATGACGGTGGATAATGTGCTGTGTCCGAAGGTTAGTGGGGTGGATGGTGAGGACCAGAGTGGGCGGGGGGAGGGTGTTCTATCCTTGTTGCAATTTTCAAATCATTAGTTTCCAAATCTTCCCATCTCCTACCTCATTCAAGATCCAACCCTCCAACTCAGCACCGCCTTCTTGACCTGTCCCACCTGTGCATCTTCCTTCTCATCTATCTACTCCACCTTCTCTACCAACCTATCACAATCACCCCACCCCCACCCCCACCTGCATCCACGTTCCCAGCTACTCCCCCCTCCCCCCCACCCTCCTATTTATCTCTTAGCCCCCTTCCCTCCCCAATATTCCTGATGAATGGCTTATGCCCAAAACTCTCCTGCTCCTCAGATGCTGCCTGACCTGTTGTGCTTTTACAGCACCCCATTTTTAAAATTTAATTAATGCCTATGATTAAACCCTATCTTCTAATCACATGAAGAATGACAGACAAACAGATGCAATTAGGAGATAAGTTAAAAAATAAAAGTAAAGGGGATGTAATGGTCAATTCACTTAAGTATGTACCGTGATTTTTAACATCTCAAGCATATGGAATTGTGTCTTGCTTGGTTTCTGATGCATACAAATAGCTACTAGGGGGCTCTTAGGAGCATTCACGTTCTACTTATACCTGAGATTCTATTCTCTGAACTTTTAATAAGTTGATAATGAGAGAACAACCAGACAGCTTTAACTTTCCTGTACCTTTGCTGTAGCTTTTGCAGACACAATCCTTCTGACCTAAACATGGTTCAAAAGCTAGTTCAAACTTTGGTTTCTCTTTGTTAAACTGGTTGTCTCTTTATTAGGCTCCTGTGAACATTCGAACAGCTACCATCTGTCTGAGCATAATGCATCTCGAGAACCAAGACGTCAAGAGTTCTTTGAACAAGGATCAACCTGCAATTAAGTTCCAGGCCCGGTATCATAAGGAAATATCGGTTTGATCATTTTCGTCTTTCAAAACATGCTGCTGCTCACAGCCCAAAGGTCACCTTCAGAACTCAGCTCACAGTTCATAGCTCCAAACTAAAAATGATTTTAAAACTGAAGGTCTCAATGTCTTACTATATCATAACATAACTGTCTCATGTTTTCAGACATTCTATAATCTCATTAATAAATGTTGCATCATTGATTCGTTTAACTCCCACGATTCTGAACAGTCATCAACTGTGATGAGATACTCAAATCCAGTAAGAGTGAAAAGGTATACTGTAGCTTTATCCGTGGTTTCTGGGATTCATGAGTCATGAGCTACTATTCATCTTATTTAGCTTGATGTTCATCACAAGTACAGCATTGATATGGTGCTTTATATAATTGCTCTCGTTTGGCCAAAGAGTACTTCTCTTGTTGTCTTCTGACTAGGCTCTCGTTCCGAGGACCCCTTCGCCCACCTCCAACACACTCCATCCATCTGGACACCCTGTGCTGGCCTATTACCTGCCCTCGACCTCTTCATTTCCAACAGCAGCCGGGACATTAATCACCTCAACCTGTCTACCCCTCTTCCCCACTCCAACTTCTCATGTAAAAGGTGTTTTCTTGATAGCTTCAGGCCATCTTTTCATTACAACCTCTTGCAACACGGGAAGGGCTGCATTGCATTTTGTAGTTTGTTCTGTTCAAGACATTTATCTGTCTGATTCAATGCCTCTGACTTCCAGAACATGTTGCTCTGCTGTTTATTGTTAGATCTGGATGATTTCACACAATATTCAAATCTCATCAACATCCATCAAATAAAGTACACCTCGACACCATATCATGAAGTATAGCTGCTTCCCTTGCTTGTAATTTGCTTCCAACTGATGTCTCAGCAAACAAAGTAATGTCCTTTACAAATGCTTTGGGGCAGGTGGAAGCAAAGTTTGAGCAAGTTGTTTTGAAATGACAAGTGGTTGGACTGTACAATCATTTTGTCTCTCCTGAACAGGTTAAAATGCTCACAAGCAAAGACAATAGCGAGGTATTCTCATATAATCAGTGTGCAGCACCACTCAGCATGTGTTACCACTCTTGATGTAAACGTAACTGGTTGACCGTGCTCTGAGAGTGTTACTCCAAGTTCTGTTTTGCTGGCATCATTCTGCAGGACGACTTCATCATTATCACTTTTACAGCTCAGAACATTATCATCATCAGTTCTTTGATGTGACTGAATGCTGCTTTTCACTCTGTGCCCCAATTTTCCTGCACATTTCTGGAATGTGAGCTTTGGTAGAAGTTCATACTCTGAAGACAAGTTGGACATGAACTTCTGGAGGTAGTTCACAAACCCAATAAATCATTGGTTGTTGCATTTTTGATATAGCTGTCACCTTATAGGGGTCAGGGTAAAGTCCTTTAATTTTCTGTACATGACCTATCTATTTGACTTCAGTCACAATTTTTGTTGTTCAGTTTCATGTTTGCCTTTTCTCACTCTCTTTCGATCATGGCCTGCAATGATTTCTGTCAATGTGGCTCAACATCCACAGGCTACAACTCATTCGTGATCATTCCCACTCCTGGCACATCATTGACTATCTCACATGTGCTATGGGAAGCTAGAGAAATGATTGCTGGGCCTCGTGCCGAGATATTTGATAGTCACAGATGAGGTGCCAGAAGACTGGAGGTTGGCTAACATGATGCACTATTTAAGAAAGGCAGTAAGAAAAAGCCAGGGAACTATAGACTGGCGAGCCTGACATCGGTGGTGGGCAAGTTGTTGAAGAAGTAACAAAGAGGATTGATGAGGACAGAATAGTAGACATGATCTACATGGACTCCAGTAAGGCGTTCGACAAGGTTCTCCATGGGAGACTGGTTAGCAAGGTTAGATCTCATGGAATGCAGGGAGAACTAGCCATTTGGATACAGAACTGGCTCAAAGGTAGAAGACAGAGGATGATGGTGGAGGGTTGTTTTTCAGACTGGAGGCCTGTGACCAGTGGTATGCCACAAGGATCGGTGCTGGATCCACTACTTTTTAGATTAGATTACTTACAGTGTGGAAACAGGCCCTTCAGCCCAACAAGTCCACACCGACCCACCGAAGCGCAACCCACCCATACCCCTACATTTACTCCTTACCTAACACTGCGGGCAATTTTGCATGGCCAATTCACCTGACCCGCATATCTTTTGGACTGTGAGAGGAAACCGGAGCACCCAGAGGAAACCCACGCAGACACGGGGAGAACATGCAAACTCCACACAGTCAGTCGCCTGAGGCCGGAATTGAACCCGGGTCTCTGGCGCTGTGAGGCTGCAATGCTAACCACTGTGCCACCGTGCCGCCCACTTGTCATTTATATAACTGATTTGGATGTGAACATAGGAGATATGGTTACTAAGTTTGCAGATGGCACAAAAATTGGAGGTGTAGTGGGCAGTGACAAAGGTTACATCCGAGTACAATGGAATCTTGGTCAGATGGGCCAATGGGCTGAGGAGTGGCAGATGGAGTTTAATTTTGATAAATGTGAGGTTCTGCGTTTTGGAAAAGCAAATCAGAGCAGGACTTTTACATTTAATGGTAAGGTACTAGGGAGTGTTGTTGAACAAAGAGACCTTGGAGTGCAGGTTCATAGCTCCTTGAAAGTAGAGTCGCAGGTAGATAGGATAGTGAAGAAGGCGTTTGGTATGTTTTCCTTTATTGGTCAGAGTATTGAGTACAGGAGTTGGGAGGTCATGTTGCGACTGTACAGGACATTGGTTAGGCCACTTTTGGACTGTTGCAAACGATTCTGGTCTCCTTTCTATTGGAGGTTTGTTGTGAAACTTGAAAAGATTTAGAAAAGATTTACAAGGATGTTGCCAGGTTTAGAGGATTTCAGCTACAGGGAGAGGCTGAACAGGCTGGTGCTGTTTTTCCTGGAGCGTCGGAGGCTGAGGGGTGACCTTATAGAGGTTTATAAAATCATGAGGGGCACGTATAGGGTAAATAGGTCTGGTGTTTTCCCTGGGGTGGGGGGAGTCCAGAACTAGAGGGCATAAGTTTAGGGTAAGAAGGGAACGATATAAAAACTTGTCCATGCCGACCAGGGGCAACTTTTTCACCACAGAGGATGGTACGTGTATGGAATGAGCTGCCAGAGGAAGTGGTGGAGGCTGGTACAATTGCAGCATTTCAAATGCATCAGGATGGGTATATGAATAGGAAGGGATATGGGCCAAGTGCTGGCAAATAGGACTAAATGAGGTTAGGATGTCTGGTTGGCATGGACGAGTTGGACCGAAGAGTCTGTTTCTGTGCTGTACATCTCTATGATTCTGAGGTGCTTTCCTAGAACAGTGGAAGTACCCAGATAACATGCACAACTATCTATCTCTCGAATGGCATTCATAATGTAGTCAAGGTTACCACACAATATAATAGAGAGTATTCTCAATGTGAAGATGGGACTTAATCTCCACAAGGATTTTCCACAGTGTTTGCTCTCATCAATACTGTCATGGTGACAGATTAGTGTGGATGAAGTGTATTAAATTTTTCTCTCTTGTTGGTTTGTTCACCCATTTGCCACAGAACCAATCTCGAAGCAACATCTTTAAGAACTGGACCAGTTTGGTCAGTAGTGGTGCGACTGAGTTACTCTGCAAGGACTGGACTGTTGTCATTTCCAAAGCTGTTTGATGACAGTGGTCTTTCAGGTTTCAATTTTTTGTTTAGACTTTGTAGCAGTTTGATGCAACTAAGTGTCTTTGCTGGCCAACCAAGAGAACAGTTAAAAATTAACTACATTACTATGAGTATGGAGTCACATGTAGGTCAGACCAGGTAAGAATGGCAGATTTCCCTCCCTGAAGAGCATTAATAATTCAGATGCATTTCTATGATGATCAACAGGGGTTACGTGGTTGCCATTAGGCTATTTTTTAAAAAATTCTATTTCCACAATAACTTTTTTATTCATCTATTCTTAATTGCCCAGAGGGCAGTTGAGAGTCAACCACATTGCTGTGGGACTGAAGTCACAGGTGACGATGGTAGTTTCCTACCCTAAAGAAAATAACTATTAGCAATGGATATATGATCATCATTAGACACTTAATTCCAGATTCTTAAAAAATTGAATTCAAGTTCAAACATCTGTCTTGGTGGGATTCAACCCCAGGTCCCCAGAACACTACCTGGGGCTCTGGATTAACAATCCAGTGATAATACCACCAAACCATTACCTACCCCTATGTGGTTTCAATATTGAAACCTTAGAGGATTGGAATGATTGACTTGCACTGTAGTAGAAAAGATTGTGAAAAGTTGTGAAAAGAATACTTTTTGTCTTTCTTTTACACATCTAACTGTCATTATTGAGCGGAATAGGTGGTGTGGGGAACGGGTGCAGATGAAAGGCACAACTGATCAGAACTGATCAAGTCAAGTCAAATCCCAAGAAATTGGGATTTGATGGAGTCACTGGAGGGTGGCTTATGCGTTACAGTGGTAATGTCACGAACTCTGAGCTTCCCATCTCAGAGAAAATACACATAGCATTAACACTATCTATGCCCCACATGATTTTATAGACTTCTTTAAGGTCACCTCTTAACCTCCTGTGTTCCAGTGAAAAAAGTTCATAGTCTCCAATCTTTCTTCATAACTCAGACCTTCCAAACCGAGCAACATCTTGATAAATCTCAACCAGTTAGTTAGAAAACATTTAGAATCAGCCAAGGGAGAATCGTGGATGATTCACAAATTGTAAATGTTCAGAATTGGCATTTGACCATGTGCAGATTCCTGATGAAAGGCTTTTGCCCGAAACATCGATTTTCCCTGCTCCTTGGATGCTGCCTTGACCTGCTGTGCTTTTCCATCACCACTCTAACCTTGACTCTAATCTCCAGCATTTGCAGTACCCACTTCTGCCTATGTGCAGTTCTGGTCAAGCTATTACAGGAAAGATATTATTAAACTGAAGACGGTTCAGAAAGAATATACCAGGTTGTTGCCACAAATGGAGGGCTTGAGATATAAAAAATAGATTGGAAAGGCTGAGACTTTTTTCACTGATTGAGGTGCGATCTTATTAAAGTTTATAAAACCACGAGGGATAGAGATAAGGTGAATTACAAGGGACTTTTCCCTTGGTGGGGATGTTCAAAACTAGGGGGCATAATTTTAAAGTGAGAGGAGAAAGATTTCAAACAGACAGGAGAGGCAACATTTTTACACAGAGTTTTGTGTGTGTGTGGAATGAACTGCTAGAGAAAATGGTGAATGTAAGTATAGTTGCAACATTCAAAAGACAATTGGGTAAGTTCATGAATAGGTAAGGTTTGGAGGGAGTCAAGATCAGAGTGGTGCTGGAAAAGCACAGCAAGTCAGGCAGCATCCGAAGAGCAGAAAAATTGACGTTTCGGGCAGGAGCCCTTCATCAGGAATCAAGGGATGTGGGCCAAATGCAGGTAGGTGGGACTAAGTGGCATGGACTGTTTGGACTGAAGAGTCTGTTTCCATGCTTCATGACTCTATGACCAAGGAAGTCTTGTTTCAACCTAGGAGCAAATTACTGCAGATGCTGGAATCTGTACTGAAAATAACAAATGCTGGAGGTCACAGCAGGTCAGCCAGTATCCACGCAGAGAGAACAAGTTAACATTTCTCGTCCAGATGACTTTCCATCAGAGCTGCTGTGAAGAGGAGGGAGGTAGAGTGCTGGGGGAGAAAGGGTGTTGATAGAGCAGATTAAGCGATTGGAATGTGGTAACAGCAGCACAATGGTGTATCTAACTGACAAATTGGAAAGAACAGACAGTCCCACTGAAGATGGGGAAGGGGAGAGAAAACATGATGACAGAGAATCTAACAAATAAAGCTAAAAGAAAGGGAAGGAATGGGAATGGGTTCACAAACCGAAGATGTTCAACTCGATATTAAGTCCAGAAGGTTGTAAAGTATCCAGTCTGAAGATCAGATGTTGTTCCTCCAGTTTGCACTGAGATTTACTGGATCACTGCACCATGCCAAGGACAGTCATATGGGCAAGCGAGCAAGATGCTGTGTTAAAATGACCGACTGTGGGAAGGGCAGGGTCATGTGGGTGCAACGACCAGAGGTATTCTGCAAAACAGTCACCCAGTCTGTATTGGTTTCTCCAATATAGCATAGGTCACATTGGGTGCAGCGAATACAATATGCAAGCTTGGAGGAGGTACAGGTGAAATGCTGCTTCACCTGGGAAGACTCTTTAGGGCCTTGGATCTTCTGCATTTACATGGAAGGTGTGGTATTAGTGGTCACAGAATGGACTAGGATGTCCGAAGAGCAGGGACCCTGTGGACTGTAGATGGGGAGTGAGGGGAAGGAATGATTGGTGGTGGCATTCTGCTGGAATTGTCTGAAATGGCGGAGAATGATCCTTTGAATGTGGAGGCTGGTAGGATGAGAAGTGAGGATAAGGGGACCCTGATCACACTGATATGAGTGATGGGAAGGGGCAAGGGCTGATACGTTGGATGTGGTTGAGAGACCTATCAACCACTGTGGATAGGAAAACACAGTTTGGAAAAATGAAGCCATGTCAGCAGCGCTTTTTGGAAGGTGACGTCATGCGAACAGATATGACATAGGTGAAGGAAGTCCCAATCTGACACTCATTACACTGCATCCAATTTTACATCCCAATGAATTTTAACAGGTGAGCACAGTGCAAGATGGAATTTTCTTGTAGACTCTCACCACTTGCCAGAAGCGTTCAGGTGAAATCAGGCTGATCAGGGTCAGGAAACAGCAACCAAATTCACCAATCTATTGATGAAAGTGTTAAATATGGGAGCGATTCCCTGCCATTGTTAATGAAGTTAAAAATCACACAATACCAGGTAACAATCCAGCAGGTGTATTTGGAAGCACTAGCTTTCGGAGCGCTGCTCCTTCATCAGGTGGTTGTGGAGTACACAGTTGTAAGACACAGAATCTATAGCAAAAATTTACAGTGTGATGTAAATTGCTATAAATTCTGTGTCTTACAATTGTATATTTCAAACCACCTGATGAAGGGGCAGTGGTCCGAAAGCTAATGCTTACAAATAAACGTGTTGGACTATAACCTGGTGTTGTGTGATTTTTAACTTTGTCCACCCCAGTGCATCATCGGCATCTCCAAACAATTGTTCATGAAATTACTGGTGCACCATCTGGTGGTAGAATGTAGAATCCACACAAACGTACTTCACATTTTATTTCCCATGAAGCAGGTAGCCACATTTCCTGGGCAAAAGAAAGCAAACAGTTTTCCTCATCTCAACATGACCACCCACCGCTTAATTCCTATGACTGCCAACACTGGACAATTACTATGACGACAAGAAACTGAGAGCAGATCCTGGGAAATAGTCGAGAGACATGAGATATATGGCTTTGCAGAAATGCGCTGACTTGGGAATTGTGAACAATCCCTGGTGCTCCATTGGCGAAATGCAAATGACTCAAAGCTTGGTGGTCCTGGCTGAGGGAGGAATTCAGTCCAATTCCTGCCAACCGTTTCTTTATTCAGATTTGAGTTGAGCCAAGGAGAGGTGCCAACAGCGATTATGTGGCGGTCGGGTGACCTCTTTATCTGCCTTTTTCAAAACATACGTCTTAGACTATTGCAATGTATGGTGGGCTGGGAATGTCGCTGTTGCATGATGGGATATGCTCTGATTCATGAGGAGCTGAACTTTACACATCTGCACATGAGCCAAAGAAGAATTGAATGCTAAGCCAAGGGTGAGTGAGTTGCTGGCGCTCGTGAATCTGGGTCAGAGAGCTCTGAACCTCATGCCACGCTGAGGAAGTGCTGCATTGTCAGAGGTGCCATCAATCGGACAAGTTGTCAAACAGAGGTCCTGTCTGCTTGTTCCGCTAATTCAAGTATGCATTAATGATCCTGAGATAATGTTTGAGGAAGGGCAGGAAATTCTTGCCATAATTTCTGTGAATGCTATAAACAGTATGACAGAATGATTATTTATTGCATTTCTGTTGGTCATTGCTGATGCAGGTTGGCTTGAATACGGGTGGGACAGGGAAATCACCTTCTACATTCAGTTAAAGATTTATTAATTAAGGATTTTGATTGTAAGTTGTGTTCAAATATTTATCATTGATTGGCAGGTCCACGTAGTAACTTCTAACACAAGTATACCAAATAATCCTACACTCAGGAAGAATGCCATCTGACACTCAGAAATAAACCATGTAAACCTAGTACAAAATATTCAAATCATTGGAGGTGGAGCGAAAAGAAAAATAGTTTAGATTAGATTACTTACAGTGTGGAAACAAGCCCTTCGGCCCAACAAGTCCACACCGACACGCCGAAGCGCAACCCACCCACACCTACCCCTTATCTAACACTACGGACAATTTAGCATGGCCAATTCACCTGACCTGCACATCTTTGGACTGTGGGAGGAAACCAGAGCACCCGGAGGAAACCCACGCAGACACGGGGAGAATATGCAAACTCCACACAGTCGCCTGAGTCGGGAAATGAACCCGAGTCTCTGGCGCTGTGAGGCAGCAGTGCTAACCACTGTGCCACCGTGCCGCCCACAGTTTAGACTGACTCCGAGAAAGAGAATCTTCCATGACAGGAGAGGCAATGTCCAACACAGCTGGGAAAAAAACAGCACAGGAAGGATGTTACTTCTCCACTTGGGTCCACCACAGATTGTGTTGCAGACAGGCTGTGCTCAGTCAGGCTCAACCCTTAAATTCTCATCTGGCTAACAAGATCAAAGCACATCAGATAACCTGCTGCACCACAAACCAAAGGGTGAAAGTCATTTATATGCAGCACCTGTCAGTCACGCAGGACATCCCAAAGCACTCTGCAGCTGGTGAACTACAGTACTTTTGAAGTGCAGTTTATGTTGTAATGTAAGAAATGCAGTGGGCAAATTGCATTGATGTGTAATGAGGCCGACTTGATTAGGGAGCTGAAGGTGAAGGAACCCCTGGGGACACTAACCATAACAGGGTAGAATTCAGCCTGCAGTTTGAGAGGAAGAAGTTGGAATCAAATATAACAGTATTACAATTATGGAAAGGTAACTACAAAGAGTTAAGGGAGGAGCTGGTCAGAATTGACCAGAAGGGGAGCCCAGCAGGGAAGACAGTGGAACAGCAATGGCAGGAGTTTCTAGAGGTAACTCAGGACGCACAGCGGAAATTTATCCCAAGGAAGAAGAACCAGATTAAGGGGAGGGGAAGATAACCATGGCTGATGAGGGAAGTCAGGGACAGCATTAAAGCAAAAGAATATTAGTGGGAAGCCAGTGGATTGGGAAGCTTTAAAAACCAGCAGGGAATAACTAAAAAAAATAAGAGGGGGAGAAGATGAAATGTGAGAGTAAACAAATTAGTAATAAAGAAGAAGATTGCAAGCTTTTTTTAGATATCCAAAAGGTTAAAAGCAGCAAGAGTTGACATTGGACTGCAGGAAAGTAAGGCTGGAGAAGCAGCAATGAGGAACCAAGAAATGGCAGATGAACTGAATAGATACCTTGCATCACTCTTTATGGAGGAAGACACCAGCAGCGTACCAGAGCTTCAAGAGAGTCAAGCAGCAGAAGTGGGTATCGTGGCCATCACTAAGGAGAAGGTGATGGAGAAGCAGAATGTTCTGAAGCTGAATAAGTCATCCAGACCAAGTGGACTACACACCCAGAATTCTGAAGAAGAAAGCTGAGGAGATTGCAGAGGCATTGGTGTGATCTTTCAGGAATACCTAGAGTCAGGGAAAGTCCCAGAGGATTGGAAAATGGCTAATCTAACACCCCTGTTTAAGAAGGAAGGGAGGCAGAAGACAAGAAATTGTAAGCCAGTTAGTCTGACATTGGACGTTGGTAAGATTATAGAGTCTATTATTAAGGATCAGATTGCAGAGTACTTGGAAGTGCATGATAAAATAAGGCTGAGTCAGCATGGCTTCATTTAGCAGAGGTCATGCCTGACAAAACAGTTAGAATTCTTTGAGAAGCTAATGAGAAAGTTAGACAAAGGAGAGCCAGTGGACATGGTTGGTTTGGATTTCCAAAAGGCCTTTGGCAAAGTACCACACAGAAGGCTGCTAAATAAAATAAAAGCCCGTAGTGGTAGGAGCAATGACTGGTATGAGTAGAGGATTGGCTGACTGGCAGAGAGTAGAGATAAACTGATCTTTTTCAGGATGGCACCCAGTGACTGCTGGAGTCCATGTTGGGACCACAATTATTCATAATATACATTAACGATGTGGATGAAGAATCTGAGGTCATTGTTGCGAAGTTTGCAGTTGGCACAGAGATAGGTGGAGAGACAGGTAGTGTTGAGGGAATAGGGAGGCTGCAGAAGGATTTGGACATGCTAAGTGAGTGGACAAAGAAGTCACAGATGGAACATAATGTGGGAAAGTGTGAGGTTATGCACTTCGGCAGGAAGAGTAGAGAAGTAGCCTATTTTCTAAACAGGGAAAGGCTTTGAAAATCTGAAACACAAAGAGAGTCCCAGTTCGGGAGTCTGTTAAGGTTAACATGCAGGTTCTGTTGGCGGTTAGGAAGTAAAATGTTATATTAGCATTCATTTCAAGAGGGCTAGAATACAAGAGCAGAGGTGTAATTCTGAGACCATATAAAGTTCTGGTCTGACCACATTTGGAATATTTTTGAGCCCTATATTTAAGGCAGGATGTGCTGGCATTGGAAGTGTCCAGAGGTGACCTGGGAATGAAGAGCTTGTTATTTGGGAAGTGATTCACTAGATTCCCTACAGTGTGGAAACAGGCCATTAGGCCCAACCAGTCCACACCAACCCTCTGAAGAGTAATCCACCCAGACCCATTTCCCTCTGACTAATGCACCCAGCACTATGGGCAATTTAGCATGGCCAATTCACCTGACCTGCACATCTTTGGACTGTGGGAAGAAACCAGAGCACCCAGAGGAAACTCATGCAAACACAGGGAGAATGTGCAAACTCCACACAGACAGATGCCCAAGGCTGGAATCGAACCCAGAACCCTGTTGATGTGAGGTAGCAGTGCTAACCACTGAGCCACCATCCCGTGATTGATGACCCTGGGTCTGTACTCAATGGAGTTTAGAAGAATGGGGAAGTTCTGATTGAAACTTACAGAATAGTGAGAGGTCTGGATAAGATGGATATGGAAAAGATGTTTTCACTAATAGGACTCAAGGACACAGAAGGGACAATCCTTTAGAACTGAGATGAGGAGGAATTTCTTCAACCAGAGGATAGTTAATCTTTGGAATTCCTTGTTACGAAAGGCTATGGGGGCTAAGTCATTGTATTTAAGACAAAGATAGATAGGTTCTTGATTGGAGATAGGATCAAGGGTTAGAGGGAGAAGTCAGGAGGATTGGACTGAGAAATTATCAGCCATAAGAATTATGGTATTGTGAGCAATTTTGGTCCACATATCTCAGGAAAGATGTATTGGCCCTAGAGTTGGTCCGGGGAGGTTCACGGGAATTATCCCAAGAACGAAATGTTTAACATATGAGGAATGTTTTAACAATTCTGGGATTATATGCAAAGGAGTTTAGAAGGATGAGGGGGAATCTGACTGAAACATTCAGAATACAAACTGCCTGGACAGGGTGGATGTTGGGATGATGTTTGTATTGCCAGGGGAGATGAGAGCCTGAGAGTACTGCCTTAGAGTAAAGGGAAGACCTTTTAGAACAGAGGTAAGGAGAAACTACTTTAGCCAGAGAGGGTGAATCTATGAAATTCATTGCCATAGAAGGTCATTGAGTATATTTAAAACAGAGATAGATAAATTCTTGATTGCCAAGGAGAGAAAGCGGAAAATGGGATTGAAAAATCTATCAGGCATAAATGAGGACTGCAGGTGCTGGAAACCAGAGTTTAGATCAGAGTGTGCTGGAAAAGCACAGCTGGTCAGGCAGCATCCAAGGAGCAGGAAAATTGATGTTTCGGGCAAAAGCCTTTCATCAGGCTTCGGCCCAACAAGTCCACACCGCCCCTCCGAAGAGAAACCCACCTAAGCCCATTCCCCTACTCTATATTTACCCCTAACTAATGCACCTAAAACTGTGGGCAATTTAGCATGGCCAATTCACCTGACCTGCACATCTTTGGATTGTGGGAAGAAACCGGAGCACCCGGAGGAAACCCATGCAGACACAGGGAGAATGTGCAAACTCCACACGGATAGGCGGGAATCGAACCCAGGACCCGTGAGGCAGCAGTGCTAACCACTGAGCCTCTGTGCTGCCCAATCATATTCCCAACTTCTTCCTAGTTGTGTGATGAACAACAGCAGGACAAGAATCCAGCTGATTATCTTTGTTACCCTTTCCACAGGTGCTGCCTGACTGCTGAGGATTTCGGAGTATCTCACTTTTCGCTGAGGTGGCTGTGTTAATGGGAGGCCCATGTCAGCTGATCACCAAGCAACCTGTCATGATGCCCTACAATTGAGTTTTGGACAAGTTGCTGGCTGGGGATTTCTTCTTTTTGTGTTCTCTCTCTGCCTGTCATTGTCATCTACTTTCAAAGGGGGTCTCACTGTCCATGCATTTTCTGATTCAACCTCATTAACGCACCCTCGGCAAAGACAATTTCTGTAAAACAGATTGTCTCACATGCAATTCCAGTAGCAGGCAGAGAACTTTAGCTTTTAGCTGTAACAGAGGAATAATAGCATCCTCATCCAGCCTCAAAGCCCCAGCAACGCTAAATTAAAACTAAAATCCTGGTTCTATAGGAATTTGACCTCACCCTTTCATGCTGCTTCTATTGTTTCAACTTTAAAAAACACCAAAGCTAGCTGGTCTCAGATCAGACTGTTTGCCTCCAAGTTTACAGCGTTTGCTTTCTAAAAAAAAAAATTACAGAACAAATCCTTCTCAAAGGCACATTTTGTAGCAATTACCTTTTAAAGACATGCACTACTGACTGTGTCAAATGTTTTATTTTGGCAAACCTGGTGAAGAGAACCATGTTCTGGTGTTAGCAATTCTCCTGGAGTCGCTTCACTGCAAAATAAAGTAGTGCCATAGGCAACATTCTTCAACTGCTTCATCAGTGATCTTCCCAGTATTGTAAGGTCAGAAGTGGTATATTTGCTGATATTTGGACAACGTTCAACACCATTTGCAACTCTCCAGATACTGAAGCAGTTCACATCCGAGTGTAATAAGAGCTGGACAATATCCAGCGGCACAGTGGCTCAGTGGCTGGCACTGCTGCCTTGCAGTACAGTGACCTGGCTTCGATTTCAGCCTGGGGTGACTGTCTGTGTGGAATTTGCACATTCTCCCTGTGTTTGTGTGGGTTTGCTCCAGTTTCCTCCCACAGTCCAAAGATGTGCGGGTCAGGTAATTGGCCATGTTAAATTGCCTGTAGTAATAGGTGCATTAGTAGGGACTACGTGAATGGGTCTGGGTGGGTTACTCTTCGGAGGGTCGGTGTGAACTTGTTGGGCCGAAGGGCCTGTTTCCACACTGTAGGGAATCTAATCTAATATCCAGACTTGCGGGTCACAAGTGAAAAATAATGTTCATGCTACACAAGTGTCAATCAATGGCCGACTCCAAGGAGGGAGGTCGGGTGATCCTTCCTCGAGGACCCGAAATGTTAACTGATTTCTCTTCACAGATGCTACCAGACCTCTGAGCTTTTCCAGCAACTTCTGTTTTCATTTCTGATTTACAGGATCCACAGTTCTTTTGGTTTTTGTAAACTCTCACTGAGGACTGTGTCTTACTGTCTTTTTTAAATTCCGTCATGGGATGTGAGTGTCACTGTCTGGGCCAACATTTATTGTCCATCCATAGTTTCCCTTTGGGATGAGAGCGGTGATACGTCTTCTTGAATTGTTGCAGTCCCATATGCTGTGGGTTGACCCACAATGCCATTAGGAAGTGATTTCCAGGATTTCGATCCAGTGATGGTGAAGGAACAACGATATATTTCCAGGACAGGATGATGTGCGGCTTGGAGGGGAACTTGCAGGCGGTGGTGTTCTCATGTATCTGCTGCCTTTGTCCTTCTAGATGGAAGTGGTCATAGATTTGGAAAGTGTTGCCTAAGAATCTTCAGTGAATTTCTGCAGTGCATCTTGTAGATTGTACGCACTGCTGCAACTCAGAGTTGGTGGTGGAGGGAATGGATGTTTATGGATGTGGTGCCAAGCTTCTTGAGTGTTGTTAAAGCTGTACTCATTCAGGTAAGTGGGGAGTATTCCACAACATTTCTGACGTACGCCTTGTGGATCGTGAACAGGTTTTAGGGAATCAGGAGGTGATTTTACTCACTGCAGTATTCCTAGCCTCTGACCTGACTTGTAAACATTATATGGTGAATCCGGTTCAGTTTCTGGTCCATGGTAACTCCAGAATGTTGAAGGTGGGAGATTCAGTGAAGAAAAATGTTCCTGATGAAGAGTTTATGCTCGAAAGGTCAACTCTCCTTATCCTCAGATGCTGTGTGACCAGCTGTGCTTTTCCAGCACCACACTTTTTGACTCTGATCTCCAGATTCTGCAGTCCTCGCTCTCTATCCCCCAGAAATGCAGTCATGGCAACATCATTGAATGTCAAGGGGTAATGGTTAGATTGTCTCTTATTGGAAATGGTCATTGCCTGGCACTTGTGTGGCATAAATGTTACTTGCCACCTGTCAGCCCAAGATTGGATATTGTCCAGGTCTTGTTGCATTTGAACATGGACTGATTCAGTATCTGAAGAGTCATGAATGGTGTTGAACACTGTGCATTCATCAGCAAACATCCACAATTCTGACCTCATGATGGAGGGAAGATCATTGAAGAAGTACTGAAGATGGCTGGCCCTAGGATACTACCCTGAGGAACTCCTGTAGAGATGTCTTGGATCTCCAACAACCATAACCATCTTCATATGTGTCAGATATGACTTCAACCAGCAGAGGTTTGCCCCCTGGTTCCTTTTAATTCCAGTTTTGTTACAGCTCTTTGATGCCATACTTGGCACCTTTTCTCACTCCAGAGAAAATACCTTGTCTATTTACCCTATCTATGGCCCACATGATTTAATATACCTTTATAAAGTAACCCCTCAGCTTCCAACACTCTAGAGAAAATAGCCCCGACCTAATCAGCCTCTCCCCATAGTTCAAACACTCTAACCCTGGCAACATCCTTGTAAATCTTTTCTGAACCCTTTCAAGTTTCACAACGTCCTTTCTATAGCAAGGAGACCAGAATTGCATGCAGTATTCCAAAAGTGGGCTAACTAATGTTCTGTACAGCTGCAATTTGACCTCCCAACTCCTATACTCAATACACTGACCAATAAAGGAAAGCTTACCAAATGCTTACTTCACTATCATAGCGGTGAATCAGACTAACTGAACACTATAGTGCTGCGGACCACTGGAGGAGTTGTGTAAAACCAGTTCTTGATAACTCAGAAAAATTCTGCTCTCTGGTCTGGCAGCTGAGGCATTGTCTTTGAACATATGCAATTACTATGAGCCAAGGATGGATGGCAGCACTTTTACTTTCTTGTTTGAGAATATTAAAAACCACATAACACCAGGTTATAATCCAACAAGTTTCTTTGGAAGCACTAACTTTTGGAGTGCTATTCTTTCATCAAGTAGTTGTGAAGTATAAGATCGTAGGACACAGAATCTATAGCCAAAGTTTACAGTGTGATGTAACTGAAATCATATATTGAAAAAGATCTGGATTTTTTGTTAAGTCTCTCATCTTTTAGAATGGGCATGTTGGTTTCAGTTCTTTCATTCATAAATTCCAGAACTTTCATAAAGTTACATTCTCAAGTAAACTTTACAATAGGTGCTATGTTGGCCCAGATAATGCATTGAAAGTGTGAGGTGCCCTGTGTGAGGCTGTCTGTGCCCCAATGTTCAGACTGATTCTAATCTAAAAAAGGGATTTGCAGAGTCTTACATGGATTCATGCAGTTTTTGAGCAAATGTAATTCTGCAAGTACAAATTCACCCCACAAACATATATGTGTTTGTGTTTGTGCGTGTGTGTGTGAGAGTAGGGGGCTATGAGTGTCTGTGAGAGAGTGTGCGTACGTGTGTGAGTGTAAAGGGCTACACATCTGTGAGAGGCTGTGTGTGTGAATGTGGGAGTGTATGTGTGAGTGTATGAGAGAGAGCTTGTGTATGAGAGAGGGTCTGTGTGAGTGTATGGTCTGTAGAAGTGTGTATGTATGTCTGTGTGCATGAGTGTCTGTGTGTGTGCGTATGTGTGTGTAGTATAGTGGGGTCACCTGTAGTGTGACATGAACCCAAGGTCTCGGTTGAGGCCATTCCCATGGGTACTGAACTTGTCTATCAGCCTCTGCTCAGCCACTTTGCGTTGTTGTCTATCCCAAAATCCACCTTGGAGGATGGTCACCCAAAGGTCTGAAGTCAAATGTTGTGGACCGCTGAAGTGTTCTCTGACTGGGAGGGAACACTCCTATCTGTTGATTGTTGCATGGTGGCCATTCATCTGTTGCCATAGCCTCTGCTCGATCTCACCAATGTATCATGCCTCAGGGCATCCTTGCCTGCAATGTATGAGATAGACTACATTGGCCGGGTCACATGAATACTTGTCATGTACATGTTGGGAGGTGTCCCCACGTATAGTGGTGATGCCTGTGTCAGCACTTTGACACGTCATGCAGTGACAAAATTGTATGCTGTTATTCTGAAAGCCAGGCAGTTTGCTGCGAACAATGATCTGTTTGAGGTTTGGTGGTTGTTTAAAGTTGAGAAGTGGAGGTGTGGGGAAGATCTTGGTGAGCTGCTCCACGTGAGCTGGCATAGTTTTTAGGTTTTTGAGAAGTACTGGACAATGAAGGGTACCCTGTCAAGAGAATGTTTGAGAATGACATACAATCACGTTGATGTGATCCCTGCCAGCTGTGGCCTGTTGCTCAGGACGGTGAATTGGAACATGTTTGTCAACTTTTCTAAATCCTTCATCATTCTAAGAAGTTGAGCAGAGTGGTCATAAATAGAATAGATCAGTTGCTCAAAGAGATGCTGAGTTCACCTTCTTTCCTTCCAGTCAACAATGACCCAGTAGCCTGAAACATCTGTGTGCAGATTTGTGGCTACAGCTCTCTGGGAATGCTATGTCATGTACCCATCACCACAAGACTTTGTGGCAGATTTGAGTATGGATGTCAGATGAATATTATTTGTGTGTTATAATGAGAGAGAGTCAACATTGCTCTCTCATAATGATCTATCTTTGTTCAGTGGCAATTGAGACAAAATGACTGGTGATGAATCTGGATGAAGTAGCTCAAGTTAAATTGAAATAATTGCTGATGAAAAGGTGATGTTAGGAAGAGTGACCAAAAACTTAGTGAGTATTGGAAATGCCTGAAATCAGAAGAGAGTAATTGAGAATTATGGTGTACATATATTTAGGAGATGTTTGAGAGACCATTCTTACTATGTAAAGCGTAATGATTTAATTTCAGAAGATTTGACAATATCTGTCTTGCACAAGTGAAATGACATCAGGCAATGTGAAAAAGTTTTTTTTGTTATATAAAAAGAGTATTTTAACAACTTGTTATCTCGAGAGTGTATTTTCTTGTCTGAAAATGAGCAGTTATAGCAATTTGAAGAGATCTGTAAGTGCATTGTTATTATGTAACATAATTGTTTAACAATTTGCAGGATATGAAATGTCCTTTTATTTAATGAGAAGTGGTAAATTAATGTCATATTTTCAGAATTTTTTATTGTACAAATAGGGATGTTTAATGATACATTAATTTGCGAGTACACTTCATTGTAAGGAAGCAAAGATTTAGTGTTTTATTGTAGGGAAAAGAGTTTTTTTACTGATGTAAAATCATTTTTAATGGTGTAAGAAAACTGAGTTTTGATAACTTCCGAACTTGAGAATGAATTTTATTGTGGGGATACAGAAACATTTCGTAATAATTGGCAAGTCCCATTTTATGGTGCAGTGGAAAAAACAGAGACTGAATTTTGTTGTGGGTAAAAGAGGATTCTTATTGGTTTAAAAGTGTGTTTAATTGTGCAGGAAAAGACACTTTTGGTAACATCCTAATTTCAGAGGAATTTTTCTGTGGGGAAAAGTGAGACTTCTTACTAATTTTAATATGTATTTAATTAAGTAGAAAATGATTGCTTTGATAATCTACTGATTTGAGAGCGTACTTTATAGTGTAGAAAGGGGCGCCAGTGAGCATAAGAGTCGAAAGGGTGGAACAGGAGAATCGACATTTCGGGCATAAGGCCTTTGAAGGGTTTATGCCCGAAATGTTGATCTCCTGCTCCTCGGATGCTGCCTGACCTGCTGTGCTTTTCCAGCACCACACTCTTGATTCTGATATCCCGCATCTGCCAGGGAGAATAAGCCTGGCTTCTTCAATCCATCCATATTAACTCTTTCCTGGAAGCATTCTTATGCATCTTTTCTGTGTCCTCATTAATGTCTTCACATCCTTCCCAAAGTGCGGTGTCCAGAATTGAATGCTATATTCCAGTTGGAGGCAAACCAATGTTTTAGACATTCCTTTAGTTTTGTACTCTACGTCCATATTTATAATGTTCAGGATCCTGTATTCCTTATTAACTACTTTTTCAACTTGCCCTGTCACCTTCAACAGATTAGCATGGTGGATCAATGGTTATCCCTGCTGTCTTATGGGACAATGTCCTGGGTTCGATTCCACCCTTGGTGACTGTCTGTGTGGAGTTTGCACGTTCTCCCCGTCTGCATGGGTTTCCAACAGGTGCTGCAGTTTCCTCCCACAGTCCAAAGATGTGCTGGTTGAGTGGATTGGACATGCTAAGTTATCCATAGTGTCCGATGATGTGTAGGTTAGGTGTTTCAACCATGGGAATGCAAGGTTATTGGAATGGCTCTGAATTGGGTGCTCTTTGGAGGGTCAGTGTTGACTCTATGGGCTGAATGGTCTGATTCCACACTGTGGGGATTCAATGGAAGGGATTGCTTTGATAAACTACTAATGTGAGATTTAATTTTATTGTGTGGGCGGGATTAAGAAAGGTTACAGATTTGAAAGTGTACCTAATGGAGTAGAGATGGTTAGATTTGATAATCTACTAATTTTACAATGCATTTAAAGTGTGTATGAGGTTTACTGGTTCGAAAGTGCATTTAATAGTGTAGAAAATGAGATTTGTTTGTTTGCCCATGTGAGAACGTGTTTTCAATGACTGAAAAAGAGGTTGAATAGATTGGCTGGGGTCCAGAAGTGGACAAGGGTCAGCAGGAGAGCTGGTGCAGCAGATGTAGGTTTTCCCCCGGGCGGGCTCACTGAGGGTGTGTGTTTCGCCCGGACGGATTGAGGCAGTGCACCGGCCGGCGGGCAGGCGCAGCCTCGTTGTAGCGCGGGGCTGGCGGGGAGCGCGGCGCCGCCATATTGTGGGGAGTCGGAGGGTTTTCCAGCGGCGAGTCCGGCCGCTCCGACCTGAGGGGAGCTCAGCGGGTTCACGCACATACATACAGAAAACCAGGGGGGGGGAAAAAAGCCCCACAAAACAAAAAAGAAGGAATAATCATAAATAGCCAGCGAGAGGGAAGTAAACTCAGAAGAGTTTAAAAAAATACAAAAAGAATTGACACACACACACATATATAATATATATATCCGAAAAGCCAACAATTCTGCCCACAGGAAGAGAGAAACAACAAGTCCCCGCTCCCAGGACCAGGCTAAGGTAAGCGGGCGGTGTTCATGGCGGTGCCACTGAGCTGGGGGTGGGGATTACTGGGTTGGGTGAAGAGGCGATGGATAGAATAGTTTTGTTCTTTTATGGGAGGGGGGGGGTGGTGGTAATGGTGATAACCCCCTTATACGGGGGAGGGGGTAATTGTAATTACCCACGTGTACTGGGGAGGGGGTAATTGTAATCACCCTGCATTGGGTATGGGAGATAATTGTAATTGCCCCTTCTATAGTGGCCAGGGGGATTAACTGTAATTGCCCCTCCTGCAGCAGCCAGGTGGGTTATATGTAATTGCCCCTCCTGCAGCAGCCAGGTGGGTTATATGTAATTGCCTCTCCTGCAGCGGCCAGGCGGATTAATTGCAATTGCCCCTCCTGCAGCAGCTGGGGGATTAATTGTAATTACCCCTCCTGCGGTGGCCAGGGGGATTAATTGTAATTTCCCCTCTTGCAATGGCCAGGCGGGTTAATTGTAATAGCCCATCCTGCAGTGGCTGGGGGGGTAATTGTAATTGCCCATCCTGCAGTGGCTGGGGGGGTTAATTGTAATTGCCCATCCTGCAGTGGCTGGGGGGGTTAATTGTAATTGCCCCTCCTGCAGTGGTGGGGGGGTTAATTGTAATTGCCCCTCCTGCAGCGGCCGGGGGGGTTAATTGTAATTGCCCCTCCTGCAGCGGCCGGGGGGGTTAATTGTAATTGCCCCTCCTGCAGCGGCCGGGGGGGTTAATTGTAATTGCCCCTCCTGCAGCGGCCGGGGGGGTTAATTGTAATTGCCCCTCCTGCAGCGGCCAGGGGGGTTAATTGTAATTGCCCCTCCTGCAGCGGCCAGGGGGGTTAATTGTAATTGCCCCTTCTGCACAGAAGAGGGTTTAATTGTTATCATCTATCCTTTAGAAGGGCATGGTCATTTAATTGTAATAAACCCTCCTATATTGGGGATGGTAGTTTTTTGTAATATACCCTCCTGTACTAATGGATAGCATTATTTGTCATAAAGCCGCCTCTATTGAGGAGGGGTCATCATAATCACCAGTCATGTACTGGAAATAAGTATGGAGTAAGATTTCCTGTATTGGAGAGGTCTGCTGATAATAAAGACTCCCATTTTGGTGGGGAAGTTATTGTATCTTTGTGTATGGGTATACAGTAATTGTGTGAACTCATCATGTGCTGGGAATGGGATAATTGTAATTATTTCACATGTACTGGTGGGGGAGTTGATTGTCACAAACCTTCCTGTACTAGTGGAATCAACCTCTCCTGTACTGGAGAGAGGGTATTTGTAGTACTGTCTCATGTTGTGAAAGTAATGAATAGACCTGTCTGCTAGAAGTTGACTTGTGGTGTGCCCTCATGATCTGAGAAGGGTGCAATTGTGATAGCACATGGTGTAATTATAGTAGTCCATCATATACTCAGGAGTGTTTAACTGTACTGAGCAATTTGCCAGTTGTTGCGGAAGAATTGATTCTGGCACTCTTATGAGGTGATGAAGTGGATTAGTTGCAGCAGTTACCCCATCTTGATGGTTAAGTAAAGTAATATTCCTCCTTTTTTTCGATGAGGTGAGGCAAGGAAACTGCTTACTCTTCTGTTGGAGAATGCATTCTTCCCTTGGAAGCATAGTGACCAATGAAGGAACCTTGGTTGCTCAACCCTTGTTCAATTCTGATCCCAAATGTGCATTATTGCCTCCTGCTTCACCTGAGACTTAGGTGTTTGTCTCACTAAAGGTTCAAGATTTTAAAAAATTCTCTTAGGATGTGGGCATTGCTGACTGGGTTAATGTTTATTGCCTGCCCTCAGTTGTTCTGGACATGGTTGTTGGTGAGCTGCCTTCTTGAACCACTGCAATCCATGTACTATAGGTAGACCCACAATGCAATTACGGAGAGAATTCAAGGTTTTAAAAAGCAACACTGAAGGAAAAGCTTTCTATTTCCAAGTCAGGTTGGTGAATAGCTTGGACGGAACTTGCAAGTGGCATTGTTCCCATGTATCTGCTCCCCATATCCTTCTAGGTGTGATCATGAGTTTGGAAGGCGCTGTCTTAGAAGCTTTATTGAATTGCTATTGTAATTCATTGAGATGGCAATTGAAGCCAAAGTCTTTTGTGTTAATACATAAGGAAGTTAACACAATAGAAGAGTTGGATGTATTTTATGATCTGAATTTGAGGTTTATGGAGTCTGCAATAATGTCATAATGTTAAAAGTCATCATGCAATAATCTGGCTAAGATCTACATTTTTCAAAAGGTAATCTGTAAATTTATAACCTAGACAATCGATGAGCTTCAACCTTTTCAGGGCCTTGGTGATTTTTTTTGGAATAAACTGGCGTGGAACTATTGAAGCAGTTGGATAGAATGAATGGGTCTGGAGAGTATCCTGCTGGTATTGGAAACCAGGTATTACAAATTGATTGAGTGTGGATTTGAGGAGGACTGGTGCAAATTAATTCCAGTTTGAGTGTTTATTTCTATTTTCCCTTTCCTTGAGTCTGAATATGTTCTATATTGAAAATAACTATGCAATGTTTTTGTCAGGGTCTGTTATGGTACGTTACGGTAGAGACAAAACACCAAAATAATCGTGGGTGCTGGAATCTGAAACAAAAACAGAAATTGCTGGAAAATCTCAGCAGGTCTGGCAGCATCTGTGGAGAGAAAGCAGAGTTAATGTTTCGGGTCCGGTGACCCTTCTTGAGAATGGTCCTATCTGTTTCCGAAGTGTCATGATACATCCGACCAGGTTGCTTTAAAATAGAATTGTTTTATTTTGTCTCCAAAAATATCTTTATAACTTACAAAATAAAGTTAATTTTGGGTCGTCTTTGGCAAGCCCTGTTTTTGGCTTTGTGTTATCACATTGAAAAAGGGAGCGACAAAGGTCACCATGTTATGACACATTTTCAGGACATGTAGGACTTTGAACCCAGATCTCCTGGTTTACTACCACTGCGCAGCAAAACCCCCTTTTGTCTTAAGGAATCTACTGAAGCAGAAATGGCTGCAGCTTTTTAAAATGTTTGGCCATGTTTTGAGACATCTCAGTGGCATCACATCCTGATTTGAATGTGGGTCTTCTGAAGGAATGTACCATTGTGCCACAAGACCCCAAATATCAGAGGACAATTGTTCTTTGTGTTTACTATTTCAAAGTTTTGTAATTTACTTGAAAGAAATTTGTATTATTTTTACTGCAAAGTCTTGACTTCAAATTAGCCACAGGTTATATTGTCTGTGGAAAAGGAAGAGTTGGACTGCTGGTGTGAATGGCACGGGGAAGGGTTGTACTAGCTCGTTCACTGTACATATCAAGACAAGATTTGTTAAATTGTTTCTTTTGAATATATTAGTTATAAAGGCTAATTTGTCAAGTTACAAGATGGAATATAAGCTTCCAGTGCAAAACAATGGTGATTCACAGAGTAAATACAAACATAAACATTGTAAATACAAAACAAAAAGACAAATGCTGGGAAAGTAGCAGGTCTGTCAGCAACCACAAAACCAAATATCTCGGTCCTAAGACATGAATCGCTTATTCGATTCTGACAGAATTTGTGTTTCTGGTATTTTCTATTTGATCCATTGATAAGCTTGAGGTCTGCTTTCCTGACCTGAATTCTAGACTCGTACTTAATCCTCATTTTCTGGAGAAATTGGTCTTTTGAAGTAATGGGGAGGGTTAATGAGGGTGCCATGTATTTATTTATGAACACTCCAAAGGTGTTTGATAAAATATAAATGTGTCAGAAATTTGAAGCTCATCGAATTAGAGGCAGCAAAGGTATGAAACTGGGGCGAAAAGCAGAGATTGTTACAAATTTTTAGTTATGTAGTGCTGCTCAACCACTAGATGTCCCAAAATGCTTTAGAATATGAAGTTTGTTTTATAGCATAGTCAGTGTTGTTATTGGGTGGATGCAGCAGCCAGTTTGTGCATACCATGCTCCTACCAACAGCAATGTGATAGTAACTAGATCATTTCTTGTGATGTCAGTTGAGGGGTAAATATTGACTAGGATGCCTGAATATTGCCGTAGGATTTGGAGGGGTAGATGGGCCTTCAGTAACATCTCATCTTAGTGGCAGTACATCTGACTATGCAGCACTACTACACTGGAGTGAAAGCCTTATTTTTTATGCTGGCTGTACTGTGGCCTAAAGTCTTGTGACTTGGAAAAATTGCGCTAGCTAAACTGCAGCTGACTTACTAGTGAAATGAATGGATGTCTCCAAATATTGGTGCCTTAATGAGCACTGGACATAACTTGTTTGCAGATGACTTGAAACTCTGAAAGGTGGTATGTAGTAAATAAGGAAGCACATACTTGCATTGATATAATGAATGTTCGCTAGTTGGTTCCTTGGATAAGAAGACTGTCTAATGATAAGATGTTGAGCAAATTAGGCTGTATTTTCTGAAGTTCAAAAGATTGCAATGTGAGTGCATTAAATTATACAAAATATTAAGGGATAGGCAGTGAAAGTTTGTTTCCCCTTCTGCGGAATATCAAATAGGAGGGCACATTTTTGGGATAATGGGTCAATCATTTAGGACTGATGTGAACAATAATTTTTTCCATCAAATGTTTGCGATTTCCCACCCTAGAGAGTTGTGGGTTCTCCATCATTTAACTAGTGTAAGACTGATTTGCGCAGATTTTTGGTGTGTCAGAATCAAGGGTTTGGCAATTGAGAAAGCGGAGCTGATGCACATGTTCAAATATGATGGTATTGAATGGCAAAGCAGGTGCTACTCCTATTTCTTTTCATAAGAAAGACACTTCAGCAAATAGAAAAATGGGCAAATGTTTGGCAAAAGATATTTAGTGCAGGAAAGTATGATGTAATTCATTTGGTGGGGAAAGGGGGAAATGGTGACTGAATGACAGTCTGTTGTACTACATAACAATATACATTTTCTAACACCTTTTTTAAATGTTTTAAAACCAATTTCCAATTTGTGGATTTTAAACTCTGGATAACTTGTAATCTTCTTGGAAGCTATTTCTAAGTCTGGGAAACCAAGTCTCAGCAATGAACTGCTTTCTGTGGATTTCCATTATGCTTGGTTTTTAAATCCGAATTTAGTAGCAGTAGTTTTTCTGTCTACTATGTAGAAATATTTGTTTTATTTTCAGTTGGTGGCTTTATGATAACCCTTTTTAGAGCCACATCTCTTAAATTACATTTTCATTTTAAATGAATTTTTGTGCTGTAGTGATGAATACTTGTAAGTGAAATTTGAATACACCATTCGCAGTATGTCTCTGTATTTTAACAAGCTACAGAAGATGAGTTTCCACAGATTGGTATACAAAATGGATAACATAAATCAGAATTGATTTGATTTATTGATAAGACTTACAGTATGGATGAGGAACAAGGGATAACATTTTATATGTTCATTTGGGTTGAATAAAATTTTACCATGTTTTCTACAGTGAGACTTAAGGCTAGCTTTCAAATAAAATAGGATTTATTTTGGTGGGGAATACCACTAATTGAAAGTAAATATTATACAATTGAAAACATTAACGTTGGATTGATTTACTTCCATATTTGATAAATAATGAGAAAAATGCTATTATTTTGATTTAGAACAGCATTTGGACCTATCTTTGATTATGCTGTGGGGTATGCATGGATAACTAAGACATAAAAGCTGTACTTTAAACATATGATTAATGATTAAGATTTATTGTGATTTATAAATTTTAGTATCGTAATATTTAGCAACATTTATTAATTGCAGTGGGAATTTGGGGTGACATAATCAAAATTGGCCAGGGCTGTGTAAACTTTGTGACTTTGAGAAGCGTAAAGGGAAAAAAAAATTGTAGTCTATGGGTTGAGTGATCTGCAAGTGAATTGAATCATTTGGTGCCTGGAACTGTGGTAGATTACTACTTTAAATTCACTTACGAGTATCTTCTCTACTGTATGTTAATTATTAGCCAGTAATCTTGCTTGATTAATAAGTGTTAATCATTCAATTTTAATGTCTTTGTGTATGATTCATGTTAGAAATGAGAAATTCTGCCAGCACAAGAAAATTGAAGATTTCTTATCACCATCTCCACAAACTCACCAAAGCAGTACAGCAACTAACAAATATCACGTAGTCTTCAATTTTATACTGGTTTGTGCGCTGTATTATGCGTCATTTTGTTCCCAAACTAGCACTCTATTTAAGGTGGTTTCAGCATTTCAGGCTGCAGAATTTTAATTGCTGTAAGTCCTGTGTTCAATTAGACGCCATTATTTTTGGTAAAGGAAGCTTGCACATTACAGATGCTTGCAAATTTCCAGCTCCAGTCTGAAGAAACTACTATGAAATGGTGGCTATTATATACCCATTCAATTGTTTTACATGTTAAGAAAATTAATCTAATAACATAACATAATTTAGTCTGTAAGAGCCAAATAACCAGATAATTTGTTTTGCAGTTAACATTTAAGAAAACACACTATACATTTCAGTACTCTGAAGCATGATTTCTGGAATATGACCATGCACAGTAAATATAGGACTTCTTTCTCTGGTGGAGAAAGAATCACTTCAGCTGTGAAGCAAGACAGTGTAAACTGGTTGCAGTTAAGTGTCACACACATACTGCTGTTTAGAACACAATATCCTGGTGTAATTTTGAGAGCAGAGGAAAAAGTAATTTTTTTTTCATTTCCTCAAGCTCAAGGACACTGCATCCTCTGGTCAAGAAAACCAGGGGAGCAGCCTTTTTTTTGTAAAACAGATGTCCTTACTCTACTGCCATGCACCTGGGAAGCTCAAACTCCCTGAATTCAAGGCAAACTCTTTAGTGGACAGTTGCAATGAAACTGAAATCCATTCTGTTGCAAGTATGAATGGTGGTAGATAAAATCCATGTTCTTTCCTTTACGTATTGCAGATGACCTAGAGTGCTTTGCAGCAATTGATTACATTTAAAATATAGTTACCTGCTACATTAGTTTGGCACCTCGTGTTTATATTACTGCAGGGGACTGCTAGCTTGGTTGGTTGGAAGGCTGGTTTGTGATGCAGAGTAATGCCAACAACATGGGTTCACTTCCTTCACAGGCTGAGGTCCCATCTTTTCAACCTTGTGCCTTGCCTGAGGTTTGGTGACCTTCAGTTAAGTCAACCCTTTCATGTCCTAACTGTCTTACACAAAACAAACTCCACTCCAGGTACTTGAGCACAGCATCCAGGCAGGCAAACCATTGCATTACTCAGAATATCCTGTACTGTCAGAGATGTTACCATTCAGATGAGATGATAAGTGGAAGTTATCAGCTCCCTAAGATTGATATAAAACCCATTTTGCACCATTGGAATTTGCCTGGTACTCTGGCTGGTATTGATTTGCCCCTCCCCCCATCACTTAATATACACAATTGGTTATGGATATTCCTTTGCTGTTTGTAAAGTCTTTCAATATGCACTTTGGCGGTTTTGTTTCCTTGCTTTACAACACTGACTATTTCACAATTACTTGATTGCCTGACTGTTAATACTTTGAGATGTTTTGAGGTTCTGAAAAGTGCTATGGAAATAGAAGCCCAGGCTTTTAAGTTTATATTTAAAAATGTAATAAATGTATCTGTTGCTGTACTGCTGACCTTTAATATTTGCTGTAGTTTTGAACAGGAAAACCAAGCTGTGTTAATGAAATCACACTCTCACTCAAGTTTTATAAAAATGGTCTTAATATGATGTGATTTTGCCCTGCTGCATGTTTATTTTGCAACTTTTGTCAGGACTTTGTTTATTGGGAGGTTGTTAAGCAGGGAGATGGATTTTTGAATGGTTAGTCCTTAAAGAGAGAAATTATTACAGCAACCAAGTTTGATGTTTCATTTTGTAAAGGTGGATTTGTGATGAGTTTCTAGTTTTGACCTTTCCCCTTCCCCCAAAAGTGAGGACATTCATGATCCTAAAAACCAGGTAGGTACACTGATTTGAATGGACTAAGGACTTGTGGAACACGCCGTTGCAAATTCTCCTGACTTTGTTGACATAAGGCCAGCTTACATGTTATTCCCTGGGTATCATGGTCTCTTAACCTGCAGATTTGGAGTAGTGTGTCCTTCCCCCTAATGTGAGATTTGAGTCTTGTTTTGTAACAAGGTGAAGTTTTAAAAAATGCTGGAATTCAATCTTTTGTATCAACAATCTCTGAACTTCAAATTGAAATTCAACATTTTCCTCCTTGTCAGCACTCAGAAAAATTGGTGGTTGGGCAAACTGGAAAATCAGAATATAAAATGCAGGCATACACGAGCATGGTGCAAAACTCAGTATTAGAACATAGAACATTACAACGCAGAGCAGGTCCTTCGGCCCTCTATGTTGCGCCGACCTGTGGAACCAGTCTGAAGCCCATGTAACCCACACTATTTCATTATCATCTATATGTTAATCCAAATGCCCTTTAAAGTTGATGAGTCTACTATTGTTGCAGGCAAGGTGTCCTTAATACTGAGTAAAGAATCTACCTCTGACATCTGTCCTATATCTATCGCCCCTCAATTTAAAGTTCTGTCCCCTTGTGCTAGTCATAACCGTCTGAGGAAAAAGGCTCTCACTGTCCACCCTATCTGACCTGCTGATTATCTTATATGTCCCTATTAACCTTCTCTATAATGAAAACAGCCTCATGTCCCTCAACTTGTCCTCATATGACCTTCTCTCCATACCAGGCAACATCCTGGTAGATCTCCTCTGTACCCTTTCCAATGCTTGCACATCCTTCGTATAATGCGGCGACCAGAATTGTACGCACTACTTCAAATGCAGCCTCAGTGTTTTGTATAGGATCCATGCACACGGACACAGACATCTCTCTGCTCATCTGCACTGTCAAGAATCTTAGCATTAGCCCAGTACTCTGCATTCCTGTTACTCCTTCCGAAGTGAATCACCTCTCACTTTTCTGCATTAGTCTCCATTTGTCACCTCTCACCCCAGCTCTGCAGCCTATCTTTGTCCTTCTGTAACCTGCCGCATCCTTCGTCACTATGCACAATTCTACTGACCTTAGTGCCATCCACATCCTTTTGCGCCCTCATCCAGGTCATTTATAAAAATGACAAATAGTAGGGGCCCCAAACAGATTTTTTTGTTGAGATTTATCTCATCATATAGAGTCATACAGCATGGAAACAGACCCTTTGGTCCAACCCGTCCATGCCATCTTTAAGAAATTCATTGCAATTTTTATAATTGTCCTACTTGACCACATAATTTTGCTGATGTGTAATTCCATATTAATGTCACTTTTGAGGTTCTTTTAGCAACATGTTTCCCAAAGTAAAAGGTTGAAAATACCAGAATATGTGATGCACGTTAGATCTGGAAGAGACAGGTTGATTTTTTGATCAGTGGCTTTATTCAAAATTGGAACATTAAGCTATTGCATTTTTTCAGATGCTGATTTCTTGTGTTTTGTAATTTATTGCATTTATTTAAAATGTCCATCATTTGAAGTATTTTGTTGTGTTCTCCTTTAATTTGTGTTTTTCTCTTATTCTTGGTATTTGCATTTTTAGAGGCAGACATCTTAGAACTGCAGAATCACAATTTCAAGATGACTCCTTATGAATAAAGAGACAGTGTTAATCTTAGATATTTTGTGATATCAAGATTAGGTTGAAAAGGCCTGTGCCAAACTCATTCTTAAGAAAAAGGCTGCCAACTTCACATTTACAGTTGCTGGCCATTTTCTCAATCTGGTACTGTGCTGTGAAAGCAAGCAGCTGTAGGTTTTCATTTTATGACTTTTTTTGAGTTGATTTTGGAATTGCAACTCTAGGCCTTTATCTTTTAAGGTATGAGACTTAAAGAGCCATTGCCATAATATTTCTAGATAGGTTCTTTGCTTAAAGTTGTCTTTCTGTCCTAAACTTCATTTACAAAACACGATTTTGTGTTTGAATGATGCATGATCTCGATTTTCATCTCACTTCAAGTAATCTGGCTTGAGTAGGGACTTGTGAATTCAAAGCAGGTTGGGAGATGAATAATTTTTGTTTTCAGACCAGTCGGTTACACCATAATGTAGCCAAATTTTAAAAATGTTTCAAACAGGTACTGCAAGCTGTATGGTTATATTCTCTGACTATTCATTAGAAATGCATACAGAAAGCATGTCAGAGCATAGTACATGAAAAGCAAAGGGCAAACATGCTGGAATCATGGCGTCGAATCTGCATGTTCAAAATACTCAGTATTTGTGAAGAGAAACAGTTAATGTCTTTGTTTACTTTTCATCAGAAGTAAAAAAATGTAAAGTTTTAAACAAGTATGAAGATAGGACTGGGAGTGGGGAGAAACAAAAGGGAAGCCTGTGATAGGATGGAAGATTAAGTGATAAATGGGTTGACGGAAGGTAGAAGAAAATGGTGAAACAAATGAAGAAATTAAAGATGTCTAGAGGAAGTGTGAATGGTGATCATGAGCAGCTGCTACTGTCAGCAAACAAACCCAAAATGCAGTAGCAAAAATTTGGAAAAAGGCTGAAGTTTTAGATGAAGGTTATTGACCTTTGTGTTCAGTCCAGAAGGTGATAAAGTGCTAAGTTGAAAGGTGAGGCACTGTTCCTCAAGTATATATTGAGCTTTAACAGTACATTGCAGGAGACTCCTGGAAGTGAATGAAGTGGAGAATTTAGATCATTGGTGAGGTGTTCAAGGTTAAGTTATGGACTGAGTGGTGTATGATGAAAGTGAGGGGGCATTTGTGGATTTTGAGGTTGGTGGCCAGAGCAGAAATGCGTGAAATAGAATTGACTGGAAAGACTTCTCAAGAAGTAGCTATGCCTGTGGCACAACAAAATGATTAGATAATTGTTTCTCAACTTGTATCTCAATTGAATATTTGGTGTCCTGAGGGGTGGGGAAAGTAACACATTTCCAACCTTTGCCAAATTTGGACAACATGAGATTGTTAATAGATGCTGTGACTTGTTGGATCAGCCATGATTTGGATAGTTGCAACTACAAATTTGCTATTGTAAAGAGGACAATGTGAAAAATGCCAGTGTGAAATGTTCTTCATGGAAGGAAATCTGCCTTCCTTACCTGGTCTGGCTTACATGTGACTCCAGGGCCACAGTCATCTGGTTGACTCTGAAATGGCCTAGCAAGCCTCTCACTTGTGTCAATTGCTATGAAGTCTGAAAGAAGACTTCTGGCATCGACATAGGTACCAGAAATGACAACGGCAAAAACAACCCTGTTGACCCTGCAGTCACCCTTCCTTAAGACTGGGGGCTAGTGCCAAACGTGGGAGAGCTGTGTCTCAGACTAGTCAAGTAATATAGTTGTGCTCATGAAATCCTACCATACAGATGATATTCCCAGACATGGCCATCGTCATCCCTGGATATGCCTTGGCCCACTGACAGTGGCAGCACAATTGTGTGGGGAGAAAGTGCCCTGGGATTCTGCAACATTAACTCTTGGTCCCATGAAGTTTCATGGTTTCAAGTTACACATTAACCTGGAAACCTGTTTACCCTGTATGGTCCTTCCTTGGCTGATGAATCAGTACTCCACCATGCTGAACAACACCTTGAAGGAAGCACTGACATTGACAAGGGCACAAAATGATTGCAGGGTGGGGTATTTCAATGTCCATTACCAAGAGTGGCTGAGTAGGAGCACTACTGATAGAGCCATAAAGGATGGTTACTATACTGGATCTGCAGCGGGTGGTGAGAGAAACAATAAGAGGGAAAAATTATACTTGATCTCATCCTGTAAGTGGTTAGCGCTGTTGCCTCTCAGCACCAGGACCTGGGTTCGATTCCTCCCTTGGGTGACTGACTGTTTGGAGTTTGCGCGTTCTCCCCATGTCTGCGTGGGTTTCCTCTGGGTGCTCCAGTTTCCTCCCACAATCCAAAGATGTGCAGGTCAGGTGAATTGGCCAACCTAAATTGCTTAACACGTTAGGTGCATTAGTCAGAGATAAATTTAGGGAATGGGTCTGGCTGGGTTACTCTTTAGAGGGTCGGTGTGGACATTTTGGCCCGAAGGACCTGTTTCCATATTGTAGGGAATCTAATCTAAAAAATCCTTAGCATCAGCTGACTGCAGATGCATCTGTCCATTTACCCTATTGGTAAGAGTGACCACTGCACAGTCTTTGTGGGGACGAAGTCCTGCCCTCACATTGAGGATACTCACTATCATGTGTGGCAATATGACTGTGTTAAATGGGACAGACTTAAAACAGTTCCAGCAACTCAAGACTGGGCATCTGTGAGGCGCTGTGGGCCATCAACAGTAGCAGAAATGTACACTCATCTCATCCTGCAACCTCATGGCCTGGCATATTCCCACTCTACCATTATCATCAAACCAAAGAGTCAACCCTGGTTCAATGGCGAGTACAGGAGGGCATAACAGAAGCAGCACCAGGCTGAAAATGGGGTGTCAGCCGAGTGAAGTTACCAAACATAACTACTTATGTCAAACAGCATAAGCAACAAGTGATAGACAGAGCTAAGTGTTCCCACAACACAAAGATCTGATCTTAGCTCTGCCATCCTTCCACATCTAGTTGAGAATGGTAGTGTACAATTAAGCAATCCACTCGATGAGTGCCCAGAGCATTAGTGCAAAACATAAGGCTGAAGTATTCACAATCATCAACCGTAAATGTCAACACGGATGATCCTTCTCAGCTTTTTCCAGTGGTCCCTATCATCACAGATACCAGTCTTCAGCCATTTTGATTCACTTCATGTGATATTAAGAAACTATTGGAGGCATTATATATTGCAAAGGGTATGGGTCTTGACAGCATTCTGGCAATAGGACTGAAGCCATTGACCAGAAACTGAACTGGACTTGCCATATAAATGCAGTGGCTACAAGAGCAGGTCTGAAGCTGGAAATACTGTAGAAAGTAGCTCGCTTCCTAACTCCCCAAAGCCTTACCACTATCTACAAGGCACATGTCGTAAGTGTGATGAAATACTCCCCACATGCCTGGATGGTTGCAGCTTCAACAACTCTAAGAAGCTTGACACTGTCTGGGACAAAGGAGCCCACTTGATTGACACCACAACCACAGATGCTCACTCCATCCACCATTGATGCTTAGTAACAATAGTATGTACCATTGACAAGATGTATCGCAATAATTCACCAAGGCTCCTTAAACAGCACCTTCCAAACCTACAACCACTTCTATCGTAGAGCAAAGGCAGAAGACTTGTGGAAGCTCCACTACCTGCAAGTTGCCCTCCAAGCCACTCAGCATCCTGATTTGGAAATATATTGCTGTACCTTTATTGTTGCTGGCTCAAAATCCTGGAATTCCCTCCCTGAGGACATTGTGGGTCTACCAGCAGCACATGGATGGTAACTGTTCAAGAAGGCAGCTCAACATACCACCTCAAGGGCAACTAGGGACAGGCAATAAGTGCTAGCCAGGCAGCAAGTCCCATGTCCCACAAGTAATAAAGCATAATCATGCATTGCCATTCAAAGATATGATTGTTTTTATTGCTTGTGATTTTTTAAAAATACCAATGGATTACTGGTGGTTTAAACCACAAGGTACAACAAAATATGCATAATTCTAATTTACACCAATGTTTGGAGAGATTACATCTGAGCTATAATCTACCTATCATGAATCGTCTCTCATTGACTGACTCCTACCTGTGTGTAATGGGAGGAATTAACTGTGGAGAGCGCACTGTGGGTAAGAAGCATGAATAAAGAGCCCTTGCTTGTACTGCTCATCTCAGTTCAGAGAATAGGGTGAGTGATACTAAACCTGCCATGAATTTTAAGATGGATGTCCAAAATGTGATTTGGTTGGAATTAATTTTCATACCAGTATGAGGCTATAGTATCGGTAGGATTGATAATTTAGCCATTAGCACTCAAAATGCTAATGACATGAACACCTAAGGTACTGACCATTGTGCTAATGCAAATGTTACGTACTGAAAATGCCAGCAATGGACAGATGGTGCAATCAAAAGCAAATTTAAGTTGGGGTGTAGTTCCCATAGTGCAGTCAAGTTTCTAGGAAAGTGGTCTAGATGCGAAGTGCTTACATCTATCAGCAGCAGACTTCCTTCACTGACTTCCAAGATCGACTAGGAGTAGCCACCTACCCAGGAAACTTAGGAGATGTGCTGGACTTGAGGTGAGACTGAAGCTCCGAGGTTTCAAGCCCCTACTCCCAGCATACTCCTGTAAAACATCCAAGCCAATGAGAACAAAGTAGATGAACTTTTAAAGCTAGACTGACCTTTCAAAGAGAATTGAGGTATTGCTGTCTACTGTTTTGGAGAAAAAAAAGCTCACCCTTACTATATCTGAATTACCTTACAACCTGAAGGCTTTTCAATTCACTGAATGCACAACTCCATGTCCTTGGGTAAGGCAAGGGAAGGTGGGGTCAGCCTCAAATCAACGCCACCTGATACTGTGAGGTGGTGAACCTGGCAAGACAATGTGGCATTTTTTAAATTCCTGCTTTGGAAATAAAACCAGTCTAACTCCAGGTTAAGACACTGACCGACTTGAAACAAGGCCTCATGTCTAAAGTGCATTGGCTTTTTGTTGTCCTGTTCCACCACCTCTTTTCCCCCCCCAGTTGAAGCAAAATGCTCAGAGACCGTATAGTTTTACCTCCTTCATCTTTATTCTGGGCCCTCGAGGGAGAGAAAATGCTCGCCCATGCACACAGGGACATGGGTTCCCGGCCTTCTCTGGAATAGTAGTTCCTGAATGAACTGTATAGTCATTTTACAGGGAGGAACATTCAGCCAAGGCAACATACATACTAATTGGGTGACCGTGACAAGCAACGCCTATCAATAGTAAAGATTTAGCCAGCTGCTGTTACACAATGTATAACTGGCTTCACACAATGAATACTTTTTCACCTTGTTAACTGACGTTACATACTGAATGTTACCTCATCTTATTAAATGGTTCTACATAATGCATGTTTTTCCACCTTGTTAACCCATTACCATTGCCTCCAGCACCCCATTGTTAACTGTAAGTTTTTATCTGAACTGAGTCATGCTCAGCTGAACCTGTTTCACAAAGCTCAGAACTTAACTCTTTCCGTGCCTGCTTATATGCTGTTATACACATTTTCATTCCCTCCCTTATCATTTCATGATCACCACCGAGGCGGCACTACCACCTTTCACAAGACTCTTACAGCCAATATTTAAGCAAGCTACTGACACACTGCATACAATGATGATAACAAAATTACTAATCCATTACAGTAAGTAGAGTGTAAAGAATCCTCCCATGTGGAGAAACAAAATCACCAGTAAAGTTCATAAATCCACTGTCCTTAGTGACCACTCCATTCCCTCCAAGTCGAGTGAAAATCAGCCAGTTCTCCAAAATCTCCTTTACTAAAGTCCAACTTGAAAACAAAATTCAGTCTATTCTTGCATCATTTCTTGGAGAAATCTGATTCCTTAGATAAGGGCAGTTAAATGCTTCACAAAACTGGCAAGACATCCATCCTTGCAGAGATGCTTCAAATGGAGGATACCAGCACATCTGGGTCTGCAGTGCTGCAGCTGCAGGCTAGGTGAACGCAGCACTCTTTGCTTCTGCTCCTACTCTGCTGTTTAAATGTAACAAAGCCAACTGGCTGTAGTGATGTTGGTTTGATCAGTGAACCTTCGTATCCCTTGAATGATTGAAAGACAAGGTAAAGCTCACGTAATTTAATGTCCGTCGGAAGGCCACTGACGAAAAGCGTACCGACCTCTTCACTGTAGTTAATTTCTTCATGTTCGTGACTGGGGAGCTGATTGAATCGGTTCAGTCAGGTTGTGGAGGGGTGGGCAGTGGTCCGAAGGCATGCTTTACCTGTGAATGGAGAAACTCGAGAGCAGATGTTAGCTGCTGAAAGTATCCTTGCATTTCCACACTCTTTCCTTCCTTGCCAAGGTGGTTATAAGTAGGAAGACCGTCACAGATTTAACTACACTAAATTGTACCTGCCTATTTCACCATTCTTTGAATTCTTGAAGTCTGTTACTCTGTTCGCTATTATCAAGTTTTATACTTCTAAATTATACAGCATAAGCAATTCGGGCAATTATAAAAAAACAATCAATGGTCCTAAAATCAAACCCTCAGGGGACCCCATTCAAGTTATTCAAAAATTACTTTCCTTTAACAAATTGATACTTGGCTAATGTGAAAGCTGTCAGGATAAGTATTTCAAAAGTCTGGAACAAAAGATGCTTCCTGTGCTTTTGCAATTGAAGAGGCAGTTTCAGTTCAGATTTGAATCTCAAATATTGTGGGAAACAAATGCAGAATATTTTAAAATATTTTTCCAAATAAAGCAGTCGAAATTACTGTGGCAACTTTGGTAGAGATCAACATTCTTGATTTTGCAATATGAACAGGGCCAATGAAGTCTTAACAATAATTAAAAGAATTTAAACAGCTCAGTCTCAAGTTCTAATATTCTCTAAAATCTTAAAGCATCAAAATTAAAACTCTTCTTTTTATGAACACTGCATTAAAAACACAGCAGCAAAGATCTTATAATACAATTCTCTCATCTGGCTAAAGCATGACCACTGACCCAGTTCTTTATTTTTAAACAGGCGTTGTAGAATTTCAGACAAATCAGGGGCTCATTTGTTTTAAGGTTACAAGTTTTTTTCATTTTAAAAAGTACATAATGCAGTACAATTTCAATGTAAAAACAAAATCTGCCCCATTACATAGCCCAAAAAAAATTTTCAAACAAGGCAAAAGTTACTTAAAGGGATTTTCTGAGCCAGTATAGTAACAAACCCAAAATTTTTAAACACCGAACACACTCAGCATGCCACAATTTACATCAAAACTTTCCTTTTCAAACCAAGTATTAGTGCAACCTTAATTTCAGCATTTCTTGTTTTTGTTTTGCATCCTCACACAGAGAAAGCCCTTCCAGTGGACCGAGTGGACCGCAATTCAAGCCACTCTCTTTCCCCCAGAACAAAGACTTGCAGAGTCTCAAATTTCATCACTAGAGGACCTTAACCCTTTTCTCACTTTGTTCCTCACAGGGGCTCGAATCCCACTCAAATGCAGAGAGCCCAGATCGCACCACAGCGCGGAAGACTTGAACCTCACTTAAACCCAGTAGACTTGAAACCCAACGCAGCGCAGAGGACTCTAACCTCAACCCAAACACACCCCAGGGGATTCTGACTAAGTACCACAGAGAGGATTGTAACCTCAACCAAATATACCCCAGCAGACTTAAACCCCAGTATTGCGCAGAGGAGTTGAATCTCAATTAAAACCCCGGCCCCAGGGGGCACCAACCCCAGTACTGCATAGAGGACTGTAACCTCTGCGTGCCTGCGAAACTGTCTCTCTTGACTGAACTAATTATCCTTCGAGGAATCGGTTGAATAGAGAGCTATCGAGCAAGGGGACAGTCTCCGGTACACAGGAATATCAAGAGGGCCCAAGGTTTAAAATCTTACCTTGTGGACCCGTCGGTCTCGAGATACCAAGCAGGTGCCGACACTGTCCGATCATAACTATTCAGTTGGATCCTGCTGACTATTGTCGACCTGTTTCCCTCCCTCATTCGAAGCAAAACGCTCAGACGCAGTGTAGTTTCACCTCCTTTATCTTTATTCTGGGCCCTCGAGGGAGAGAGAACAATCGCCTCTGTTCGCAAGGACATGGGTTCCCAGTCTTCTCTGAAACAACAGCTTCTTAATGAACTATATACGGTGGACTATATATTCAATTATCCGAATACCAATTATCTGAAAATCAGATAATCCGAAGGAGATCTCGAGGTCCCGATAGAAACATTACATCAAAGACGTGTTTCCAACAGTGATCGCGTCTTTTGTTATAGTAATTAAACAGGCACCGTCTCCAAATGACTGATCCCATTCTCTCTCTCTTTCTCTCTTTTCCCCCCCCCCCAACACTTTCCCTGGAGTTCTATAGAGAGGTGTACCCTAATCCACTCCTTGCTTCCCAGGAATAATCTCTTCAACATTGTCCTGTACAGAGCAAACATGGAACCTGTCAAAAATTTGCAGTAAAAAGTTGTGTGACTGTGGCTATGGCTCTGGTATGTATGTGTGTGTGTGTCTGTGCACTATTTGGAGATTTACCCCACAAAAGGCAGCTGCAGCAGTCTGGTTGGTGTGCAGTCCAGCTGCCCCAGAGAGGGGCCAGGGGTGGATGCAGGGGATGGGTTGGGGGCGGGTGAGTGGGTTGGGGGCAGATTTGTACAGGATTGGGAGTCGGGGCAGTGGGGATGGGGTTGCGGGCAGGGTTTGGAGCAGGGGCTTGTGCGTTTTGTGCTGGGAGGCGGGGGCATTGCTGAACGGGTGGGAGAGAGGGCTTGGGGGTGGGCCTTGTATGCTGTTTGCTGCTGCGGTCTCCTGAATGGACAGCAGACTTTAAAACTTCAAGCCCCAGAGGAAAGGCATTTAATCGATTTTCCGAATAATTGATTATCCGAATAAAATAGTGCCCGTCTGTCTCGTTCGGATAGTCGAGTTTCCACTGTACTCCTTTTTACAGGGAGGACCATCCACATAAGGCAACATACATATTAATTGAGTGACTGTTACAAGCAACGAGTATCATTAGTAAAGATTAAGCCATCTGCTGTTTCACAATATATAACTGGCTTCACGTAATAAATACATTTTGCCTTGTTAATGGATGTTACATACTGAATGCTATCTCATCTTATTAAATGGCTCTACATAATGAATGCTTTTCCACCTTGTTCAGCCCATTTACCCTTGCCTCCAGCATCCCATTGTTAAGTGTAAGTTCTTATCTGATCTGATTCATGCTCAGCTGAAACTCTTGAATCACCAAACTCAACTTAACTGTTTCCCTGCCTGCTTATACCCTATGCTCCCTGAAGCAACCTCATGTCTCTCATAGGACCTAGGTGAAAAAAGTTGTCTGTAGAGTCGTGAATCTTTAAAATTCTCTACTGCAAATAACTGCGAATGTGCATGCTCATGAAAGAGATTGATTTTTACGTATTAAGGGAATCGAGCGGTAAAGTGACAGTGTCAGAGTGCGTGGCTGAGGTATAAGATCAGCCTTGACCAAATTGGCTGAAACAGACTGGGAGTGCTGAATGGCCTACTCCTACAATTTCTCATGTTAATTGTAAAATCACTCTGTCCAGGGCAGCTGTTTTGTAGATCAATTCAAATAGTTCTCAACCCTAACTCTTCTCCCACATCCAATTCTACTCCTTAAAGTAGTTATCAATTTCTTTTTCAAAGTAATATTTAAATCCTTGTCCACCAGCATACTTGGCAGTGTGTTCCCAATCCTACAGCTTGTTGCAGAAAATCTGTTTGGTAATCCATATGGTTTTGACTAATTTCTGTTCCTTAGACTCTAGATTGCTGCTAGTTAGCTACCTATTTTACCCCACTTTTAGGACTGGTCTATTCACAATTATAGATTTTTAAAAAATGACCATATTCCAAGATGATGTTGTGGCGGCATGGTGGCAACAGTGGTTAGCACTGCTGCCTCACAGTGCTTGAGACCCAGGTTCAATTCCCGCCTCAGGCGACTGACTGTGTGGAGTTTGCACGTTCTCCCCGTGTCTGCGTAGGTTTCCTCCGGGTGCTCCGGTTTCCTCCCACCAGTCCAAAGATGTGCGGGTCAGGTGAATTGGCCACGCTAAATTGCCCGTAGTGTTAGTTGAAGGGATAAATGTGGGGGAATGGGTCTGGGTGGGTTGCGCTTCGGCGGGTCGGTGTGGACTTGTTGGGCCGAAGGGCCTGTTTCCACACTGTAGGTAATCTAATCTAATCTAAAACCTCTGGTGCAGATAGGGCTGAGTTCTGGAATTCTGGCAAAGCATTTGCATCTGCCTTCAAAACCTATTGGTTCGGAGGTTCCAGGAATTCCTGTGTAGGATTTGCATTTTATTCTCAAATTTCCTGATAGGCCAGCTGTAACATTTTTAATCTTCTGTCAGTCGTAAGGTCAGAGTAAGGGCATTTATCATACCAATGTTCAGCACCATTTGCAACTCTTAAGATACTGAGGCAGTCAGCCCATGTGCGAATGCACCAAGATCTGTACAGTGTCAGGCTTGGGCTAACAAGTGGCAAGTAACATTCATGTCACACAAATGCAAGGCAATGACCATCTCCAATATGAGACATTCAGTGGTGTTACTACCATTAAATTCCCCACTGCCAAAATGCTTGGGGCTACCATTGACTAGAAATTTGGATAGATTTGCTAAATAAAATATAGTGGCAAATGCTAGGAATACTGCAGTGAATAACTCTCTTCCTGACTCCCCAAAGCCAGTTCATCATCTACAAGACACAAATCAGGACTGTGAAGGAATACTCTCCGCTTGTCTGGATGGTTGCAACTGCAACAGCATTCAAGAAGCTTGATACCGTCCCAGACAAAGTAGGCTGCTTGATTGGCATCGTATCCAAAAACATCATCTCTTTCCACCTCCAATAGCATTGGAATCTACAAGATGTCTACAGAAATTCACCAAAGGTCCATAGACAACACCTTCCAACTTATGACACTTCCATCTCGAAAAACACGGGCAGCTGATAGATCAGAACAGACCACCTTGATGTTCACCTCCAAGCTGCTCGCCATCCTAATTTAGAAATATATTGCTGTTCATTCACTGTCACTAGGTCAATATCCTGTAATTCCCTCCCTAATGGTATTGTGGGTAAATCCGCAGCAGCGGTTCAAGAAGGCAGCTTACCACTTTCACAAGAGCAATCAGGGACATGCAATAAATGCTTGCCAATCACATCACACGAAAATGATGAACTAAAAAAAAAGGATGTTTGAATGCCAATGATATTAACATATAGAACAAAATATGTTCCATATGTAGATATGGTGTAGTGTGTAATTTCCTCGATTGTTCTACATTGTTGTAATTTGCTACATAATTTTTCTTCAAGCCTGAAATTAATTTTAATTTACAAAGTTATTCTCTTTGGAGTCAAATACTAAATTATGCTTGTATGGTTCAATGACCAGTTCTCCATTTGCTGAGTCAGTTTCCCAGGTGCCAATAGGAGAATGGAAGCAATAGATCGAAACTGATGAATTAAAAGTTGAACCACAAATGTTGCCTGGCTCATGTGTATTTTGGAATCACGGTTCAAGTTTAGGTCATGAAGCAATTATATGCACTGATTAGAGCTGCTGTATAACAGCCACTGAAGAAGTCAGTTCCATTTTAATTGTTTCAGGATTGTTAAAATATGTTTTGTAATTCTTAAATTCCTTCCATTTTATAATTAGGGCTTTTAGTTTGTATCTATTAAACAAATCAAGTTTAATTTTCAACCAATGAGATTTCAGGATTTTGTTTTTAAAACCTTATGGGACTTTTGCATTTCCATCTTTTTTGCAAGAAAACAGCAAATAGTCCAAATGCACTGACCTGGCTCAGCCTGTTTAGTTTAGTTGGTTAACAGAGTTTGTAGTCTACAGACACTGTTGGAAGTGAGCAAATTTACATTTAACTGAGGCCTGAGATTAAGGATTGACTGTAGTTGCTTTTCAGCGCATACGCTTTCTTTCCTCCACTAAACTGTTATACTTTCGTTTTATTTCAGGATTGTGTCATAGAAGCCAATGCTAAAGTAACAGCAGAATTAAGTATCCTTGTTTCGAAGTTGGCCAAGATGGCTCAAATTAAAACTATGCTGTTGTAGTGGTGACTGGTTTGTGATCAGTGTCACAACCACCTGATGAAGGAGCAGCACTCCGAAAGCTAGTGCTTCCAATTAAACCTGTTGGACTATAACCTGGTGTTGTGATTTTTAACTTTGTACACCCCAGACCAACACCGGCATCTCCAAATAGTGTCAAAGTAACCTGCCTTCATGAAAGTCATTGTGTGTGTCTGTGAAGATACGCCTTAGTAGATGCTTTGTTTCTATTTTGCTTTCAGGCTAGTGGCCTCTGTCAGCTATCAGCCTTTCAGTACTAAAGGATGTTGTAGGGTACAATTCTACAGACTGCCTTATTTCTGACAATTTTTTGGAAAAATATAGCCATGTGAATAGATTCTCCGAACATTCAGAAGTTTAAATCACAATTTATCAGAAGTTGACTGGTATTGGTGAGTGTTGTTTCTGCCATGTTTCAGGTTAGACATTGAAATGTGACTCATCATTCAGTTTCAGCTCCCAGCATCTCAGCCATCAGTGACCAGGCTTTGGGGCTTGATGAGAACATTTTTTCATTGGCTTTGGAAATGGAACGAAGGTGGCAACTCTGATTTGAAAGCCCGGCCACAACATAATACTTTTTTTAAATGATTCGTGAGCGTGCTCTCTTTTTGGACAAATTCTTAAGGGTAAGCCCTTTTGTATGGCTTTATTTTGAAAGTATTTATTTAATCTTGATATTTCATCTGTAAGTTTTGTATATCTGAGCAACTGGTGTCTTGGCGCTGCATCTCTGAACAACAAAGAATCCACTGCAGTTATTTTCATAGTGAGAACAAATTGTATTTTGCCGGCTAATACTGAGTGTTTTCTGTGCAGTTATATTTTTAGATACCTTCAGTGAAAAGCTGAAATAACAAATTCATTTTTCTTGATTAGGTGATTAACTGGAGAGCTAAAAATATATTCCCAGCTGTCAACGTATGCAAGATAAGATGAATAGTTTACATATTCTAAATGCTGCAGAGATCTTCCAGTATGCAAAAGGTTAATTCAGCAAAATGTACCTTTCCAATGTATGCCAGCATTTCCATAGCAACGCTTCAGAGATGCCAGCATTTGGACACACAACTGTTATCTACATAGAAATGTTGAGAACATATTTGTGCATGTTTCTGGCACCATAATATTTCTTCTTAGCTTGATCTTTAAACAGCAATAAAATGGCATGCAGATGTGACTCCATTTGAGGAAGTACACAGGAACAAGGATCAAGATTTCTCCACTCAGCCCTTCAAGCCTGCTCTGCCATTCAATAAGATTGTAGATGATATGAATTTAATTTTAACTGTACATTGCTACAGATCCCTGAATCTTTCAACCCGTAGGGATTCAAAAATCTGTCCAACTCTGCCTTTTAAAAAATCTGTATAAATTCTGCACCCTCTGCCTTTTAAGGGAGGGAGTTTCAAACACACTGGATCTTCTGAATTTCTTTTCCTCGTTTCTGTCTTAAATGGGCAGCTCTTATTTATAAACTTTGACCCCAACATCTAAAATCTCTTATAAGAGGAAACATCAAGGCTGTAATAAGCTAGTGTACCTCATGGTGCCTTGGAACACTGGATGCCTACATTCGAGCTTTGTTATAATTGATTTTTAGGGTTTGCAGGAACTTCAGCTATTGCACAATCCTGGTTAGTGAACTCACGAGTACAAAGAGTAAGTTTCAGGCACCGCATCTTAGGAAGCTTATATTTGCCTTGGGAGTCATGCAACATAAATTTATCATGGTATCTGTGTCCTAAGAGCTGAATAATGAAGTCAGATCACACAAACTAGGGTTGTGTTTCAGTTTAGAAGTTGGAAAGATTAAGGAATATCAGTGATAAGTGTTACGAGAAACAAGATGGATAGTGAGAAATTATTTCTGTTGTTTGGTGAGTCTAGGATTAGGATGTGATGACAGACTTTCAGCAATATGTTTATTTATTTGCCTATTTGGCAATTGGATGTGGATGATAAATTCTGGTCTAACCAGTGATGCCTACAGAAGACGAATTAATGTATAAAAACGTTCTATCTATCTATGTTTGATAGAATTTTGTTAGCCAAGTACTTATATTTACAGTCACTTTGCAAGTTAAACATGATTTCATTTGATCGTATGGAACAAGTTCAAGGCTTGTTAAATGACCTGATTCTGTTCCCAGCAACAGAAAAATCTGGGGTTAAGATCTGCAAATCTTTGAAGCTGGCACCACAGATTGATTTTTTTTAAAAATAAAATTGCACAGTGTGCTGTTGTGAGCACCGCATTGTAGGAAAGCTGTGAATGCATTGGAGAGAGTGCAGAAGTGATTTACAAAAATGGTTCCAGGAATGAGCAGTGTCAGTTATGAGGACAGATTGCAGAAGTTAGGACTGTTCTTCTTGTATGGAATGCGGGTGAGAGCAGATTTGATAGAGGTTCTCAAAATCATGAGTGGATTGGATACAGCAGATGAGGAACAAATGTTCCTGCTTATGAAAGGGACAAGTGCAAAAGGGCATAGACTTAGTGATGTGCAAATAAAGCAAAGGTGATGTGAGGAAAACTTTTTTCACGCAGCATATAGTAAGGGTATGGAATGCACTGCCTGGAAGAATAGTGGAGGCAGTTTCAGTTGAGGCATTCAGGAGGGTAATGCGTAGTTATTTGGATATAAGTGACATGCAGGGAAATGAGAAAATGGCAGGAAATTGGCACTGGGTAATAGAACCAATACAGGCACAATGGCTGAATGACTGAATGTTACAGTTTGGTGATTCTGAAGTTGTTTTAGGATCATTGGCTTTATGGAGACATGGAGCAGAACAGCCAGCAAATAATCTCAAACCTTTCTAAATCCTCATTGGCCTTTGCATAGAATATTACTTGGAATTATATCATCCAGAAAAGATATTCCCGATGGCTGGGTAGTCCAAAACCAGAGATCACAGTCTTAAGAGGTAAAGCATTTAATTCTGAGCTGAGGGGTGACCTGTGGAATAAGGCACCACAGAAAGCAATTGAAGCCAAAACGTTGTATGATTTCAGGAAGGAGTTAGATATTGGACTTAGAGCGAAAGAGATCAAAGGATATGGGAGAAAAGCAGGGATAGGCAATTGAATTGGTTGGCCAGTGATGATCATAGTGACAGAGCAAGCTTGAAAAGCTAAGTGGCCTACTCCTATTTTCTGTCTTTGTTTCTAGGTCAGTATTGATGTTAAGGCCTTGGAGAGAGTGCAGAGGAAATTTACCAGAATGATATTAGGGATGTGAAGTGTTGATTAGAGGCTACAGAAATTGGGATTATTGTTAGACTGAAAAGTTGAGAAAAAATTTTGTAGTTTTTCAAAATTGAGGAATTTTGAAAGAATGAAGAGGAGCTGTTTCCCTGTTTGAATTAGTACGTTATCCAGAAGACCCACATTTGAGATAATTAATAAAACAAGGGAGTTGACAATCTTTTTGATGTGAATTGTCATAATCTGAAATTCAGATACAGCATCACAATTCATGAAGGAGTTAGACTTGAAATGGCAGATCTGCAGTGTTATGGAAAGAGAGTGAAGAGTAAGAACTAATTGTATTGTTCTTTATTGCATACCCAGCAAAGACATAAGGACTGAAAGCCCTTCTATGCTGTGAATTCATGATTCCATTACCTTTTTTTTTGTCTCTTCTACTCTTATCCTGTCCCCCTGTTTTTTTCATGATGTTCTAATATTGTTGGGGGCAGTATTAATTGAATTTTTTTTCATGTGTGAGTGCCTTGTTTGTTCTATTGAAATTTGGAAGTTTTAATTTACTGTTCAGTAATCAGTTATTCTGCATAGGATTTGGAAAGTCTGCCACCATTTCATTCATGTGTGACTCTATGCTATGCAGATATGATGTTTTTTTTATCTTGCAGAACATGTTTTTCTGAAACCCAACTCATCTGATCTGAGATCTCTTAAATTCTGTTCTGCAAAGGAAAACCAAAATTCTGTTCTCATGCATGAAAATGGTGTCTTGCCTCTTGCTGTTTCTTGAAGTGAAATTGATGTAATGAAATTTTCAAGAGTAACTTCATTCACAATTTTGTTCATGTAAATATGGAGTTGCTGTTATAGTTAGGGCTGATTTCCAATTTCTCAGACTAGCATAAAGCAATAATTTCCTGTGACTTGTGTTAAAACTGGCAGAGATAGCAAAACATTTGTAGTTACATTCATATTTTCATTATAGTCACACCTCTTTTAAACAAACTTTTTGTGTTCTTCCACCAAAGACTGCGCACAGTCAAACCTTGTCACTCTGGAGTAAGCTACACAATATTGTCCCTGAGTATAAACAGGCCTCGGAAAATAAAGACAAATATTGTCAAATCTTGCCTTGTGCCTTATTTGTAGTCTTTGAATATGAAGGTCTGGCTGGGAACTGTTTCCTTCCAATTTGCAAAGGCAAGCTTCCATCTGATGGGCTCAGTGCTGTTTGATGACTAATGCACTCTTTCCTTGAAATGTACAGGTTATAATTTCCACATAATTCATCAAAAAAAAACAGCCACCTAATTACCAATCTTGTTTTATTGTTCTCAAGTCTTGAGATCAAATCATCCAATCGTCAGTATTTTCAATTTATTATGTATACATTAAAATTTAGCTTTATACAGTTTAGGATTTGCTTGTGGGCTGCTGTTGCAATCATTTTATATTGCCCTTGATTAGCCTAATGTAGTATGAGATTTCTTTTATAAGACCATGTCTGAAAGCTGTTATATCTTGTTTTCTCCTATAATTTAATTGGAATATGGGAAGCTAAATTGAGTCTAATACTGTCACCTCTGAGGAATTTGCACTTCTATGAAAAACCTAGTTGATGGTTTTGAGCACAACAAATATAGTTTTAAAACAGTCAAAGTATTTACAATAATGTTTAGCTGCATTGAAAATCTGAATCATTATAAAGGTTCAGAAGATTAGGAATTTTTTTCAGTGCAGAATTGCACAGGCGACTTCATAAAATGCAATTGTCTTTAAATCCAGTCTTGTGGGTCACTACAATAAATTATTCCTGTTGAATGATTTTATTTTTAACTCTGTTACATTGATTTAAATGCTTTAGCTCGTGGTTTTAGTGTCTTTTGGGTTTGTATTAGGCATGCAGATAATAAGCATGGATCAGTTGACTTTTTTGGGGCAAATGTTTTGGTTTTGTCAAAATAGTTATCACGTTTGTGCTTTTTTTTGAAAGACAGAGTGAACCACAAGAGACCCTCCCCACTTTGCTGATTGTCAGAACTGAAGATACTTACCTGCCCCCTGGTTGCTGAACCACTCAACATCTGCTTCTGAGCTTGCCTCTGGCCTCCTATTAGACATGGCAGGACCTGTGCCAAGCAGGGCCAGAGTTTACACTGATGTAAACACACACAAACCAAGAGAATACTGGGATTATGAATCTCATGTTGTGGAATGGGGGTAAGTTCATTTTAAATCAAATAGTTTTGTTTGAATAGCTGATAAATATAAGAAATATACTTGTGTTTATGATTGTGCATTCCAAAATGCTTTACAATTAGTACATTAATATTGGGTAACTAGTGTTATTTTACAGACAAATATCTAGTCACTTGGTGCACAATATGCATGTAAGCTCAGTTACCAGATAGTCTGTATTGTTGTAGGTTAAGTTTAGGAAGGAAATTATTAAAGTGGCAATGGTTCTGAAAAGATTTGCTAGGATATTGTTGGGAATGGCAGATTTGAGTTATAAAATAGACTGAATAGACTGGGACCTTATTCACTAAAGTGTAGGAGGTTGAGTGTAGATAAAGTGAGTAGCAACGATCTTCCCCTAAGTTAGGATAGTTCAAAACTAGGGGTCATATTTTTAAGGTGAGAGGAGAATGATTTTAAAAAGATACGGGGCAACTTTTTAACATAGTGGTTAGTATGTAGAATGAACTGCCAGAGGAAGTGGTGAATGCAGGTCAGTTACAACATTTAAAAGACATTTGCACGAATACATGAATAGAAAAGGTTTGGAGAGATGCGGGCCAAATGCAGGCAAGTAGGACTTAGTTTAGTTTGGGAACATGGTCGGCATGGACTAATTGGATCAACAGGCCGATTTCCAAGCTATATGATTGTATGACTCTTAATTAAACTAACAGTGGCCAAACTGCTTGATAAGCCCTGAGGGCTGTAGGATTTTTGTGTTCATGTTAGTTGCTTACTGCCTAACTCCAAAGCCTGTCCACCATCTATGCTTATAAAAATATTTTCTCAGTACATCAAACATGGAGACACAGTGGCCATGATAGATGATTTGTACAAGAAAAGTCATGCTTTAGAGAAAATCCTCTTCATGAGAAGAAGCCTGAGAGAAGTCAAGAAAAAGAGATGGAACCGTTCTAAGATGTCATTGGAACAGAGAAAGGATTGTACTGCTCAAAAGAAGACTGGCTTCCTCAGACCAAGACATTATTTCAACGAGCTACATCACATTGCAGCACCCAAGAACTGCAGAAAGCAGAAGGAAAATATCTTATAGCGTTTTAAGAAAAACAAATACCCAATAGACACAGTCCATTGATTCCTTAGAAACAAACCCAACAAGCAGACACAACACAACCAAAAACTATGGCCACATTACCTTACATCAAAGATGTATCAGAAGTTACATCCAGACTGGTCAGACCCCTTGGCAGCATGGTAACCCACAAATCTACCAACACACTTAAACAGCAACTAATGAACCTAAAGGATCCATTAGATATTACCAGCAAAACTAACGCCATTTACAAGATACCATGCAAGAACTGTTTTTTTAAAAAAAAATCACTGTTGGACAAAGAAGCAGGAAACTTGCCACCAAGATACACTAACACCAACTAGCCACCAAAAGAGACAACTCAGTATCACTAGTTTCCATACATACAGACAAAGAAGGACACCACTTTGAATGGGGCAACACACACATCCTAGGATAGGTGAAACAAAGACATGCACAAGAATTTGTACAGGTATGCCATTCTAACCAGCACTCCATCAATTAACACATTGGTTTAGATCCTATCTACTTTCCCTTTTTAAAAAAGAACCGGGAATGACGTCACCCACCTTAAGAAACCAAGACCTATAAATAGAGATGGGACATACCACCAGCGCTTCAGTGGAGACTCTCACTGTTGATGTTACCTAGTCATGCTGATGAAGCATCTGAAAACAAACCTTCCAGCTCAGTGAGCTAACTTGCACACTTCAACCTGAACTACAAATTTTCTCAAAAATCGCTAACAAGAAATGAATGGCTAAAGGTAACCACTCACCTTTTGCCATTGTTCACAAAAGAAATAAATATGACTCGTATAAACTGTCAAACAAACTTGAAGAAACACTGCAAAAAAAAGACACAAATCAAGAGCATAGTTCTCTTGTCCCTGGATAAGTATGACTCCAGTGGCATTTTAGAAGCACTACACTCTTCAGGTACTATTTTGAAGGCACTGCATTCATCTCTTTAATCACTTCTCTGCCTCCTTCATAATCATACTGTGATTCTAGTGATTAGAAGATACAATGCAGCAACTCACCAAGGCTACTTTGACAATGCATTCTAAGCATGTGGTCACTACACCTGCAAGAGCCAGCACAGCAACCTCATGGAAACGCTATTGTGTATTGATTCTCCACCAAGTATTTTGTTAACCTTAGAAATGTTTACAATTTCCTGAGCATGATTGGATCCAAATGCCTGGCACTTCTTCCTTAAAAACACCATGGATGCACCTTCACTATACCCATTGTAGTAATGCATCACTACCTTCTTGAGGGCAATTAGGGTTAGATGATAAATAATAGCATTGCCAATGAGCACATTATCTCATACAGGAAATCAAACTTCATCAGGCTCCTGAACATCTTATTTAAAGCACTGCATTTGGATGTAAGGTAGTGCTGCCCTAAACTTGGTGCTCAAGTCCTGTAGTTCGGCTTGTTTTGCAGCCCCTATGAAAGACTAATAATCTGAAAAGAAAATAATTCACAGACAACTCCAAAAGAAATTGATAGGCAAGTTTTCACTTATTAAAATTTATTCTGCAACAGTCAAACCCAAAATCAACATACATTTTGGCAGGCGTCACCATGCAAATGGTCTTTCACCCAAGATGATGAATTTTGCTTGATAAGTGGTCAACAAAACCAGGAGGCGGATTGGCTGTCCTTGTACACTAATTGCTGAACGTAAGCAAGCAGGTGCAGCAGGTAGTGAAGATGACAAATGGTATCTTGACCTTTTATATGGCAAGAGGGCTTGAATATAGGAGCGTGGATATCTTGCTATTTCACAAAGTTGCAAACACATAATTCTTGGCATAAATGTGGCACCATGTTCGCTCTTAGTCCTCCCAACTTAAGCACATGTGACTTCTCACTTTTTCCGCTCAACCTGTTTGGCCCCTTTGAGTTGCTTTCATTGGCAAAATTATCCAAAGCAAGATCCCCAGCTCTGGTTAATACTGACGAGGTGTCTGTCTACAAACTGTTTTATTTAGGTCACACCAGTCCTGATGGCATAGCTTTCCAGAATTTCCTTTCCAACCAACCAATAACATCTGTTTCACGGCCTGATCCTCAACACTCCAGCTTTTCAGCATGCCATTCACACCCTTTTTAGATTTTAGGTCTCGTATGAGACTTCCCCAACAGCTGCTGGGGTATTTTCTAACTGACTTTGACAGGTTTTGTTTGCTCCTGAATAGATACATCAAGCGTTCTGTAACTGCCTTGCTACTATGTAATAAGTGGAAACATGTCTCCCTTCCACCCAGCTTCCCCCGCCCAGAAACAAACACCAACAAGAAGAAACTGCTTTTATGAACAGGTACAAAGTGTTGGAGACACTCAACCAGTCTGCCAGCATCTGAGTCAACAGTTTGAGTCCGATGACTCTTCTTTGGAAATTATAAGACAGAGTCAATTGTCTCAAAATGTTAACTCTGTGGAAAGAGATAGATGCTGCCAGATCTGTTTAATTTCGCCAGCACTTTTAAAAAGAAATTCAAATCTGCAGTATTTGCTTTGAGTTAAGTAGCCCATATTTACATTTTTAAGTTTTTTGTAGCTAGTCTTAACTTCTCATGATTTGTCATAAAATGAAATTCAGTTATCCATTTCTAGAATTGTTTTAGAGTCATTTTGGATTGCATGGGCTATTTCTCAAGTACAAACCTTTGCAAAGCAGAGTTTGAAATACTTGAACCCACCTTTTTGTCTCAATAATGCAAGTACTAACAGCAAGATAGTTAACACGTACAGTAATCGTAGTCTATATTTAAGATTCTAATGCTGGTAATTTCTGTCTCTTGTGGGGAGAGCTTTTAGTTTTAAGGTAGCTGACAGTTGAAGATTAATGTGAATAAATGTGGTGTTGTCCCCTTTGGCAGCAAAACCAGGAGGCAGATTGGCTGTCCTTGTACACTAATTGCTGAAAGTAAGCATGCAGGTGTAGCAAGTGGTGAAGATGACAAATGGTATTTTGACCTTTTATATGGCAAGAGGAGTTGAATATAGGAACATGGATATCTTGCTGCAGTTTTACAGCACCTTTTTGAGACCACACCTGGAGTATTGTGTGTAGTTTTGGTCTCCTTATCTGAGGCAGGAAGTTCTTGTTTGAAGTGCAACAAAGGTTTACAGATTAGTTCTGTCATCTCAAGAAACAACATGAAAATAGACTGGATTGGTTAGGACCTGGAGTATTATGAATAATTTTGGCCCCTTTACTTGAGGAGACATGTATTTGTATTGGAGACAGTCCGGAAGAGGTTCACTAGATTGATTCCAGAGCTGAGGTGTTTGTCTTGAGAGAATGAACAATTTAGGTCTCTACTCTTTGGAGTTTAGAAGAAATGAGAGAAGATCTGATTGAAGTATGTAAGATGCTAAAGGGGGTTGACAGAGTAGATATAAAAAGGTTGCTTCCTTGTGGGGCAATCTAAAACAAGATGTCATCGCTTTAGAATTACAGGTAGCAGAGATGAAGAGAAATTGCTTCTCTGAGAATTGTGAATCTGTGGAATTCACGACCCCAGAGCTCGGACATTGAGTAAATTTAACAGATAATATTTTTAATTAACAGTTAAATGGTTATAAAGAACAGACATGAAAGTGGAGTTGAGGTTGAGATGAGATCAGCCACGATTGTATCAAATGGTGGACCAGGCTCGAGGGACTGAATTGCTTGCTTCTGTTCCACATTCTTATGTTCTTGTATTCAATTAAGTTAGAAAAAGAGGGGTTCTCATAGAATCCTAAAGAATTCTAACAAGACTAGACAAGATAAACACAGGAAAGATGCTCCAATGACTAGTGGTTATAGTGTAAAGGTGCAGGAAAGGCCATTTAGAACTGAGATGAGAAAGATCTTCACTCTGTGGTGAGCCTGTAGAACACAGGAAATGGTTGAGGCCAAAACTTTGAACGTTTTCAAGGAGATAAATATGGTTTCTTAGACCAAAAGTATCAAAGGGTATGCGATGAAAGCTGGAAGAGGCACTGACTAGAGTTTATCAGCCATGATCATATTGAATGCTGAAGCAGGCTTGAAGGGCAGAATGGCTTACCCCGTTTCCAATTTCTGTGTTGCTATGTTTCCACAGTTGTTGAAACATGTGCTTTACAGTGTGTGCATTTGATGTGTTTAAGTACTTCAGAAACTTGCCCATTTACTTTGAGAGCTGTCAAAAAGTAAATGCAGTTCATGGAGCAGCCTTATTTCATGCTTGTTTTTATTTGTGGGAATTTGATATTGTCCAAACTGTTAAAGTAAGTTGGAATGTTAATTTAATTGATCAGGGAAATTTCTTTTTCTGAATGTAATCTGACCACAGTTTCTATTTTTCCTTTCAATCGTTTTTGTAATTTAGATCAGATTTTTGCAAAGGGGTTTAGCTATACATAATCAAAATTAAAATCTCTTCTCTTGCCCTGCCAACCAAGTTTTATCCTATTTCTTAGACACATTGTTTAATTTCTTATCCATACCTTGGTTTGGCTTATTTTAGTGAGTTGAATGCTGTTTTAGCCTTGCCAAACAGGTCTGCAGATGTTGGGATACACAAGTTAACAGTATAGGCGAAAGTGAGGACTGCAGATGCTGGGGATCAGAGTCTAGATTAGAGTGGTGCTGGAAAATCACAGCAGGTCAGGCAGCATCCAAGGAGCAGGAAAATCATCATTTCGGGCAAAGCCCTTCATAAGCGATATATAATCTATAACTAATATAGATTAACCACTAAGGCCTGTTGTGGCAAATTGTGAAGTCTCTACCATTGGGCTGGATTTAAGTGCCACTTACCGTGGACGTATCAGACCAGGTACTAATAGGTTGATGAAAAATAATTTTTAGGTTAACTACTTAGAGCGAAATAAGTTTGCTTTGGTGGGCCTAATCTAGACTAGAGGTTAATTCCATCTTTGTCTAAATTGGTACATGACTGTAGTAAGATTATGTGGCAGTTTGCATGCATTGTTTCTGTTGGAAATGTCTTCCTCAGCGCAGAACTTTGAGCTATTCTGTGGAGACTTCTTAAATTAATGCAGAGCTATGGTAACTTTGCTTGAATGGTGATTTGAATGAGTTGCTTTAATATTCTCTGGGATAAAGCTGAGAAAGTCAAAAAGCATGATCTCATTAAATACAATTTATGGAGGCTGAAGTTGGCAATATAGGGAATCGAGAAGTGGATTTGTGTTTGCTGTTCATTGTATAATGGAGTTGACAAATTTTCTTCCATTTGAGGGTTGTCAAAAGTTAAATACCCATTTTCATTTCTGCATCCTTATAGTGATTGCAAAGACCAAGGAACAAGCTGGGTACCTGACTAGTCTGTTAAAGATTAATGTTCACTAGTGGTGGGGAAATTATCCTTCACTGTCTCCAATGAAATTTACCTCTGACACACTGTCCAAAAAACCCATTGTTCAGCTCGGGGTTTATCCACAGAATTTGTTGGCAAATGAGTCAGGCTTTTGCATTCTGCACTTTGGCAGCTGTTTTTCTTTGGGGAGACAGCTGTACTTTTAATTGCTTTGAGTTTGTATGTGTTGGATTTGTTAAGGTTTGCTTATTTTGTTTTACAGTCGTTGTTATTATTTACTTAGCATCTTTCGAAGTATCTTATGTACTGCCAGCAGCCCCTGTCTGAGACTGAATCTTGAGGAATCCATACCAGCTTACTAAGTTCAATGACTGCACTTTAATTTCACCTTGACATACAACTACATTTTTAATATACGTTGTGATGCATGTTAAATTTAAAATGGCAGAGGGGTGACTAGATGGGGTCAGACAACACAATCCTCAAGCACAGGAGCAGAATAAGGCCACTTGATACATTTGAGTCTGCTCCACCATTTGGTCATGGATGATGAGTTTCTTAACCCCATTCTCCTGCCTTCTCCTGGTAATCTTTGATCCCCTTGCAATCATCTTTTATATTACTAGTCACCTTACCTTCACATTTCATCATCTCCCCTCTTTTATTGCTTTTTAGGTTATCCTCGGCTAGTTTTTAAAGGTTTGAGTCATCTGACTTTAATCTTCACCATATTGTATCCTTGATCTACTTTTATGCTGTCCTTAACTTCCGTTGTCAGCTATAGTTGCTTCATTGTCCCCTTAGTATGTTTCTTCTTTGTGATGAATTTCTGTTGTGTATCATGAATTACCCCAGAAACTTTGCCACTGTTGCTTCACTATCTTCCCTTTTAGGCCCTCCATTGTCCACTTGTAATCAACTCTGACCAGCTCTTCCCTCATATCTTTGTAATACCTTTCACTGAGTTAAAATACCATTACACCTAATTCAAGCTTCTCCCTTTTAAACTGCAGGATGAATTCTGTCATATTATGGTCACTGCTCCCTAGGGGTTCTTTCACCTTTAGCTTCCAAATCAAGCCTGCTTCATTACACATCACCAAACCAAAACTGATTGTTTCCCAGTGGGATCAGATACAAACTACTTGAAATAAGCTATCTCGCAGACATTCCGTGGACTCCTTGGAATCTGCTCCCAACTTGATATTCCTTGACCTTCATATTGATGTACCCCATAATTATTGTAATAGTGCCTTTTTTACATGCCTTTTCTACCTCCTGATCTGTTTTCTGCCCCACATCCTGTGTACAGCAGGAGGCCTGTGCATTAGCTCCCATCCATGTGGCCTTTATTAACAGAATTGAAAAAAAAATGGTAAGTTTCAGAAATCCAGCACACTTCTAATGTGTATAAGTTAGAAATAAGTAACTGAGAATTTCTTGGACCCAGATGGAGGAAAAAGGATACAATGGTGGCTTGAATCCTAGATGAGATGTGGGTAGCAAGGCTGCCATATTTTTCATGCTTACCTTAGAAATGTTTGTGAGCTGATAAGAGTCTCTGTGTAGGAGACCCAAGATTTTGAGAGTTTGACGAGGGTTGGCATGGTGCAGATTGTTCATCTTTTGTAATTGGAATGTTTAAGAATAGTGAGGTATTATTGGTTGGTGCAGATCGGTCTCTGTAGACCTTGTGTCAAGAACATAAAAGAACAGATTCTCCTTGTCCAGAAATTATAGAGATTTGGCATTTACACTGACTGACAAGACAGTACTTGAGCATGACCAGGGAGTACTTTCTTGGAGATTGTGCTTTCAGCCAGAATGTAATGATAATACTGTTGCGCCCTTTTACTACTGCTTCGATATTACCATTTGTCAGTTTTTGTACTGAATAAAATTAATGACCACCAGTAAAGATGATCGATTAGAGTCACTTCGGTATTTCCGAAATACAACTAAAATAATTATTTGACTGATATTTTAAATTCCAACAGGTCTAATTTGTTTTCACTAAATGAATACAAAAAAAGTGATTAAATCATACTGCTCTTACACCGTGGTCCTGCAGGAGGTTTTATTTGCACAATGCTATTTTAGGTATTTATCACTTATTTTTGTTTAAGTAACCATTATCCGCTTAAAAGTGATTCAGCTGTTGCTTTTTGTCTTTTATTGTCTCCGCTATTCTTGTGTTCTCCTCCTATCCTACCGTATAATTGCCTTTCCATCAACCCAACAGTGCAAATGCTCTGCCTTTCTCTTTATAGATTTCAGTTACACCTCAACAACTAACTTCCAACTGAGAAAGAAACCCAAGCAGGGTACTTCATGTGTTGTCACAGTATCTTATCTTATTACAGGCACTGAATACAATTGTGTCTGCACAAAGATGGTGCAAGTATTTAAAAACAGTTTAAAAAATCTTACGTTATAATATTGTGTTAGGAGGGTACCTATTTATAAAGATTGTTTCATAACATTTCCCATACACACAATTCACTGCCTGTTGTTGTCCTTTGTACAATCTGTAATGCATTAAACTTAAGGAGAGTTTCCAAACTTAAGCATCCATAGTATCACCAGTGCTCAGTCACGCAGTATCATTTATTTTTGGGATCCATTAGAGGTGGCACTTAGTTCTAATAGCAGTTCATTCCGGCTCTTAACACGTTATCTATTCTGTGTCCCTCTTTGTCAATTTGTATAAAAGAGTGGGAAACAGTGCACGAACAAGGCCACTATTACCCCTTTTGTAAACCTACTAAGACTGAATATCAGGTTGCTTTATTAGTTGGCATGCCCACCTGAATCGGACAATTGTGGAATTGAGTTTATAATCTAGGATGATAGTGCAGTGATATATCCTGCATTTTAAAGGTGCTATCTTCCACATAAACCAAGATCCTGTGTACTTGTTGGTCTGATGCAAAAATAAATTCTGTCACGGTATTTAAAGGACAGGAGTTAAAACCAGTGACCTTGTCAAGTTTTCCCCCTCAAACATACATCTATCTTTTTTTCTGCTCGAGGGTACTTGCTGTTAGGAAATCGGTTGGCTGATGGTTCAAGAGCATTTCAGTGGATGTGAAGTGATTTGAGTCTTCAGGAAAACATGCCTTTTAATGCAATCTTGTTTATTAATAATGACTTACATGATCACATGCTCGTGTTCATGTGTGCTGCACACTGGTAGTATGGGGCGATAGACTATTAAAACATTGATTATTGACTTGTTTTAAACATTGTTTTTGTTATTCAAACCGAATTTCCTTTTCACATCAGTGTATATTTTTCAGTTTCTAACTAACATGGGCAAAGCGAAATAAAATCTTTAGTTCCTGAAAAGAGAGCAATAATGATTAAAAAGTAATATTTTATAAATTTTTGCGCAACTGATTTGAGATAAATTGGCTCATCTCTTTAGGCTGAATATATTGTTCTGAGCAAGTTAATTTAAATGTATTTCAACTATTGTTGTATTGAAACATAGCTACCGAGGAAGCTTTTGTAGATGTTTGTGAATTACATACCTGATTCTCATTATTTCATGGCTGGAAAGGGTGTAATGTTTTACAATATGTCAAATCGATTTTTTTTTGTGGTTTGAAGAAAAGATATCAAAACTACCAAAGTTTCAAATTTTCTCCTTTCTTGCTGATAACATAACAGTTGTGTGATAACATAAACTTCGAGGTGCCAGTATTGGACTGGGGTGGACAAAGCTATTGCTTCCAAATAAACCTGTTGGACTGTAACCTGGTGTTGTGATTTTTAACTGCAATAACTTATATACTGTCACGGGGAGTGTATTGAACCGTGCTGCTCTTAATTTTACACAGTTGCTAAATTGTGGGGATATACTCACTTTATAGAGACTATAGAAGATGTAGATGTGCAAAGAGAAATTCTTGTAGCTATGTCGAATTCCTCTCAACTTATGGTGATGGCCTAATGGTATTCTCACTAAACTATTAATCCAGAAACCCAAGTAATGTTCTGGGAACCTTCATTCAAATCCCATCATGGCAGATGATGAAATTTGGATTCAATAAAAATAATCTGGAATTAAGAATTTAATGAAAATGAAACCATTTCTCGTTGTCAAGAAAAATCCATCTGGTTCACTAATGTTGTTTTGGGAAGGAAACTGTCATCCTTGCCTGGTCTGGCTTACCTGTGACTCTAGACCCATTAAAATGTGATTGATGTTTAACTGCCCTCTGGGCAATAAATCTTGGATGAGCCAAAGGTGCTCAAAAATAAATAAAATAATTAATAAACAGCAAAAAAACTAACTTTTAGCTAAGTTTAGATTTAGGTGTTTCACATGTTTCAAAGTGATTGAAATCTTCTAGGTATACCTGTACAGCCATTTCATATTTAGAAGCATGATTCCAAAGATGTTTTAAGTAACCACAAGATGCACCAGTGCACATACAAATTAATTTACCAATGGCAGTTTGATTGGTTCACAACCCATCAATTCATACAATATTATGCATTCATATGCAAGATTTTGGTTAGCTTTATAACATTAAACTTATTACAGGAAAATCCTGTTAATTTGAGCTGCTTAAAGCGAAATAAAGTTTGACTTACTGTTGAAGGTTCAAAATATAATGAGTGTTAGCAATAATGTTGATTATGTAGAATTATGAGGCAGCCATTTATATTTTCAAGTTGGAGTGGGGAATTGGCCTTCAAACACTCCATTTGTATCTGGTAATCAGCAGCAAGAGTCGATGAGAAAAGTGTTATTTAAATATCACCAGTGGATGAATGGAGCAGTATTGCAATGGATCAGAAAATCATCTGCTCCAAAAGCGATCTCGTTGTAAAATGTAGTCCTTGGTCATTCTACTGATGTTGAGTTTTGTTAGAATTTTGCTGTGCCATTAATTAATCCACTGACAATAAAATCAAGTTATTGAAAGATCAGCTGATAAGGTATCATACATAAGTGAAGGCAGGACCGCATCACTTCAGAACCATTAGGTGAGATGGCAGTTTGTCTGGTAGTTTGCAATGTGGACTGCTAGGCTTTTTTTAAGCACCTTTTTTTTTCTTGTTCAGATTACTGCACTGATGTTCTAATACATCTGTGATGCTGTTCTACAGATGTATATTTCTTTTCTGTCTCTTTTCCCCTTGCAATAAATAGGTTTCTTCTGTCGATGGCTCCTGTTTTTTAGTTGTATTTTTTCCTTCATGGATAAGAACATGGCACCATGAGTAGGTAATTCAGCACCTTGAGCCCGTTTTGTCATTCAGTGATGGTTGATCTGTGGCCTAACTTGATATACAATATCCACTGTATCCTCTGTATCCGCTAAATCACGAATCACAAATTTGCCTATCCATGTCAAAAACAAAACCAATCAACATCTGTGGGCAAAAATTGCACATGCACAATTTTTAACGGAGTTTTAAATGAGCTTCGCGCTTGGGAATTTCATCATTGAATCCTCTCTGATAATGACGAGTGACTATCTCTGACTTTGACCCATATCCTTTAATACCTTTGCTTAACAGTAAGGTATCCATCTCTGATTTTAAAGTAACAACTGTTCCTGCATCCACTGCCAGTTATGGATGCGAGTTCCAAATATCTGCCACCCTTTGTGTGTCGAAGTGTTGTCTAACATCTCTTCTGAATAGTCTGGCCCTAATATGAAATCATGCCCCCCCACTTCTGGATTGCTCAAAGAGTGCAAATAATTTATCTTTATTAATAATGACTATATTATTAATAGTTTATCTTTACTTGTCTTTTCCTGTAATATCTTGAATATTTTGATCAGGTCATACACAACCTCCTAAAATCTAGAGAAATCGGGCCTAATTTGTGTAATTTTTATTTATGATCTAACCTCAAAAGACCAGTAGTCATTCTTGTAAACTAATGTTGTACTCCCTCTGAGACCATTGTATACTTCCAAAGGTGTGGTGCCCTGCTCTGTTCAGTACTGCAAATAATTATCAAAAGCCTGGATAGTTCAGCATACACATTGGAATTCCTACATTACCGAGCACTACGAGATCAATCTTATCACCTCATGAACACGGGCGGCACGGTGGCACTGCTGCCTCACAGCGCCGGAGACCCGGGTTCAATTCCCGACTCAGGCGACTGACTGTGTGGAGTTTGCACGTTCTCCCCGTGTCAGCGTGGGTTTGCTCCGGTTTCCTCCCACAGTCCAAAGATGTGCGGGTTAGGTAAATTGACCATGCTAAATTGCCCATAGTGTTAGGTAAGGGGTAAATGTAGGGGTATGGGTGGGTTTCGCTTCGGCAGGTCGGTGTGGACTTGTTGGGCCGAAGGGCCTGTTTCCACACTGTAAATCTAATCTAAAAACAGGGCTAATTATCAAAACTATCCTGGCTTATAATAGATATTGTAATCAAATCATCACACGTAGATCACAACGTCAGTGAGAGGTTTCAAATACAGGAGCAGGGATGTCTTACTGCAATTATATAGGGCCTTGGTGAGAGAACACACCTGGAATGTTGTGTGCAATTTTGGTCTTGTGATCTGATGAAGGATGCTTGTGCAATAGAAGGGTTGCAGCAAAGGTTTGTCAGACTGATTTCTGGGATGGCAGGACTGATCAATGAGGGGAGGTTGAATTGGTTAGGATAACATTCATCAGAGTTCAGGAGAATGAGAAGGTGGTCTCCTGAAAACCAAAAAAACATTTTAATGGGACTATAAAGGGTAAATGCAGGAAAGATGCACGCTATGGTGAGGGAGCCCAGAATTGGGGTCACAGTCTAAGCATAGGAGATAAACCATTTAGAACTGAGATGAAGTGTTAGGACACGGAGTAAACCCCTCTGTTAATTTAAACCTGACACACACACAAGCTCACCTTGTACCGTAATCCGTTAAATTTTGAGAGACAAAGAACTATCCTGGATTTCACTATTTAAAGTAAAAATTAACAATTTTATTCTTTAAATCCAGAGAACATTAAAACCACAATTATTTACAACTCCTTTCTCTGAAACTTGTTTTTTTTTACCTCCCACTCTACAATACTGGTCTCAATTAGAAAACAAATAAGATTTTCAAAAAAATGCTTTCTAACCAGCCAGCTTTGTTGATTCTCCTTTGTCGATTTTCCTCTATTTTGCTGGGTTGTCTTTTCTTCGGGCTTCTGCTGCACAACTTCTGTTATGGGCAGGTACCTTTCAGAGAGCTATTTGGCTAGCAGTCTGAATTTGTTGGTGCTCTTTGTAGTTCTCCTTAACTGTTCAAAGCGTCCGGTTTTATACCCCAAAACATTGGATCATTTCATTGCTGTGATGTCATCCCAAACAGTAAATTTCAAATTGGATTGGATTTTGGTCTGTGGGACCTACTTTAGAGTGGCCGAATTTGAATTTTTTTTTGTACCGTGGCAATGCATCACCAGTTATTTGTGTCAACCAAATGTCACATTTTTAGATTGTTCAGCATACTGTTTTCATTCAGTCTTTGCCAGCTTCCCCTCTCTTTCTTTCTCTCTCTCTCTCTCTCTCTCTCTCTCTCTCTCTCTCTCTCTCTCTCTCTCTCTCTCTCTCTCTCTCTCTCTCTCTCTCTCTATTCTCTCTCTCTCTCTAAGGTACAGTACACACTTACACCTTCATAACAGAAGAGAAGTTTCTTCACCCAGAGTGTGATGAATCTGTGGAATGTGCTACCACAGAAAGCATTTGAATTCAGAACATTGTAATATTTCAAGAAGGATTTGGATGTGGCACTTGGGGCTAAAGGGATCAAAGAATGTGGGGAGAAGGCAGGAACAAGCTGTTCAGTTGAATGATCAGCCATAATAATAATGAATGGCGTCACAGATTTGAAGTGCTGAATGGCCTACTCATATTTTCAATGAAAGTGAACTCAACTGCTTTGAATTACTAGTTTCATGAATTCGGTGAACACTGATTCAGATACAGGCAGCGCATCTAGATTGTCACGATAAACTGCATCTTTCACTGCCTCCTTTGGTTAATATGTTGGGAAATAAACCAGCAACATTGAAAGAGCCCTTTGGACATAGTGTTGCTGTCAATATTTTAGCCTTGTACTGTCTCAGCAAATGTGAAGGAATGCTTTACAGCATTTCTCAAAAACTAATTTAGAATTGGTTGCAACAATTCACATGGCCAGTTCATTTTATGCAGAGATAGAATAGGATTATTTTGGCATGTATTTGTGGTTCTTGGGCTGCCCATACATCACAGACTTTGCTAAAAGTTGCACCAGAAACCAATTTAAGATAGTCAGGCAGGCTCACAGTGTGATGCGTTTGTGCATGCTAGATGCTACATGTATCAATGCATAGAACCCTTATTTTTCTAGGCAAAAGGAATTTGTACCTTTTTGAAAAAGGATCAAGGAGACAACCAAACTCCATTGCATTCCCATGGCTGTACTTTGACCTAACAAAATCTACCTGCCTAATCTCAGAATTAAGATTGACAGTTAACTATTCTTGCTGCATCTCTCTGCCAGTCTTGGTCCAGCCAATCAGCACCACCTTTCCATTCTGTAAATAATGGTGTCCCTTCTTTCGATAATTAGTTATGCATATTCAATTTAAATGCCTCTATCTCTATGGTTCTGTCTCCTCTAGCTCAACATGTTGGTGTACACTCTCAATGATCTTAACTGTGGCCTATTTTCAGTTTCTCCTTCCTTTACTTTTCTTGGTGCATCAACACAAGCCATAAAGTCATACAGCACAGAAACTGACCTTCGGTTCAGCCATTCCATGCCAGCCATAATCTCAAACAAAACTAGTCCCACTTGCTTGCGCTTGGCTCATTTCCCTCCAAAGATTTCTTATTCATTTATATATCCAAATGTCTTTTAAACTTTGTAACTGTCCACACATCCAACACTTCCTCTGGACACAAAATTCCACACAAAATATTGACTGTCATGTCTTTTTAAAATCTTTCTTCTCTCATCTTAAAACCATGTCCCTTAGTTTTCAAATTCCCCAACCTGGGGAAAAGACTCCTGTCATTCACTATATCTATACCTCCTCATGATTTTATAAACCTTTATAAGGCCACCCTTCAACCTCCTACGTTCTAGTGAAAAAAGTCCCAAGCATCTCCTTATAATTCAAACTTTCCAAACCTGGCAAATCTCTTCTGAGCCCTCTCCAGCTTAATAATATTCTTCCTTTAATAGGGCAACCAGAACTGGACACAGTACTGCAGAAGGGGCCTCACCAATGTAGTGTAAAACCACCGCTCCTATACTCAGGTCTGAGCAATGAAGGCAAGCATGTTAAATGCTGCCTTTTACCAACCTGTTCATATGTGACGCAAACTTCAAAGAATTATGTCCCTGAATCCTTCAGAAATGAGATAACGAGAATCCAGAGAAAGTATGTTCTTGTTAGGGTGAAAGGAAAGGCTGGTAGGTATAGGGAATGCTGGATGACTGAAGAAATTGAGGCTCTGGTTAAGAAAAAGAAGGAAGCATATGTCATGTATAGACAGGATAGATCGAATTAATCCTTAGAATGCAGTATTAAATGCAGTAGGAATGTACTTAAGAGGGAAATCAGGAAGGCAAAAAGGGACAAGAGATAGCTTTGGCAAATAGATTTAAGGAGAATCCAAAGGGGTTTTACAAATAACATTAAGGACAAAAGGGTAACTAGGGACAGAATAGGGCCCGTCAAAGATCAGCAAGGCGGCCTTTGTGTGGACCCTCAGAAAATGGGGGAGATACTAAACAAGTATTCTGCATCAGTATTTTTTTGGAAAAGGACATGGAAGTTATAGAATGTCGGGAAATAGATGGTGACATCTTGAAAAGTGACCATATTACAGAGGAGGAAGTGCTGGATGTCTTAACACATAAAGGTGGATAAATCACCAGGACCTGATCAGGTGTACCCTAGAACTCTGTGGGAAGCTAGGGAAGTGATTGTTGGGCCTCTTGCTGAGATTTGTATCATTAATAATCACAGGTGAGGTGCCGGAAGACTGGAGGTTGGCAAATGTGATGCCACTGTTTAAGAAGGGCAAGCCAGGGAGCTATAGACCAGTGAGCCTGATGTCATGGGTGGGCAAGTTGTTGGAGGGAATCCTGAGGAACAGGATCGACATGTATTTGGAAAGGCAAGGACTGATTAGGGATGGTCAACATGGCTTTGTGCATGGGAAATCATGCCCCTCAAACTTGATCACTTCCCTAGCTTCCCACAGAGTTCTAGAGTACACCTGATCAGGTCCTGGTGATTTATCCACCTTTATGCGTTAAGAAATCCAGCGCTTCCTCCTCTGTAATATGGTCACTTTTCAAGATGTCACCATCTATTTCCCTACATTCTATAACTTCCATGTCCTTTTCCACAGCAAATACTGATGCAGAATACTTGTTTAGTATCTCCCCCATTTTCTGAGGGTCCACACAAAGGCCGCCTTGCTGATCTTTGACGGGCCCTATTCTGTCCCTAGTTACCCTTTTGTCCTTAATGTTATTTGTAAAACCCCTTTGGATTCTACTTAATTCTATTTTTTTGAAGAAGTAACAAAGAGGATTGATGAGGGCAGAGCAGTAGGTGTGATCTATATGGACTTCAGTAAGGTGTTCGACAAGGTTCCCCATGGGAGACTGATTAGTAAAGTTAGATCTCATGGAATACAGGGAGACCTAGCCATTTGGATACAGAACTGGCTCAAAGATAGAAGACAGAGGGTGGTGGTGGAGGGTTGTTTTTCAGAACGAAGGCCTGTGACCAGTGCAGTGCCACAAGGATCGGTGCTGGGTCCTCTACTTTTCGTCATTTATATAAATGATTTGGATGTGAGCATAAGAGGTAAAGTTAGTAAGTTTGCAGATGACACCAAAATTGGAGGTGTAATGTACAGTGAAGAAGGTTATCTCCGATTATAACAGGATCTTGATCAGATGGGCCAGTGGGCTGAGAAGTGGCACATGGAGTTTAATTCAGATAAATGCGAGGTGCTGCATTTTGGGAAAGCAAATCTTAGCAGAGCTTAATGGTAAGGTCCTAGGGAGTACTGCTGAACAGAGAGACCTTGGAGTGCAGGTTCATAGCTCCTTGAAAGTGGAGTCGCAGGTAGATAGGATAGTGAAAAAGGCGTTTGGTATGCTTTCTCTTATTGGTCAGAGTATTGAGTACAGGAGTTAGGATGTCATGTTGTGGCTGTACAGGACATTGATTAGGCCACTGTTGGAATTTTGTGTGCAGTTCTGGTCTCCTTCCTATTGGAAAGATGTGAAACTTGAAAGGACTCTGAAAAGACTTACAAGGATGTTGCCGGGGTGAGAGCATTTGAGCTATGGGGAGAGGCTGAACAGTCTGGGGCTGTTTTCTCTGGAGCTTTGGAGGCTGAGGGGTGACCTTTATAGAGGTTTGCAAAATCATGAGGGGCACAGATAGGATGAATAGACAAAGTCTTTACTCTGGGGTGGAGGGAGAACAGAACTACAGGGCATAAGTTTAGGGTGAGGGGGAAAGATATAAAAAAGATCTAAGAGGCAACGTTTTCATGCAGAGTGGTATGTGTTTGGAACGAGCTGCCAGAGGAAGTGGTGGAAGCTGGTAGAATTGCAACATTTAAAAGACATTTGAATGGGTATATAAATAGGAAGGGTTTGGAGGGATATGGACCGGGTGCTGGCAGGTGGAACTCGATTGGGGTGGGATATCTGGTTGGCATGGATGGTTGGACTGAAGGGTCTGTTTCTGTGCTGTGCGTCTCTATGACTGTATGAATACCTAGGCTCTAAAACATTACAACACTTCTACTTTTGATTGTCTAAGTCCTGCTCTCATTTTGTTTTAACAAAATGTAAAACCTTTTATTTATTCAAATTAAATTCCATTGACCATTTTTCAGCCCGTTGACCCAGTTGATCAAGATCTCTTTGTAATCTTAGAGAACCTTTTTCACAGGCCAATTTTGGTGCTACATTTCTATTTTTATTTTAAAATCTTTAAGTTATCTCAGAATGTGACTTTAAAGAAGTTCGAGGATTTACATATTAATTAATCGAAACCTGCAACCCATTCTAAAAGATGAAAAACTTAACCGCAATCTAGGTTTGTTCAATATATCGCATCAGTTCACGCTAGATCTTTTGCGATAAATCTGTGTCCTATGGTCCTGCTTCACTAGTACCTGATGAAGGAGTAGTGCTCTGAAAACTTGTACTTCCAAATAAACTTGTTGGACTCTAATCTGGTGTTGTGATTTTTATTAATTTTGGTATCATCCCTAAACTTACTAACAATGCCTTCTATATTCTCATTTAACTCCTTTGTATAGATGATAAACAAACTAGGACCCAGTATTCATCCCTGTGGAACACCATTGGTCATGACTCCAGTTTGTTTTTTATTACTGTTGTGGGCAAGGTTTTAAACTAATGTAGCAGGGGACTGGGAACCAGAAGAGAAAACAAGTAGGCAGCAAGATGGAGACTAGAGACTGTAAGAATTATGAAGATAGCATTAATAAAGGGAAGAGTAGGCAGAGAGCAGATGAGCGCAAAAAAACTGGCAGCCTGAAATGCATCTACTTTAATGCAAGGAGTATAGTGTGTAAGGCAGATGAACTTAGGTCTTGGATTGGGAGTATGACGTTATTGCAATCTCGGAGACTTGGTTGAAGGAAAGGCATGATTGGCAACTTGGCAACTAAATGTTCCAGGATATAGACGCTTCAGACAGGACAGGGAGGGAAGTAAATGGGTGGGGGGGTGGGTGGGTGTTGCATTGCTGGTCAGGGACAATATCACGGCTGTGATAAAGGAGCACACTAGCACACTATGGAGATCTTGGGTACTGAGGCATTATGGGTGGAGCTGAAAAATAAGAAGGGTGCAGTTACATTGTTGGGGCTGTATTGCAGGCCTCCCAACAGTGAGCGTGAAGTAGAAGAGCAAATAGGTGAACAGATTATGGAAAGATGTAGAGGCAATGGGGTAGTGGTGATGAGAGATTTTAATTTTCCCAACATTGACTGGGATAGACTTAGTGTCAGAGGTCTGGAAGGGGTAGAATTTGTAAGAAGCATCCAGGAGAGTTTTCTAGAGCAGAATGTCAATAGTCTCTGACGAGGGAAGGGGCCATATTGGACCTGGTACTGGGGAACAGGCCAGGACAGGTGGTAGAAGTTGCGGTGGGGCATTTCTTTGGGAATAGTGACCAATATTCTGTAAGTTTTAGAATACTCGTAGATAAAGAAAAGAATGGTCCGAAGGGAAGATTACTAAATTGGGCCAAGGTCAATTATATCAAAATTAGGCAGGAGCTCGGAAATGTGGATTGGACACAGTTATTTTAAGGGAAGTCGACATTTGAGATGTGGGAGGCTTTCAAAGATAGTGCAGGATAGGCATGTCCCGTTGAAGGCAAAGGATAGGAAGGACAAGATTTGTGAACCGTGGATGACAGGAGAAATCGTACGACCAGCCAAGAGGAAAAGGGAAGCGTACGTAAGGCCTATGCAGCTAAGAACAGAACAGGCCCTGGAGGAATTTCTGAAGAGTAGGACAAGTCTTAAACGAGGAATCAAGCGGGCCAAAAGGGGTCATGAAATAGCTTTAGCAAGCAGAATTAAGGAGAATCCCAAAGCATTTTATTCTTATAAGAAGCAAGTGGGTAGCTAGAGAAAGGATTGGTCCACTAAAGGACAATGAAGGAACGCTGTTGAACCTGAGAGAATGGGTGAGATCCTGAATGATTACTTTGCATCAGTGTTCACTGTGGAGAGGAAAATGATGAAATTAGAGAGAAAAGTTTGATTAGTCTGGATCACGTTGACATAAGTAGGGAATTTGTGTTGGGTAGGCAAGAGGTTATTAAGGTGGGCAAATCCCGAGGACCGGATGGGATCTATCCCAGGTTGCTGAGTGAGGTGAGAGAGGAAATAGCTGGGGCCCTGACAGATATCTTTGTGGCATCCTTAAATACAGGTGAGGTGCCAGAGGACTGGAGGGTTGCTCATGTTGTCCCCCTGTCCAAGAAAGATAGTAGAGATATTCCGGGTAACTATAGACCAGTGAGCCTGACATAGGTGGTGGGAAAGTTGCTGAAGAAGGTACTGAGGGATAGGATCTTTTTATATATAGAAAAGAATGAGCTTATTAGTGATAGGCAACATGGTTTTGTGCGGGGGAGATGGTGGCTTACCAACTTCTTCGAGGAAGTGACAAAGTTGATAGGTGAAGGAAGGGCTGTTGATGTCATATGCATGGACTTTAGTAAGGTATTTGATCAGGTTTCCCATGGTAGACTAATGGAGAAAGTGAGATCACATGGTGTGCAGTATATTCTAGCTAGGTGGATAAAGAACTGGTTGAGCAACAGGAGGCAGTTGTTGAAGGCAGTTTCTTGAAATGGAGAAAGGTGACCAGTGATGTTCCACAGGTGTCAGTGTTGGGGCCACTGTTTGTAATATACATAAATGATCTGGAAGAGGGCACTGTTGGTATGATCAGCAAGTTTGCAGATGACATGAAGATTGGTAGGTTAGCAGAAAGCATAAGGGACTGTCAATACAAGAGGATATAGATAGACTGTAGAGTTGAGCGGAAATGTGGCAGATGGTTTTCAATCCAGACAAATGAGGTGATGCATTTAGGCAAGACTAATTCTAGAGCGAATAATACAATGAACGGAAGAGCCTTGGGAAAAGTTGATGGGCAGAGAGATCCTGGGAGTGCAGGTCTGTTGTAACCTGAAGGTTGCTGCACAGTTGGATAGAGTGGTCAAGAAGGCATAAAGTATGTTTGCCTTTGTTGTACGGGGCATTGAGTATAAGAGCTGGCAAATCATGTTAAAATTGTACAAGACATTGGTTCATCCGCATTTAGAATACTGTGTACAGTTCTGGTCGCCACATTACCAAAAGGATGTGGACGCTTTGGAGAGGGTGCAGAGAACGTTTACAAGGATGTTGCCTCGTATGGAAGGTGCTAGCTATGTAGAGGTTTTAGATTAGATTACTTAGTGTGGAAACAGGCCCTTCGGCCCAACAAGTCCTCACCGAAGCACAACCCACCCAGACCCATTCCCCTACATTTACCCCTTCACCTAACACTACGGACAATTTAGCATGGCCAATTCACCTAACCTGTATATTTTTGGACTGCGGGAGGAAACCCACTGGGAGAATGTACAAACTCCACACAGTCAGTCACCTGAGGCAGGAATTGAACTCTGATCTCTGGCGCTGTGAGGCAGCAGTGCTAACCACTGTGCCACCGTGCTGCCCACAGGTTGAGTAGGTTAGGTTTATTTTCATTAGAAAAAAGGAGATTGAGGGGGGACCTGATTGAGATTTACAAAATCATGAAGGGCATAGACAGGGTGGATAGAGACAAGCTTTTTTTCCCAGGGTACAGGATTCAATAACGAGAGGTCACTCTTTCAAGGTGGGAGGTCAAAAGTTTAAGGGGGATGCACACGGCAAGTACTTCACAGAGATGGTGGTGGGCGTTTGGAACGCGTTGCCAGCAGAGGTGGTAGAGGCAGGCATAGTAACTTCATTTAAGATGCGTCTGGACAGATGCATGGGTAGGTGGGGAGCAGAGAGGTACAGATGCTTAGGAATTGGGCGCCTGGTAAAGATCGTGGATTTGGATTGGCTCAGGCTTGGAGGCCGAAGGGCCTGTTCCTGGGCTGTAAATTTTCTTTGTTCTTTGATAATACTCCATGACCACTCTGTCTCCTGCTGTAAAGCCAATTTTGTATCCATTTGGCAAACTCTCACTGAGTCCCATGTGATCTAACTTTACTAATTAGTCTCCTCTGTGGAGCCTTGTCAAAGCCCTATATTCAAATCCTCCAAAACTACTCTGCTTTGTGTTCTTCCTCCGTCCTTCAAAGTCTAAGCAAAACGGATCATTGTGACAATGTCTTTGATCTTTAATGGTACCCTTGTTTGCTATCTTGTTGTCTCTGTAAAGTGCTATATTAATAGCATCCAAAGTTTTAAACACAAAATTAGGTTCAACGTGATATTATTTCTTAATGTCTATTACAGCGTACAATGTTTTACTTGTTTTACAAAACATTTCTGATTCTTTGTTACTCTGTTGGCTTACATTTTAGTCTCTGTTTCCCCATGCTTGTTCTGATCGCTACTCCAAGCTGTAAAACAGACCTCAAATGAACAACAGGGCAAGCAGATGTTCTATTGTCAGCAATAGCTGCTGTGTGATTAGCTGCAAGTTGGTGCACTTGGACTGCGTGAATTAATCCGCTCCCTCCTTGGAGAAGCTTTCACTGTGCATTGAACAATAGTTCCTTTGACCTTTGCTTGATCTATTAACCTGGAGTTCTGGACATTTGTGAGTTCTTTTTGGGCTAGTCAAGAAGTAACTTTGGTGCCAAAAAAAGCTAACAGGTCACTTGTGTGTTTTCATTTCTCTATCCAGGCCTGAGAAGTACATTCTTGGTTTTGCACCCATTGTACCATTGTTTGTTTTGAGTGGTTGTTTTTTTTTGTATTCTTTTCATAGGAACAAGTATTTAAGAAAGTATAGATTGCTAGTTTATTTATTTAAAAAAGTGTATTTTCTTTTATATCCTGACAACTCAATGATTGCACAAGCGCTTTTAAAATAGCATATACATGTTGCTCAAATTTGGAAGTTTACACATAAAAAATAATGTTAGCATGGGATGAAGCACAGCTGCTCATTTTTCTTTCCCATAGAATGTGACCCAACCTGGCACGGGTAGTATTTATTGTTTGTCTTGAATTGCCATTGAGAGGCCATAATTTGACTTGTTGAACAGTGTTGCTTCACACAGGGCTGTTAGGGAAGGTGTTGCAGGCTTTTGAACCAGCAACACTGAAGGAACCATCAATACTCTTCCAACTTGGTATACTATATAATTTGGGATGTTTTCATGTGACTGCAATCATTGTTCTACTTGGGTGATGGAGATTGTGGATTTTGAAGATGCTGTTGAAGGAGGCTTGCGGAGTTTCTGAAGTACCTCCTGTAAATGGTACAGACTTTAGAATCATAGAATCCCTACCTAGAATCAGAAAGAGACCATTTAGCCCATCGAATCTGCACCAACTCTGTGAAGTGTAGCTTACCCCTTTATCGTGTCTGTTGGCATTTACCGTGCCAATCCACTTAACCTGCACATCTTTGGACTGTGGAAAGACACCAGAGCACTCAGCAGAAATGCAGACATATGGAGAATGTGGAAACTCCACACAGACAATCACCCAAGGCTGACATTGCATCCTGGTTCCCGATGCTGGGAGGTAGTACTAAGCCACTGTGTTGCTCTAAAGCCATTTTTTAAAAGCCTGCTCCTATATCCCAGGTGGACTCGCATTTACTAACTAAACATCTGAGTCTGCTTTGTTTTCAAGATCAGACAAGATCAGGCATTTTCAGACTAGTATGGCCATATGTGAGTCAACGCAGCTACGGCAGTCTGAATGGCTTCCAAGTATCATGTTACTTGGTGATTCTGTATGAATTAATGATACATATGACTTAAATATAATATTCAGCCTGCAGTGCTTGACTACTTATTGTTACATGTTACTTTCTTGAAGAAGGGCTTATGCCCGAAACGTCGATTTTCCTACTCCTTTGATGCTGCCTGACCTGTTGCGCTTTTCTAGCAACACTTTTTTCAGCTCTGATCTCCAGCATCTGCAGTCCTCACTTTCTGCTACATGTTACTTACCATCTGGTTTGTCTGAATTTCAATTACTATCATTCAAAAGGAACCTGAGGGGCATCTTTTTCACAGAGGGTTGTTCATATCTGGAATGAACTGCCTGAGAAAGTGGTAGGTGAAGGTACTGTTACAACATTTAAAAGATATTTGGATCAGTACATGAATATGAAAAGTTTAGGGGGAAATGGGTCAAACAAAGGCTAGTGGGGCTGGTTTAGTTTGAAAAACTTGGTTGGCAAAGACAGTTTGGACCAAAAGGTCTGTTTCCGTGTTGTATGACTCTTAAAAAGCATGAGTTCCATGTACATGCTATTGAAGTTAATACAAATGGCTATGTCAGTTCAGGTCCTCACTGCATCCTTTTGCAAAACAATCAGGGTGGACCAGATGACCAACAAAGACATGGTGATCTTGGCAAGGTGAAGGCTAATGGAAATGGTGTGGCAATCTTTGAAATTAAGGATACTCATTTCGGTCTTTCAGAGGAAAGATTAATTATTGGCTGTTTACTTGTGGTTCATGAGAAAGGGGATGATTTGGGAAAAGGTAGAATTGAGAGTACTTGGACAAGAAATACTGGAGGTCATTTAGCCTGTGGTGTGATTGGAATCACTAAAAATAGAATCAAAATGTACCACGTTTATATTTGTAACAGGACTGACCCTACCTGTGTCAGCCTGTTATGATATAAACACACTGCTAGTCCAATGGATGGGTCTGTGCCCAGGCACTGAAAATACTCAGCAGCGTTATCAGTTGTTCACAATTCTGGGACAAGTATTTTAGTAGTTCACCATCTTTATCCGTGCTGCAAGTCTTACAGTTTCATGACTTTATCTGCTACCCTCAACCCCCTCCCCCAGATTTGCCTTTCTCGTGTCTCTTCCCCGACTGCTGTGCTTTCTTTTACTTCTGTCTCTCCCCATCACTATCCACTTGAAATTTATCGTTGCTTTTGGACGCCTGCTGACTTGACCGCTTAATTTAAAATCAGAAATGTTATATGAATTCTGCAAATTTAAAAAAAACTTAGTTTCTGCAGACGCATACACCACAGTCCATCTGGATTGTCACCTTTTCAATGAAGTTGAAACAGTGACCAGGCGAGGAGTATTCACCTATTGCTATTACGTAATCCCAATAACCAATTCCATTACTTTTCATAACTGCAAATAAAATTTGAGTCTGAGTGTTATTGGAGTCCTCAAGTGCAATCCTGAGACAGATGTTTTTCATTTTATTTTAATTTCTCACATTTTTCTTTTCTCTGCTGTTGAATAATTAGTAGTGAAGCCAAGATTTCACAATGCTTTGTCTAGTTACTGACAAAAAATAGCAGCAATCGCGCTTAATTGAAGAAAATAGGAATTAATTAATTTTGGCTTATTTTTATATCTGAGCTATTCATTAGTGTAAATTAAAATTGGAACTGTTGTGTGTAATAGCTCATCCTGTGAACTTACAAAACACATAAAGTACCATTGAAGTGTGTTGTGGTTGTGTCCCTATCTTTGGACCAGAAGGTCATAGGGAGGATGTGGAAGCTTTGGAAAGGGTTCAGAGGTGATTTACTAGGATGTTGCCTGGTCTGGACTTAAAGGTCTTAATGAGGAAAGGCTGAGGGACTTGAGGTTGTTTTCGTTAGAGAGAAGAAGGTTGAGAGGTGACTTAATTGAGACATATAAGATAATGAGGGTTAAATAGGTTGGACAGTGAGAGCCGTTTTCCTTGGATGACAATGGCTATTACGAGGGGACAGTTTTAAATTGGTTCTATATCTACCACCCCTCAATGTCAGGTAGTTTCTTTACTCTGAATGTATTAGATACGTAGAACACACTCCTTGCAACAGTAGTAGACTTGCCAACTTTAGGGCATTTAAATGGTGATTGGATAGGCATATGGGCAAGAACGGAATAGTGTAGGTTAGATGGGCTTCAGATTGATTGCAACATCGATGGCCAGAGGGCCTGTGCTGTGCTGTGCTGTGCTGCGCTATAACCTCTTATGTTCAATGTAATTACAAGTCCCACCTCCCCTTCTGCTGAGTCATATGGTTTAATATGTTGATTAAAAATAACTGTAAAGTAACATTATGGAAACGTGTCGAAGTGATAAAGCCATTTAACGTTTAAGAACAACTTTGGGTTAAAGGAGGAAAGACCAGGGACAAATTAAGAAGCTGTGCTGCACATAAGCAGTAAATCACAAGTTTAACTCTTAAGATTGCTTGTGGCTGTTCTGTTTTCTGTTATTCTGTTGAGTTAATTTGTACTAGAATAATAATTTAACATTCTAAAATTTCTTTCATGGGATAACTGTTTGCCTGGCTAAATCATCATTTATTACCCATCTCTAACTGCCATTGAGAAAGTGGCACTGTGTCGCATCCAGGGACAGCTGGATCCATGTGGGATAGGTACACACACAGCACTACTGTGCCTTTTGAATCTGTAATTATGCAGTTTTGTCATATACAAAGCATCATCTATTGCTGCCTTTGTTTCCTGGAGGCTTTTGATCTTGCTTCTCGGGTGGGAGCTGTTTTTTGAAGTGAGAACTGGTTGGAATGTGAGTTTAGTGAAAGGCACACTTTCTCATGTTTTGGAAAAGGAGTCAACAGTAATCTGGGGTTCAATTTCTGAGTGAGTACACACCCAGTTGCCATTTGCTTTCTGAAATTCTGTCTGCTTGGAATGGTTGTGGATTTGAACTTGGATTAGAGGTAGTGTGGATTGAATGTTTTCTTGCTTATTATCTCCATGTTTGTGAGTCATCTGCTAGAGATGAGGTGCAGTGTTGCTTCAAGGAAACTGGAACAGAGATTTGATGAAATGACTCTGTCTTATTTGGCTGAGGGAAGATTATGAGGACAAGAATTTCAAACCTATGTGGCCGAACTAAAATTCTGTGCAGCTGTAGCATGACTTCCCAATTTTTATATTCTATGCCCGACCAATAAAGGCAAGCATGCCAAATGCTATTTTGACCACCTTATCCATTTGTGTTGCCATTTCGGGGAACTGTGGAACTGTACACCAACGTCCCTCTGCATGTTGATTCTACTAAGATTTCTGCCATTCATTGTGTACATCCCTCCTGCATTAGACCTTCCAAAATGCATCACCTCGCGTTTGTCTGGATTAACTCCACCTGCCATTTCTCCACCCAGGTCCCCAGGCTATCTACAAGCTGCTGTATCCTGTGGCAATCCTCCATTATTTGCAACTTCCCAAATCTTTGTGTCATCTGCAAACTTACTCAACAGGCCACCTAAATTCTCCTCCAAATCATTTATGTAATTGTGGGTATATAAATGATCCCTGCAGAACACCAATGGTTGCAGATCTCCAGTCAGAAAAACACCCTTCCAGTGCTACTGTCTTCTATGATTAAGCCAGTTCTGTATCCAACTTACCAGCTCGCTGTAGAATCCATGTGACTTCACCTTTTAGCATCAGCCTGCCACGAGGGACTTTTATCAAAAACCTTGTTCATGTCCATATAGGACAACAACTACAGCCCTGCCCTCATCAATCACCTTTGTCACTTCCTCAAGAAACTCAATCAAGTTTGTGAGACACGACCTTCCCAAAAAAAGTCCATATTTTTCCTATCCCTAAGAATCTTGTTCAGTAATTTCCTTACCACTACTGTAAGGCCCACTGTCTTGTAATTTCCCAGAGTACCCCTGGTTTTCTCCTCAAATGAACGGCAGTGGCTATTTTCCAGTCTTCTACGACCCCTCCTGTGGCTAACGAGCATCCAAAGATTTTGTACAATTTCACCAAGCAATTTCTTCAGTATTATGGGATAGATCTTATCAGGCCCTGGGAACTTGTCTATCTTAATGTTTTTTTTAAACACCCAAAGCAACCTTTTTTTAAATCTTGAGATGACTCAGAATGTCAGCATACCCTTCCTGAGACTTACCATCCACCATGTCCCTTCCTTTGTGCATACCAGTAGAAAGTATTGTTAAAGACTTCATCCACCTCCTCTGGCTCCATGCATAAATTCCCCCCTTTGTCCTTCAGGAGACCTATGCTTGCCCTAGTTACCCTCTTGTTCCTTGTATATGCAGAAATTATGTTGGGATTTTCCTTAATACTGTCTGCCAAAGGCATTTCATGGTCCCGTTTAGATCTCCTAGTTCATTTTTTGAGTTCTTTTCTGTTATCGTTGTGCTCTCCAAAGGCTTTGTCTTTAGTTTCTTAAACCTCAATATGCTTCCTTTTTCTTTTTGACAAAGCTCTCAATTTCTCTTCTTATCCAAGGTTCCTGAATCTTGCCATCCTTCTTCTTAATTTTCAAAGGTACATGCTGGTCCTGAACTCTTAACCACTTGGCCTTTAAAAGATTCCCACATGCGTGGTGTGGACTTAACCTCAAACAGCTGTCCCAGTCTACATTCCCCAGTTCCTTCCTTATGTTATGATAGTTCAACTTCTCCCAGTTTAGAATTCCACCCAAAGACAACTCGTATCTTCATCCATAAGGACTTAAAACTTAAAGAATTATGGTCACCGTTCCCAAAATGCTCCCCCACTGAAACTTCGTTCACCTGCTCGGGAACTCCTGAAACAATTGCTTTATTCTGAACCTGATGTGGCAGGAGACTCCAAGGAGAACAGCAAAACCACCACAGTGATGTCCACAATACAGTCTTTAAGAGGTGAATCATCCCCACTGATTAATGGGATATCCTGGGTTGTGACCAACAAAATGTATAAGCATCAAGCATAGCAAGAAACTTGGTCAACAGTGAAGTCAAAGTATTAAAAGGAGCACACAAGTAGCAAGCACTCTAAATATGATTTCCTTTGTATGTAGCAGAGGCTACAGATCAAACATTAAACTTATCAATCATTTCAAAAATTATCAAAATGGAGTGGAAACAAGTCATCCTCGATCCCCAAGGCTACCTAAGAAGAGAAGATGATGTATGTAATAGTTATTAAACACATTTCACCCAACTTAAATGTTAATATTTTGACATGAATAAACAATGTATTCGATTAGACTGAAAATGTAAGACTTGACTGCTGAGGAACACATTCATAAACCAAATCCATTATTTCAGTACTATTGTGAAATTAAGATCCATTGTATGTCCTTTTATCATTTTTTTTGAAAGATGCAATTTCTTTTGTGAAAGTATTACTTTATGTGCTGAACTGAATTGCATGTTATTAAGCTTTTTTTTATGTTCTGTTTCTTTGTGCAGAAATCAAGATGACTACCAATTAGTTCGAAAATTAGGTCGAGGGAAATACAGTGAAGTGTTTGAAGCCATTAACATCACAAACAATGAAAAAGTAGTCGTTAAAATACTTAAGGTAAGACTTGCTTCAGAGCTGATGAGCATTATATACCCATAATTGTATTGTCCTATAACATAGGCCTGCGCTACACTTCGGCCAAATAACAGAGCCTTTAGAGCTCTTTCTCCGAAGAGTGGTGGAGGTGGATTTATTGAATACTTTTAAAGCTGAGACATGTAGATTCTAAGTTAACAAGGGAGTCAAAGATTATTGGGGTAGGTGGGAATGTAAAGTTGAGGTCACAGTCAAATCGCCTGTTACCCACTTAAATGGAGAATCAGGCTAGAAGGGCTGAGTGGTCAGAGTTTTCTATGATAATAGGTGGAAACCTCCCAGTACTACCGATTTTATTCTTGTGGAATCTGAACGAAAATCTTGCTAGTTTAAAGAAGCTCAATATCCTCACAACCATTGAAATCATAGAAAACACCAATTCTCCTTCGGAGAAAATTCTTAGAAGAGAGAGGGACGAATGTGATAGCTCTGTCAAAGAGCCAGCATAGAGTCAAAGGACTTAAGAGGCCTTCTGTGCTTTGGTAAGATTCAAAGTTTCATGGAATTCTGACCTACAGCATAGGATCACAAAATAATTACAGAAGAAAAACACTTTTAGGGCTAATGTGCCTGTGCTAGCTCTCGAAGAGCAGATTACTTAGGCTCCCCATTCACTGCCTTCTCCCTGTAACAGATTTACAGCAAAACAAAAGAATAGTTAATGGGACTGGTGGCGTATGGAAGGATGGATTTGATCAATATGTCACTCCATCAAAATTCTTAACACTAATGTAAAATGTCTCAAGAATTGGTTTTTTTTTATCCTTTAGAACCTGCGACGTGAGTGTTTTGGACTGTACGCCTGAAGGAGTTTGATTAACTTGTAAATATTTCTGTAGCCATGGTCATTTCTTTCAAAACACAGTACTAGAGAGAGAGATTTCTAGGAAGGTGATAAGGATTTGTTTACATTGGGAGAGTTTATGAGCAGTAAGATTAAGCTTTCAGAAAATTTGTGTTTAGGGGCAGCACCTTAAGATTGGAAAAATGCTTTTTAGCTTGGGCATTTCGCAAAAGTGTTGGCTGAACCTGGATATATAAAATAATTGTTTCTGACAAGGGCGTTGGTTTTACAACTGTTAAGAAAAGGGTTGTATTCACACAAGGAGTTTAATTTTAAAATCTCAGATTAGAAGCGTTTAGCTAAAACTTTAATGGACTTGCCTGAAGCTGAGAAAATCTAAACGTAGTTGTATGAAGGTTCCAAGTTGTGGCTATCAGATTCTCCATAAGTAAATTAAAGCCTTAATTAAATTAAGCACTTTAGTAAAGGAATGTTGTTGGGACTAATAATGTTTTACCATGTGTATTGAAATCTTTATTTTGAGTTATATATAAATAGTTGGTTTATTTTATGTTACCTCAATTTCTTTTGCATGATAAACCTTTGTTTTATTATAAGACAGAAGCTACAGCATAGCATGTTTATATTTCAGTAAAAGACTGCCTTATTAAAACAAAAAAAACCATTAAGCCAGATTTCATTCTGTGATTTGACTTGTCCAGTAATTCCACCAGCTGGAATCCCATCACAATAGTTCTGTGAGAATTGGGTAACCCTCAACCATAAAGTCTTGGGTAAATCTAGTCAGTGAGTCCTTCTTTACTGGATATTTGCTTCTCATAACAACTCCTCACCCTTAAGGACGCTTGACATTAGAAGCTCACTATATAAAGAAATATGTATTTGTATCTTATCACCTGTTGGTGCAGTCGAGCTCCTGCAATTGTGTGAACAGCAAAGGGGAGTAATAAAGTGATCACAATAACTAGTGATCTGAAAATTAAAACAAATCAACACTCTCTTGTAGCCTGTAAAGAAGAAGAAAATAAAGCGTGAAATTAAAATATTGGAGAATCTGCGTGGCGGTCCAAATATTATCACACTCATAGATATTGTCAAAGATCCTGTGGTAAGTGAAGTTTCAGTTCTTTTACTTTTGTTGAGTTTATAATGAAACACTACTCTAATTAAAACAGAATGAAAAACAACATAGTAATGTCGAAGTACAATGGTAGCCACATCTTGTGAAGGCTTTTTTTTGGTCTTTTTGTGGCAATTAATAGCATAGTAGAGAAAACCGATTCCATAAGTTCAGTAATAGGAAATAAGAATCCTCATTCAGAAAGATAGGCTGATTAGATTCAGCATTTCCCAATACTCAATGGCACTTCTCTCCCCAACTATGGTTTAAGTTGTTGTCCTCTGCATTCTTGGAAAGTAAATCAGGGCATTTCCTATGGTATCCCTTGAGAGAAGAACCATGCAAAACAGCAGTAGTTAATATCTTATTGTTTTTGTAGTAGAGAGCAAATAATTTCTGTGAATATTTTGATGATAAAATCGTGTTATTTGATCCATGATTACCATTGGCATCGGACACTTGATACTGGCTGAAGCTCTCCTACACTGAGCAGATATCCCACACTGATCAATGTCATCAGATAACAGGTTAAAACTCAATGGAGTTAACTCTTTTCATTGTGCATCAAGTGACAGTAGTTCGCAACACAGATTCTACTTCTGTCTGTTATTTAAATTCAAATAGCTCATGGTTTCCATTTTCTGATTCCTTAATGAGATGGATGGAGTTGTCCAAGAGTTTGAGAATGAAGAAATGCATTTCATGTTGAAGACTTTTTTGCTCATCATGCATGTCCAGATTGTCACAGAAAAAAATTCCCTCTGTTATCCTATAATTCTTTGAGATAAATATAGATTTCTTGTATGTCATCTGTTTTAAATTCAATAGTATTAGCTTGATTATAATTTCTGATCAAAGGATCTTAAATATAATGAGTAAAGCAATTTTGAACCAGTTCTGCCTTTATAGTAGCCAACTGACAGATCTAAAATTGCTTTTATAAAATATAGTGAGAGCAAGATTTATTTGATGAGATATCCTTCATGTATTATAATCCAGTCCATCTAGTCTAAATTCACAGGAGAATAGCTATGGATGTTGTTCCAAAGTTAATTTAGTAATAATGTTTAAACATTTTGTGACGTAGCTTTGGAATGGCTACACAAGGTAGTTGCAAGAGAAGTTAGAATGTTCAGGTTATCAGAACACTTCAACCTATTTAGGAACAATTTAGATTTAAGTACCAGGGCATTTAGCTGAATGTGCAAGACACTGAAAGCCGTACAAACGCATTGTGGTCTTGCATGGTTGTACTGATGCTATGATAAGAACCTCAGCAGGTGAACCAAACACAAGACATTCTTGAACAAGAGCAAAATATTGCAAATGCTGGAAGTTAAAATTAACAGCTGGGAATGCTCAGCAGGTGAGACAGAAACTGCAAAGAAAACAAAAGCACTCGAGTTTTACTGCGGTGACCTTTCATCAGAACCCTTAAGACCTTTTTTTAATTCGCTTGTAGGGCATGGGCATTGCTGGCTGGGCCAGCATTTAATGCTCATCCCTAGTTGTCTCTAAGAAGGTGGTAGTGAGCTGCTTTCTTGAACTGCTGTAGTCTATGTGCTGTAGGTTGACCCACAATGTCCTGAGGGAATTCCAGGATTTTGATCCAGTGACTGTAAAGGGATGGTGAGTAGCTCAGAAGAGCTTGCAGATGGTGGTGTTCCCATGCCCCTCTGAATGGAATTGGTCGTGGGTTTGGAGGGTGATAACTAAGGATCTTTGAATATGTACTAAAAATAAAAGATGCTGGTGATCACAGTGGGTGAGGCAGCATCCATGGACGGAAAGCAAGCTATTGTTTTGAGTTTACATAACACTGCTTCAGAGCCATCCAGACGTTACCTTGCTTTCTTTCCATTAATGCTGTCTGACCTGCTGTAATCTCCATTTCTTTTCAGTACATATTCCAGCATCTGCAGTAATTTGTTCCTCTTTGGTGAATACCTTGATTTATGAGCTCCTCCTGGGCATCACAGGCGGGGGTGGCACAGTGGCTCAGTAGTTAGTACTGCTGCCTCACAGCCCCAGGTATCCGGTTAAATTCCCGCCTCAGGCAACTGTCTGTGTGGAGTTTGCACATTCTTCCCGTATCTGCATGGGTTTCCTCCGGATGCTCCTGTTTTCTCCCACAGTCCAAAAATGTGGAGGTTAGGTAGATTGGCCATGCTAAATTGCCCGTAATGTTAAGTGGATTAGTCAGGGGTAAATATAGGGGTGGGGTGGGTTTCTCTTCGGAGGGTCAGTGTGGACTTGTTGGGCAGAAGAGCCTGTTTCTACACTGTAGACAGTCTAATCTACTCATGTGTTTTGAGAAAATGGATACTTGGCCAAAGAAACCCATTAATTTGATTCCTTTAAAAGGTTTTCTCTTATTCATAAATTAATCCTTAATAAATTCATCACCTGTTTCTTCATTCCATTAGGTCTCAGGCATTTCTTTGCACAATATTAGATGATAGCATGCATTCGAATTCTACCCGCCCCCCACTGGGTTTCTGGATCTCCCTTTTTCTGTTTCTGTGTGTCTGTATCTCTCTCTTTACACTGTGTTTCTCTCTCTTGCTCACAGTCTGAGTCTCTTGCTCCTTTCTGTCTGCATCTCTTACTTGCTCTGTCTGCAAAATGATTAAAGACCAATAATGGATACATTTGATGAAACCTAAAAAATAAGACGAGGACTAGGTCACGATGGTGTGATTCTTACAATGCTTGGGGGAAATCAGAGAGGCTCAGAATCTTCTCAGATTATTTGGTGAAGCAAGTTATGACATTGGACTCTTGGACTACCCAGAGAGATTGGAATTGTGTAGAATTCCAAGAAAGGGACTTTAAACTGCCTGACTTGTCTAGACATGTTGTTTATTTTGAGTAATATGGTCATTGTAAGTATTTCACAAATATGTTTGCTGTAGGCAACTTTCTTGACAAGATGTATCAGTCCATTAAAAGCTATCTAATGACAGAAGGGTTGTGATTTCTAATTGACATTCAGTGAGTTGTTGAAATGTAAGTGTAAATAGCTCAGTTTATGGAGGATTGTGTGAATGTTCTGTCCAGAGATGTACTTAATTGCTACACAGGTTCTATCCCTGAAATAATGTTAGGATGTGAAGTTTTTTTTTGAAGTTAGATTTAGATGTTAAATTGTTAATCTTTTCAGCCCTTAATTTTGTGATCTTTTTATTCTGAAGAATAGATTGTTTATATTGTACCCATTTCTTGCATCAATCACTCCCATGTCAGGTTTGGTGTCAAGTTCCCTGCACTCTGACTGAGCAAGTGTGACTGTTACAGAGTGAGTTCAAAGATGTTAACTCAACTACACTGAAGTTTTTCTACTCCTTCCACCTTTCCTCCTCTAACTTTTCAGTTCTGTGAGCAATTTAGTTCAATTTAATGCTAAATTTGATTTCTGCTGTGGATTCCGAACCAGGAGTTGAATTCACACTATCTGAACTCCTCTTACTAACAACCCTTAAAACAATAATTTGATCAGTCTTGGCTAAATTGAAAACAAAAACACAAAGGTAACACAGTACCTTTATGCAGTGTGCCAGCTGGATCACTGGTTTTGAAATTTTGAATTATCTACTTGTGAGGGAGATATCTCCTTGCTTAGATTATTTTTATTTTTGAGGGTGGCGTTTGACCTTTATTTGACCTTTCATCCGCAAAGATATGAGTCAGAGTGATAATAAGCCATGCAGAGGAAGGTTGGTGTGGAATTAATCGCTCCAGTTTTTCGTTTGGTGCACAGTTACAGTAATCAATTAATTTATCACTACTTTAATTCCATACACTCCTCCCCCTTGCTCCCCAGTACTGACAGTTTTATAAATCACTTCACTTGCATTTTGTTTTAATAAGGATGGTAAATTGCTCTAGATTCTTGTTTAAATGGCATTTTCAGAAAAGCAGGGATTAGAAATGGACAAGATCATCTATGTTTGCAACAGTTGAACTGTAGTTTGCAGTAGTTTGCTAATATTCAGATGTACCTTCAAATATTGTTTTCTTTGGCTTGCCTTAACCTCAATAATTAAGAAATGATGGAAACCTTAATCATGATCAAATGTCTAATGTGAAAGATGTGCTTAACATGATTACCATCATTTTGTTAGAAGTTTACATCTATTTAGTAACTGCCCAGAAATGACGACTTCCAACAAAAGGCTGTCTCTGACATTTAATTGCTTTACTATTGACATTGGATACCATTGATGTTGGTCCATGATCAGAAAGACTCCTAGATCAACCATATAAATGCTGTGGCTACCAGAGTAAATCAGAGACTGGTAACTCTATAGCACGTAGCTAGCTTTGCACCCCAAAATGCTGTCCTTGACCCATGTGGCACAAGTTGGCAGAAACTAGAATGTGTTATAGTCTTAGATGAGTATAGCTGCAACAACATATATTATCCCTTGATATTCAATGGTATTACCATTGCTGGAAACACCCACCCACCAGGATTACCGTTGACCAGAAACTGAATTAGACTAGCCATGCTACATAAAACATCAGAGGCTAGGAATCATGTAACATGTTATGAGCCACCTGACTCCCAAGTGCCTATCAACCATCTACGAGGCGTAGAGGGGGGATTGTCTTATAATATTACTCACTTATCTGAATGGCTATAGTTCCAACAACACTCAAGTTTGACACCATCCAAGATAAAACAGCCCACTTGATTGACACCATATCTACAAACATTCATTGACTACAGTATTGATACTAAGAAGTAGCAGCTGTGTATTATCTACAAGATACACTGCAGAATTTCACCAAGACACCTAAGACCATCTTCCATATCCATGACACTGCCATTTGAAAAGACAAGGGCAGCAAATGCCTAGGAACACTTCCCCTTCCATGCCATTCACCATCCGCCTTGGAAATATATACTGAACCTTCAGTGTAGTTGAGTTAACACCTTTGAACTCACTCTGTAACAGCGTTGTGGGTATACCTACATTCAATACAATGCAGCAGTTTAAAAAGACAGCTCACTGCATCCATACCCCTTAAGGGCAACTAGGAATAGGCAATGAATGCAGGGGTTTGTTAACTACATTGTCTACTATCTGTAATAGTGCTTCCCAAACATTTTTTCTCACTGTTACTCCATTTCAAAGCTTGAAAATTATACCCTTGCTGTCTGAGAGACAAGGAGCAAAGGAGGAGGAGAGACCTGTGAAAATGAATTAAGGCATGGACCTCCCTGGTCCACTGTTGCTACGAAGCTTATGGGTCTTGATCCCAATTTAGGAATCCCTAATCAACAAGCTGCACTGTTTCTGAAAACAAAGGCATAAATTGTCAGTTATAAAAGACTTGACTCATTCTTTGTTTATTCTCAGTCACGGACGCCAGCTTTGGTTTTTGAACATGTAAACAACACAGATTTCAAGGTAAGATTGTGCTTTTTGTAATGTAACTTGGTTGCCAAAAAATGTGGTACTCCTCTCCTATTCCTCATCTACCCAACTCCCTAGCTTCACAAAAATTAACCCGTGAGAAAAGGAACAGTTGTTGCAATCCTTTCCTACAGTGTTGTGAACTTCCCATTTCAATATAGCTTCCTTGTTTAGTGGATTGGAGTCTACAACTTAGAATCCTGAATATTTGATCTCATAAAATTGTAGTCTTGAACTTTAGTGTTTTCATCCCTACAGTTTAGTGATGTTGCTACTTTCCCATTGAGTTTCCCAAACCCATTTTTCTTACTTAGTACCTTCTTGAAACTGATTTCATTTCCTAGCTATTCTATTGCTTTCTGGTTCCAAGCTTGGCTGTTGAAGGTTGATAAATTTAGTTTTTAATTCAGCTGAAGACTATATTGTTAATTCCATTTATCAAATGTCAAAATTCTGTTCTTTGCTTGCATCAATATGTGTCACACTTTCCAAGTATACTTTTCAGCTCTACGTAAGTTGAAGATGAGCAAATTTATAAGAAGTTGTAATTTCTAAAGGAGCAAATGAACTTCTTCATTAAGGGTTTTACTTAAAAACATTGCCTGGCTGTCAAAAAGCAGTTAACCCTGAATTCACCAGTAAAGCTATGGTAGGAATTGAAAGTCCTTTAATTTTCACCCGGTGATATTCTGCTCTGACCTCTCCCATGCCAGTCTAACTTAACTCTTTTAAACATCTATCCTGTGTGGAATCGAGCTTTTTTACTTCTGTCTCCTCCTCAGTTTCTATTGGGATTTTCTTTCCTACTTCATCCTATCTTGTCACTTATCACGCGTTTATTTTCTGAAAACAACAAATGCTGGCGATCATCTAGACTTGAAACATTAGCCTGCTTTCACTCCGTGGATGCTGCCTGACCCGCTGTGATTTCCAGCATTTGTTGTTTCCAGCATCTGCAATAATTTGCTCCCGCACTCACATTCTCCTGTCTCTGCTACATTAAGTCCTCTGCCTCCCATCCAATTTCAATCTCAAACATTCAAGATTCTTACCATCCTACTCTCCAGGACATAGTGTTGAATCCTCTGTTCCTTTATATAAGCTCATAAATGCCTTCTATCTTGGCATTTTTTTGAAATGCCTATCAAGAATATGTGTTGCACCTTCCTTGCCAGCAGCAACCCACCTGCCAAATCCTTCTATCTTATTGGTCTTCCAACCTGCATGCACTCTCAGGGATTTTACCTGGCCACCTCCTTCACATCCTATTTACCATTAACTGCTTGAACTCTGCCCCTCTTATTGTTTCCCTTTAGAATGGCAAGGCCCTTGTCTACCTTATTGTGGATGAATGCATTGACATGCTGACTTAGACTGAAACTTATTTTATGACTGTGACCCCGTTGATACTTTGCAGCACCTTCCCTACCCTTCGATGTGGCTTTGTGAAGCATTTATCACCAAATGGTACCTTTAGTCTGCTGCTTCTCTGGTATATTATCTATCCACCACCACTCACTCCTGCCCATCTACCGCCCTGGGTGATTTCAATCTCTTCCGCAGCATATTCTGACTTCTGTATTCAATTCACTAACTTCTTGCCCCCTCTAAAGCTCTCCCTCTATATAAATGCTCCTGCCCTTATTCACGGTGACAGTCGCGACAGTGCGAACTGTTTCTCCCAATATACCTGTGACCTCCATCACAAGCAAAGTAATCTCAAAATCAACTTTATTTCTTCCCGAATATAACATCAGACAACACCAGGTTATAGCCCAGCAGGTTTACTTGGAAATACAAACTTTAGGAGCACTCCTCCTTTGTCAGGTAGCTAGTGGGGCAGGATAATTTCTTTTTTTTCCCCCACCCCTTCCCCCTTCTTCCCCCCCCTTCCCCGTCTCTCTTTTGTCTTCCTCCCCCGTCTCTCTTTCTTCCCCTCCCCCGTCTCTCTCTCTTCCCCTCCCCCGTCTCTCTCTCTTCCCCTCCCCCGTCTCTCTCTCTTCCCCTCCCCCGTCTCTCTCTCTTCCCCTCCCCCGTCTCTCTCTCTTCCCCTCCCCCGTCTCTCTCTCTTCCCCTCCCCCGTCTCTCTCTCTTCCCCTCCCCCGTCTCTCTCTCTTCCCCTCCCCCGTCTCTCTCTCTTCCCCTCCCCCGTCTCTCTCTCTTCCCCTCCCCCGTCTCTCTCTCTTCCCCTCCCCCGTCTCTCTCTCTTCCCCTCCCCCGTCTCTCTCTCTTCCCCTCCCCCGTCTCTCTCTCTTCCCCTCCCGCCTTTCTTTCCTCCCCCCCGCCAGCCTCTCTTTCATTCCCCTCTCCGTCTCTCTTTCTTCTCTCCCTCCGTCTCTGTTTCTTCTCTTTCCCCCCCATCTCTCTTCTCTCGTGCCCCCCTGTCTCTCTTCTCTTCCCCCCCGTCTCTCTTCTCTCCCCCCCCCCCCATCTCTTTCCATCCCCTCTCCCCCGTCTCTCTTTCCTCACCAGTCTCCCTGCCTCCTCCTCCCGTCTACCTTCCCAACCCCATCTCCCTGCCTCCCCCACTACCCACCTGTCTCCATGTGTCCTCCCGTGCTCTCTTGTCTCCCAGCATCCTCCCGGAGCCCATCCCCCAGCCCCCCCAACTGTGCCTCTGCACCAAACCTCCTGCACCTATATAAACATTTGTAGATATATTCTATTCTTTTAAAAGTGCTCTATCTGTGGGCATTCAGTCCATGTGACACTGTATAAATTCCCACTTTGGAAATAGAATCAGTCTGACACAAGGTTTCAATACAGGCAGACTCTAACCTCACACCTTTAGTACAGTGTCTGAGCTGAGATTCACATTTTTTATATAAAACCTTAACTTATCTCAGGACTGTGACTTGAAAGAAGTCCTGGGATTTACATATTAATCACTCAAGACCTGCATCCCCATTGTAAAGATTTGAGACTTAACAGCAATTTGTTTGTTCAATACTTCTTATCAATTGTGCGACACTTTGATCTTTTACTGTAAATTCTGTCCTGTGATCCTGCTCCACTAGGGACCTGATAAAGTAGCTGTGCTCCGAAAGCTGGTACTTAGAAATAAACCTGTTGGAGTATAAACTGGTGTTGTGTGATTTTTAACTTTGACCACCCCAGTCCAACACCGGCACTTTCATCTTCACAAATACATTTACCCATGTTTTCCTGTGACTGTCTTCGGGAAAACAACTTTAAATCACAACTGCACTTTGTATTCCTGTTTACCAGAGTGCATCTGCAGCACCCTCCCCTCCACCTTTGCTGCCCTTGCTTTCCTAAAACCAACATAAATTTATCCAACTTCATGCATAAAACCTTTAATGACCTTATCCTTCCACATCTATCCTCCAGCTCTCTATTGATTAATCTAACTCTGCCCTTTTATGCATTCAGTCAAATGCCCCAGCATTCTTAGTGGTGCTTCCAACTACAGTTTTCTCTGGAGACCCCTCTGCCTCTCCACCTCTATCATGTTTAAAGGCCCTGTTTTCTGGGACGTGTTAGGGTGAACTGGGATGATAGTTTTTGCCCTTGTGAGAATGTGCCTGACCTCTGCATATCCTCCAATCAATATGAAATCATTGCCTGAAGATAGATTTCATAGCCTATATGCAGCACTTCAACATGTGCTTAAAAGACACGAGATTTAGCAACTTATCTAACTTTACTTCAGTGTCACAACTGAGATTGTGAATTAATTGGGGGAAGCATGAATATAGATTTTATATGCATATATGGTGGCTAGAGCAGTTTGCTTCTGGAGTCTTTCCATATGGAGAACAAACAAACCCAAGTCTTAATCAAGACTATATTTACATACATTTGAGGGACTGTGGGGCCTGATTCCACCCCCTCCTCTTTACCCCCCCCTCCCCCCCCATTGAACTTGGACTATAAGACATTAGATTGCCCCACTGTGCCTTGGCGGCAGCTGCCCCTAGTTTTATGTCAATCTGGCCATCATGTTGAATAATGAAACTGATGCCCTTTAAAGCATTCTCAGTTACGTTTGGAATGCTTTATTTCTTTTCGCAATTAAAACGCATTTACAATTATGTTTGCTAAGGAGAGGAAATGTATTTTGAATTTCGTTATGCTTGAATTTAATTTTCAGTTACAGTCTTAAGTTGGTTCTTAATCTTCTCTTGTATGTATTCCCTACAGCAGCTGTACCAGACCTTAACAGATTATGATATACGGTTCTATATGTATGAGATTTTGAAGGTATGTTGAAGTTTTCAGTGCTTTACTTTAAAAGTAAAAATGCTTAATATAATTCGGAGAAGGATTATGCTAGTGTTCAACCTCTCGGAACACAAGTGAGCTTTTTGACTTGAGCACTAGTTCAATGTTCCAGAAATGATGCCAACATCCAAGGCCATCCCAGTTTTATGGTGTTTCTTTTTACAACATTTGTATCAGTATCTGTGTTGGTTCTGGCTTCCAATTAATTAGGGCCTGTTGCAAGAATTTTGATAGCTGGAATATCATTCCTGTGGGTTCACTGAGGAACCTGACATTGATTAAAGGAAAATAGTGCTATAGGAGCCATGGGTTTACTGTTGATTTTGATTAATCTGATGTAATGACACAACTGCCATAATGTTCTGGAAATGTAGAATGCAGCTACTTAAACTGATTCACATTCAAATTCATCAAATAAACTAAAGTCTATTTTAACCACTGAGTACTGAAAAATTAGTATCTGCAAATTTAGGTGACAGGTGTCAAACACTCAAATTTCTTCTTGAGCAATCAGCAGTGTGAGTCTTGATTAAATTATTGGTTCTGAAGTGCCACTTCTACTACTTCACATGGAGATTTAAACTGTTTCAGCCAGACATAAATGTAAAATTATGCATTTGGAGTTATGGTGAAATGCCCAGCTCATCAGCATGGCAGCATACATCCTGGTTATGTCCTGTTCTATCTTGAGCCTGATGAAGGGGTTATGCCTGTATCTTACGGTTATGGTTAAAATCGTACAGTTTGATCTTTTGATTTCAGTCAAACTGACAAGTAACACACTGCTTTTTAAGCACAAATATGAGACAATTAGGTCTCCTTCCAAGAAGGAACTTCCTGATGAAAGGCTTATGCCTGAAACGTTGATTCTCCTGTTCCTCGGATACTGCCTGACCGGCTGTGCATTTCCAGCATCTGCAGTCCTCACTTTCTCCGCACGTGGTAAGATGAGCCACAGTGCTGAGTGAAACCCGGTTGAAGAAGTGCTTGCCTGGTCTGATAATCCACCTGAGCACTTTATAACCTTTCTGAAATCTTTTTTAATGTTGGGATAAAGCAAATAGTAAAATCTACTCTCCAACCATGCAAGATGACCTCTGAGAAACTGAGGCTCTGCTTGTTCATATAAGCTGAATATAACCATTCGAGAAAGTAAATAGTATTTTCAGCCCTCTTATTAAATTAGCAGTTAAGGTTCCTTGGAATAAAACCTAATTGATATTTGTGCTTAAAGAGCAGTATGTTACTTGTCAATTTGACTGAAAATCAAAAGACAAAGCTGTATGATTTTAACCATAACTGTAAGGTACAGTGTAATGGTTATACTATTGGGTGGTTTGCATACTTTTGGCCATTAATGTAAGTGTTTATAATCTGTATATTGCTATCTGTGGGAACTAGGAAAAAGTTGAAGTTCAATAAAGAATATTTACTACAAGGTTTGTAGCCCAGGTTGAGGTTCAGGGTGTAGGTTTGCTCGCTGAGCTGTAGGTTTGATATCCAGACGTTTCATTACCTGGCTAGGTAACATCATCGGTGGTGACCTCCAAGTGAAGCGAAGCGGTTATCTCCTGCTTTCAATTTATATGTTTGTCCTGGATGGGGTTCCTGGGGTTTGTGGTGATGTCATTTCCTGTTTGTTTTCTGAGGGGTTGATAGATGGTATCTAGATCTGTGTGTTTGTTTATAGTGTTGTGGTAGGAATTCTCTGGCATGTCTTTGCTTAGCCTGTCCCAGGAGAGATGTGTTGTCCCAGTCGAAATGGTGATTTTTTTCATCTGTGTAGGGCTACGAGGGAGAGAGGGTCGTGCCTTTTTGTGGCTAGCTGGTGTTCATTTATCCTGGTGGCTAATTTTCTTCCTGTTTGTCCTACGTAGTGTTTGTGGCAGTCCTTGCATGGAATTTTGTAGATGACGTTGGTTTTGTCCATGGGTTGTACTGGTCTTTTAAGTTTTAGTTTTTGTTTGAGAGTGTTGGTGGGTTTGTGTGTTACTAGGATTCCGAGGGGTCTTAGTAGCCTGGCTGTCATTTCTGGCTGTCAGAACACTATTCCAATGAGCCAACAGCTTTGCTTCACTTGGAGGTCACCACTGATGATGTTACCTAGCCAGGTATTGAAATGTCTGGATATCAAACCTACAGCTCAGCGAGCAAACCTACACCCTAAATATTTACTACATTCACGCACCACTTGACTTATTTACCATTTAGGAGGGTTGCGGGGGGGAAACGAGGAGCGGGTGAGGTTGGTAACTATCAATACGCAACTGCATGATGGATCCATTTTAAACACAGGGTGAATCCAACTTATTTAAATATCCATGCTGATATGTCATGTAAAATCCTTCTTACCCATGTTTAAAGTTTGTTTTCTTCCACCTAGGAAATGTACTTGTTATTCCCAAACATTCCTTAGGTGGTTGTTTGTGCGTTTGATATTTGCATTCATTCTTTGTTTATAATTTGTAAGTAAACTGTTGATTCTGGTTTTAAACTATCCAGAGTTTTTTTGAAAACAATCCAATTTTTTTTTTACCATTGACAGTTGTACACCAGGGATGAAATATTCTATCTTTCTGACTTTTCCATATGAAATTTTGCCCTTTGAAATGTTTTTCAGATCGTTGCCTTCTGTGGTATCTCAGGTGCTTTGATCCCAGAGAAATCCTGACTTGAGGGGCCCTATGTTTGTTATCTTTAAAACAAGAAAAAATCCTAACTGTATTCGGAGACACAAAGGATAGAAAATTGTCATTGTAGACATTGAAAAAGAATTGAAGCTCATTCTATCATTTTTTCCCCTCATCAAGATCCTTACCAAAGCCTCAGTGCAGGTTTACTACTATCTCCACACGAAGGCTGTTCATTTGGACTCAGACCAATACAGCAGCAACTGGTTTCCTTTCGGGGAATTTCTGTGCAGTCACAAGATGCCTTTTCCTTCCATCTGGTTTGAAAAAAGCACCTTTTATTTTAAAAATGTGGATTAAAATTACTATTACTTTAATTTCAGAGCAACAGCAAGTTCAGTTTCCAGCCATCTCATCTTATCTGTGGCATATAAACCTGCCTAATTTTCTGTGGATTGTTCTGTTTTTCTGTCACTAGATTCCTGTCACCAGGCAACAGCACATTTTTTTTTCTATTGCCTTTTTTTAATGCATTGTACTAGTTAACCCTATCTCTACTTCAATATTGTGAAACCAGATTGAAATGCATGTAAACAAAAAAGGCATCCAGACTTCTTGCTACCATTCACAAAAACCCTTTAAAGTGAAGCTAAACCATACCCCTCACTTATTGAAAAAACAAAACTTTGAAACATAAATTCATTCTATAGTTTTATGTTGTTCTTAACACTGTCAAACCGTTATCCTTCTGGTGCAGATGGAAATCCTGTAATGTTGGTGGGTGAAGGTGGGAAATCATGGCCAAAATGCAGGGACAAACGGCCTGAAGAACCAGTTTTGAGTAGAGTGGGCTGTGGGAGCAGTTTCCAGGAATTTCTTATCATGATTCCTTGTCAAAAGAAACTTTCCGACCTTTCTGTCTTTGCTCACTCATCCCTGATATTCTGTTTGCACTTTTCCGAATACACTCATCTCTTCTAACCGCAGCCCTGAACTGCTCAGGTACATGTTGGAGTCTTAACTGTGTTGTGTATTTACACCCCAAGGACTGTAATGGTTCAGAAAGGTGGCTGGCTAGATTGATTGGAAATGGGCAATAACTGCTGAGTTTTCCTACACCACTCATCTCAGAAAGGAAGAAATGTGACCTTTGAACAGATTACAAAGTGGCTGTTTTTCTATAGGACCGTGTGAAGGCCATGCAGCTCCTCAACCTTTATCCAGATCATGAATAACTTCACTTCTGCACTTCAGTTTACTTACTGTAATTCTGTATCTTTTGATTTCCTAATAAATATCCATAGCTTGTTGAGAGAAGATAATTCCTGATTTCTACAAATTCTGAATGTGAAAAAGCTGTTTCCATTTTTGTTCCTGAGTAGCTCAACTCTAGTTTTGTTTTTTCCTCTCATTCTTGATTTCCCATCAGAGGAAATAGTTTCAATGAATCCACCCTGGATGAACTTGATCAGCACACCTCTCGATCTTCTAAGCTCTATGAGTCATGTTGATATAGCCTGTGCTGAACTTCCCCTCTTAAACCCTGATTTAGGACTTGAGCATCCACTTTGAAACAGTCATAAGAAGGGCGAGGAAAGGAGCCACCCTTTTTATGCCTCCATCAGAATCCATCTAGGATTAAAAACCTATGGGTGTGTTGCCTGTCAGTGTATTAAAAACCTAGCATAAGGGTCAATCTTCCTTTCTCAGCCTGTAATCCACCTTGCTTAACATCTTGCGTGTAAAATATGGATTTTAAAAAGAAAACCTGCATTAGCTGTGCATGTCAAATGTATAGTATAACTGAGTTAGAAAAAATCATTTTGACTTTTGAGATTGAAGACTCTTGCATGCAGTGATTTTTGGTGCAGTCTTGCTTCCCTTATTTACATGTGTAATGCTGTAAATGGCTGTTTTTAAATTTTATGGCCTTAAGATTATCAATAATCTAATTTGAATTGAGGCTTCTGGTCTGCATTTCCTCTTTATGCAGCCTGTGCACTGCTGTGTTTTCTGTTTAAATTTTATTTTGAGTATCTGTAGGAAGCCTGCTGCACTTCAATTTCCTTTAATGATTTTTCTTTCTGCTTAGTACTTTATGCAAAATGTCATACCAACAGACCAGGTGGATAGTTTGCCTGGTTATTTGCAGTTGCTTTTGTCATAGTTACAAGCTGCTTCTATATTGGCACATATTTGAATTGGACTGTGGGGGAGCTTAGTGTTCTTATAAGATTGGGCCTATGATTCTGTTATCAGGAGAAGAAAGTTTGGTTTTCAGATTTAGTCCTATAAATGCTGTATGTCAGTGCTGGTCTCCTGGAGACCCGTGAAAAATAAACTTTCCTTCTTTTGGTTGAGCACCATTTCTCTTGTGAACTTTTGCTTTAATTTGCAGTTGAATAATATTTTCTATTTTAAGTATGCAGAATGTTTTTGATAATGAGTGTGAATACTGTAGTTTAGTTTCATTAATATAGAGTCATAAAATATGATTAACTGAGCATTTTACAGAAGGAATAATGGTTCTTCTAAGTGAACTAGTACAAACAAGATGACAGCTATTATGTCCCTAAAGTATATACAAGAAATAAAGTCTTTGATTTCTATAGTACATTTCATGACCTCAGGACATCCCAAAGCACTTTACAGTGAATTAAGTCCTTTTGAAATTTAATCAGTATTGTAATTTAGGAAATGGATCAGCCAGATTGCACACTGCAAGGTCCCACAAGAAGCAATATGATAATGATCACTTTTTTAATGACATTGGTTAGGATACTGAGGAGGCCACCTCTACTGTTCTGCACTACAGCGGTACAGGATCTTTTACATTCACCTGAGAAGGAAGCCAGTTTAATGTTTTTCTTAAAGGTGACCCTCCCATACTTATATTAAACACATTTGACAAATTGGATCCACAGTTAGCTGAATGGCCGGAAGCAGAGGGTGATGGTTGTCGGGTGTTTCTCTGACTGAAAGTCTGTGTCCGGTGGGGCCTTACAAGGGTTAGTACAGGGGCCCTTGCTGTTTGTGGTTTTACAGAAATGATTTTGACTTGAGTGCGGGAGGGTTATCAGAAAGTTCACGGATGGTACAAAAATTAATGATAAATAGTGAGGAGGGCAGCCTTAGATTACAGAAGAACACAGTCGAGCTGGCCCATGGCACATGGAATTCAATCTGGATAAATGTGAGATTAGGGTTACTTGGGCAGAACAAATAAGGCATGGAAATACATGGTGAATAGTAAGACACTGGGAAGCACCGAGAATCAGAGGGACCTCGATGTGCATATCCACTGGTCCCTTAAGGTATTAGGACAGCAAGGTAGAGTGGTTAAGGTGGCGTATGGTATATTTGCCTTTATTAGCTAAGGCATAGAGTTAAAGAACAGAGGCTACGCTGGAAGTGTATTAAGCATCAGTTAGGCTATAGCTAGAATATTGTATGCACTTCTGGAATTCACATTATAGGAGGGATGTGATAGCACAGGAGAGGATGCAGAGGAGATTTATCAGGATGTTCTTGGATAGGAGGGTTCTGCTTGTGAAAAGATTGGATAGATTTGAATTGTTTTCCTTAGGGCAGCGGAGATTGAGAAGGGATATGATTAAAGTTGTATAAAGTTGAAGGGCATAGATAGGATAGACAGAAACCCTTGGTGGAGGGGGTCAATGACCAGGTGGCAAAGATTTAAGGTAAGGGGGCAGAATGTTTAGAAGAAATGAGGAAAAACTTTTTCACCCAGAATGTGGTGGGTATCTGGAGCTTGTAGCCTATAAGGGTGTTAAAGGCAGAAACCCTCAATGTTTAAGAAGTATTCAGATGTGCACTTGTAATGCCAAGGCACTCAAGGCAATGGGCTAAATGCCTGTAATGGGTTTAGAATAGTTAGGTAGAGTTTGTTTTGACCTGTGTGGCCATGATGGACCAAAGTGCCCTTTTCTATGGTATAGATCTCTCTGATTCTATGGCTGATTCATAGCTACAGCTTTATGTAGTTAAATGGCTAGTGATGTGTTTTCTTTTGGAAAGCTAGAAGTCATTTTAAAGTGAGAACAGCAAATGGGGAAAGTTTTTTTTAAAGTTCATTCAAAGGATGTAAGTATTTCTGGCTGGACCAGCATTCATCGACCATTCCTAAGTGATGGTGAGCTGCAGCAGTCTACTTGATGCAGACAGATCCACAATCCCATAAGATTGGGAATTTCAAGATTATGGCCCAGTTAAACTGAAGGAACAGCAATACATTTCTACGTCAAGCTGAAGGTGCCTTCAATGGGATCCGCAGATGGTGATGTTCCCTTGTATTTGCTGCCCTTGTCCTTCTAGATGATAGTTGTTGACAATTTGGAAAGTGTTGTTTCAGGAACCTTGGTGAATTTCTGCATTGCAATTTGTATGCACTGCACACTGCTGCTGCTGCTGCTGCTAAATATCAGGGGTGGATGTTTGTGGATTTTCTGCAATTGAGTGGCTGCTTTGTTCTGGATAATGTCAAGCTTCTTGCTTGTTGGAGCTGCATTTATACAGCTAAGTAGGGAATATTCCATTACATTCCTGACTTGTGCATTGCAGGTGGTAGACAGGCACTAGATTTAGGAAGTGAGTTCTCATTGCAGTGTTTCAAACTTCTGATCTACTATTGCACCACAGTATTTATATGGCTAGTACAATTCAAATTTTTGCCCAGCAGTAACCGCCAGATTGATGATAGTGAAGGAATTCAGTGATAGTAATGCCATTGAATATCAAGGGATGATTAGCTTCTCTGTTGTTGATGGAGATGGCCGTTGTCTGGCGCTGTGAGATGCGAATATTACTTGCCACTTGTCAGCCTGAGCTTCAATATTATCGACGTTTTGCTGCATTTGGACATGGAATGCTTCAGTATCTGAGGATCGTAAAAGATGCTGAACATTATGCAGTCATCAGTGAGCATCCCCACTTCTGACCTTATGATGGAGGGAAGATCATTGATGAAGCAGCTGAAGATGGTTGGGCCCAGGACATTACTCTGAGAAGCTCCTGCAATGATGTCCTGGAGTTGAGTTGACTGACCTCCAACAACCAAAATTTCTTCCTTTGTGCTAGGTATGACTCGAGCCAATGGAAGGTTGATGCAACACTGTCAACTGCGGCCTTGATGTCAAGGGCAGTCACGCTCACCTCCCCTCTGGAGTTCAGCTCTTTTGTCCATGTTTGAACCAAGGCTGTAATGAGGTCAGGAGCTGAGTGGCCCTGGCGGAACCCATACTGAGCAACAGTAAGCAGGTTGTTTTTATGTAAGTGCTGCTTGTTAGCACTGTCAGTTATCCTTTCCATTACTTTCCTCATGATTGAGAGTAGACTGTGCAGTATATGGCTGGGTTGGATTTGTCCTACTTTTGTTGTATAGGATAAAGCTTATAGTGAGGGCTTAGCTGCACAGGAAGAGTTAATCCTAACTTGATGTCTTTCTTTGCAACATGCAAGGATGATTGTCCACTAGAACTGGTTCTTACCACAGCCATTGATTCTCATTCTTTTTTCTAAGCTGCCAAGAGCATTTGCTGGTCTGCAACATAACCTTAATAACGCTAATGAACTTATTATTGGTCATTTATAGACCAGCAAATACCCATTAATAAGTGCACCAGCATTATTGAGGGTAAGTTGCAATTTTTTTTACTCTCGAGTGATATTTAAGCTTTTTATTTAAGGTATTGTCTTCACCAAGGGTAGAATCAACTGCCAAATGGGTCCTCGTTAGGCCCCTGTGATTTTAACACAATGCGTTGAGTTACTGTGTCACTAATCCACAAACTCACCTTGTTTTGCCCTTTGTACATTGATCTAAGCATTGTGAAATGTTTAGCTTTCCAGTCTGGGCAGGTTTTACTGTGAGCAATTTTGCTAATAAATGTGCCTATAGCATTAGTACTATGGGGGTTGATACAGAATAAATGTTTCAATTACAGGGCCAAAATAAAATTCATGCGGGAATAACTGGGAAGCTCAAGGGTGTCATGCCAGTGGTTACATGATGTTTATTCGACTTACACTCAGTATAAACCTTTCTGTGGGCATCATCCAAATTTGTGGTTGTTTTGGATTGTTAAAGTTTTTAATGTAGTAATAACACAAGTAATTGTTAATGAAATGAACCTTTGGTGGGTTTCTTGTCTTGTCATACCTTATAATTTACAATGAAATCTAGTTAATTTATGTTACTTGTCAGTCTTATTACTTAATGAGAGAGTGTACTAACGCTAGTTGGGTGATGTTCCTCTTGTTTGTAGGCCCTGGATTATTGCCATAGTATGGGAATCATGCACAGAGATGTGAAGCCACACAACGTCATGATTGACCATGAGCATAGAAAGGTAACAAAACAAACACAGTTGCTCAGTACTTGAAGGTGCACATGCCATTTTGTTCCTTTGCAATGCATTATGGTAATGAGTAAACTTAGCACCAAGGCATATCTACTCATACATGTTGTGCACTTCTTGACCTCATCCAAGAATCCTTTGAAAAATAATGAGTGCAAGTTGGAAAACCTCCAACAAAATATCTGTTATTGACAATACTCAAATTCTGTATTCCCAAACAACTATTTGGATACTAGATAATTCACAGGGAAGGAAAAATTGGCTGCCTTCAGTTAGTTACCTGTTGTGTTCTTGAAATGCACTTTTATTAAGACTTTCAAAAAGGCTGAAAATGGCATGTTCTGTAGCAATCGAAGGATGTTGTTGTGAAACTCCTTTTCGAGGCTTAGTGAACCCTTTAACTGAAGCTGCATTAAATTAAAAGCAGCAGTGAAATGTAAAGTAAAGCCATTGGAACACACAACTAGTTCACTTTTGAGATTGAGTTTTGAAACACCATCACTGCATTAAAATAGCTTCAGACATGTAGTAATAATACTTATGTTCTCCTGCAAGTTATTGCAGAAATCCTACACATTAAGAATTGGAATGACTGATTTAGTGCAGCGACCTCAATTCTGGTTAATCAAACTGGAACTCCCCAGTTGTGATTAGTGTACATGAAGAGTAGAATTACTGACTGTGGTTCATTCTAAACATTGATATACATTGTAACCTATTATCAGTTTGATCTTTTCTTTATGGGAATTTGGGATTTAAGACCGATATAAGGCTATTTGATCCTTAGAGCCTATTCTATTAGTCAGTGAGATTGTTGTTGATCTGGTGTGGTCTCAACCTTCATTCTCTTAATTCAGCCTTCGATAAATTCAATGACCCAACTTCCACTTTTCTGGGGAAGAGAATTCCTTAGACTAACAGTCCTTGAAGAAAACAATTTCGCCCCATCTTCATCTTAAAAGTGTAAATCTATTCAACTGTATGTGTGAATGTTTTTTTATGAATAAATTACTAATGAAGCTGGGGCAATGGTAAGGAACTCAGTTCAGATAAGACTTTAGAAGGAAGGGTTGCAGCATGGATTTACACAAATGATTATTTGTGGCTTAACCTTTGGGGCTCAAGTGCTATTATCAAAGTCTGGCTGTACTCCCTGAAATTTAGAAGTTTATTTGACTCCAGTCTTTGAGATATTAAGGGGCCAGTTGTGGTTGACTGGGAGAAACTATTTCCATAATTTGGAAAGTTTATGACGAGAGAACGAGCAGACCTATCGGGTAAAACTTAAAACCCTTCACCAAATAAGGTAGAATTTTGGTTAATTTTAAACTTAAGATTGTTAGTTGAATCAAGCACATTAAAGGTATAAAGAGAAATTGCAGCTTGACAATGATTTTGTATTGGAAGAAGTCTCATGATGTGTTCATGGTCTAATGCTCTTGATTGTTATCTACTGAACTTTGTTGGAAAGGTACAGTCAGAGTTGATTAGCAGTGTTGGTTTCTGATTGTTCCATGCTTAACATTGCATACGAAGCACTGGACACCTAAATGAGGTATTTGGAAGCTGCTAGGGTTGCAGAGCACATCCTGGCAAGAGATGCTCTTATTTAAGATGGGAAATAAACTACTGTAAACCTTCCTTTATTAATTGCTGTTCATAAATTCATCAGTTAAGAATAGCCTTCTCAATCCTTATTCGCAACATGTTTCTAAATTGTATTTAACTATGTTCAGTTGCGACTGATTGACTGGGGTCTGGCAGAGTTCTATCATCCTGGGCAAGAATACAATGTCCGAGTGGCCTCCAGGTACTTCAAGGGACCCGAACTACTTGTAGATTATCAGGTGAGGAAAAATATTTTCTTTTGCAGTTGTAAGCTCTTGTGTGTAATGAATTAATTTCAGTTGACCAGACTGTAGTATTCAAAGATTTATAATCATGTCCTTTCAGGTAAGTGATTTTTTTTTTCCATTTTAATACAGTTGAGAAATACAGTTTTTTGTTGTTTATATAAATGATTTGGATGTGAACATAGGAGCTATGGTTAGTAAGTTTGCAGATAGCACCAAAATTGGAGGTGTAATGGACAATGAAGAAGGTTACCTCACAGTACAATGGGATCTTGATCAGATGGGCCAATGGGCAGAGGAGTGGCAGATGGAGTTTTGATAAGTGTGAGGTGTTATATTTTGGAAAGGCAAATCAAGGCAGGACTATAAATGTAATGGTCCTAGGGAGTGTTGCTGATCAAAGAGACCTTGGAATGAGGGTTCATTGTTCCTTGAAAGTGGAGTCACACGTAGATCAGATAGTGAGAAAGGCATGTGGTATGCTTTCCTTTATTGGTCAGTGTATTGAGTACAGGAGTTGGGAGGTCATGTTGCGGCTGTACAGGACATTGGTTAGGTTGCTTTTGGAATATTGTGTGCAATTCTGGTCTTCCTTCCATAGGAAGGATGTTGTAAAGCTTGAAAGGCTTCAGAAAAGATTTACAAGGATGTTGCCAGGGTTGGAGGATTTAAGCTATAGGGAGAGGCTGAATATGAAATGAGCTGCCAGAGAAAGTGGTGGAGGCTGGTATAATTACAGCATTTAAAAGGCATCAGGATGGGTATATGAATTGGAAGGGTTTGGAGAGATATGGGCCAAATGCTGGCAAATGGGACTAGATTAATTTAGGATGTTTGGTCAGCATGGACGAGTTAGACTGAAGGGTCCGTTTCTATGCTGTACATCTCTATGACTCTGAGAGGTATTTTGGGGTTTTCGGTTAACTTCAAGTGCTTTTTTGCTGTAATGGAATATAATATATTGAATCCCTTGTTATCTTACGGGTTTTAATATTTTTACATTGAGTTCATACTGACGTAAGGCACTTGATAAGCTAACTCACTTGTTCTGTACAATCAATATCTTGGTAAGTGTGAGCAAGGGTCAAACTTGGAACCACAGATGGTGTTTTCTGCTTTTTGGATACGTCACATGGTGCCAAGAGATTTCACCAGTTGCAGTATGGTAAAGGTCATTCAACAATGACTTGGATAAATAAAGTACATGTCAGATGAATTGAACTGTAAAATGTTAAAGTAAGAGTTCTATTCTGTTTTTTTTACACCATTATTGTGGTTTTAAAATCCTTGTAAAACTCTTAGTTTAATGATTCCAGAAACCTGAAATTTTATAATTCTTCATGTCCACCTTACCTTGTAAATTTTTACAGCACGTGTAGTATTTAAGAGCAGTCATAGATTGACTGGATTATCTCAAAGCAGGATTCAAATCCAGCTGTGACTAATAGAATCCAATGAGCACCTGTTTTCAGTTAACTCATTTTGCTTAAGAATTTTACTATAGCCAATTTAACCAGTTCTAACACCAGACTAGTTTTAGATATGGTTTCAGATTGTTTGTTTGTGCTTTTGCTCTCTCGCTCATTCTCTTGCACATCCTCTTCCTTTCTCACTTTCATGTGCTTTCTCTGGCTTTCAGGTCACCCAATTTAAATAAAAATGGCTGAATACTTTGGGGGATAAAACTGTCAAGAACACACAGAAATTGCAGCTCAGCAGGTCTGGCACTGTCATTGGAAAGAAAGCAGAGAACAATTCTAAAGAAGGGTCACTGAACTCAAAACATTAGCTCTGTTTTCTTTCCACAGATGCTGCCAGACCTACTGAGTTTCTCTAATTTCTATCTTTGTTTCAGATCTTTTAGCCTCCGCTGTTCTTTGTTTTAGTCAAGAACACGTAGTTTATTTGCTCACTTTTTGGAAAGAAACTTTGGAAATGGTGAATGTGCCAAAATAGATGTGCTCTGCTGACAATTTTCCTTTACTGATTCAGGATAAGATTTGCTCTATTCCGTATTTTAAGTGATGAGAGTAAGCATTTGGAGAGAAAAGCTGAGTTGTTTTGGATGTACATCTTATTTCAGACTTACAAGCTGCTTAACTGCAAAGTGCATTTGTGTTTGCTCTGCTGAAGTCCAAACTCCCACCCCTCCAACACCACCACAACCACCCACCCAGTATCTGAAAACAGCAAATCATCTGCTCGGGTTCTTACATTATCAAAAGGAACTCCTGGACTGCAACTTCAACTGTAAAATTTCTTGTCATGTCTTTATATCTTAATAACTTTAATCTGGACAAAGCAACATCTGAACATCTCAGGTAGGAGTTTTCTAGAAGCTGACATTAATTTGTCAGTTCTGAACTTGCCTGTAATTGTGAAAAATAAGAATTGGCTATCCTAGTTGAAATCAAACAGCATGTAAGGAGAGCATGTGGCTCTTCTTTGGCAGAGTTAATTAGTTAGGGTTAGCCCTTTTTTTTCCCCGTAGCTTCATATTTTTTCACTTTACATCTGAACTGAGTTACCTTTGAAATTTAAAGTTGTTGTTTGCAGCACCTTTCAAGAGAGCACATATCATTGTAATCTGTTACATTATTTTGCCAATATTTTGAACATGTGTTCTCAGGTTCTCAGTTTTTTGATAGTTATGGATCTCAAATTATGAAAACCTCCTTAAGATCTCACCTTGGCCTTTTCTGCACTAAGGACAACAACCCTTGCTGCATTCCATCATTCCTATACCATTCTCATGACTACTTCTGCACCCTCCCTACAGTCATGATCTCCCTTCCAAAGTGTGGTAACCAGAATTGTGTGCAGCTGAAGTAAAGACGTAACCAACAATAAAGATTCGGCATAATTCTTGCTTGTATACTCGAGGCTTCTATTTAAAACACACAGCTCTTGTTTGGTTCCTAACAGCTTTATAAATTATCCTGTCACCTCCGAAAAACTTTATCGCTGTTCTTGAGGGAAATACATTCTGTGCACATTAATTCTCTCCTCCTCAGATCCATCAGAGTTATCACTCCCAACCACCACCACGCTTGCACCTCCCAAGATATATATTTGGTTCCTCACTGGCCTTTGAAAATTCATCACTGTTGACGGAGTCAAATCCTTAAGAGTGGATATTCCCTTAAATAAAGCTTATTCATCTTTTTGTTGTCTAGAAAACCATCACTTAATTCTGTTCACTATTGTGATAGTTACAGGAAATCTAAACACTTTAACCCATTGTGAATTCGGAGACATCAAAAGCCCCTATATCATTGATGTCAGTGACACATTGGCTACCATGATATAACATGAAATACTAGAAATAATAAGAACAGTAAATAATAATTTGCCTTTCCTGAATTTGATCTTTCTGTAATCTTGAGATGCTAAGAATGTTGAGCAGTAAGAGTGAGGCGGTGTTGTTTTAACTGCAAGACACCTCCTATGCAGATTTTCTGCTTTGTAAATCCCCTGTTGCTGTAAACAAAGTGCCTTGCTATATTGAGGCAATGGCCCATGTGGTGAGATAGGAAAACAGCAGGTAACTTTCTACGTAATGCTTTCACACACGACAGGAAGCATCTGGTTCATAACATCTGCAGGCAGGCTGCCACAGAAGATAAATAGTGTGTGGGGACATGAGGTGGGTGCAGAATGTCCTTCAGTACTTATAGGGTGCAGGGAGAATACTTTTTAAACTGCTTTTTTTCCAAGGCTGGTTTTAATTTTGAGATACTTTGAGAGATTGAATATTACATATACTTTGTTTATGTTGATGCATTGAAATAGTGTGCAATGGACATAAATATGGTAACAGACGAAGATTTCTGACCTCGATAGAGATTGCAGTTTTAGAAATGAGATGGTGGAGAAAAAATGCTTTGGATCATTTCATTAAATCCGATGTGTGTTATCTCTGATCTGATGACTGCTATGAAAGGAGATGGCATTTTAGGAGACCCCAGAACTGCGCACTCTCCATTCACATTCCATCAGTTTTTGGGGTGCAGTTTCATTAACAATTTAGTGCTAAATATATGTCTCCCTTTCTTTGTAGTCGCTTTGGTATTCAGTTCAATGCAGTCTTCATTCTGGAAAGGTATCATGTGGTTGGGATTCTTGTCCAAACTTTGGTAGAGGGAGAAGGGCTTTCACTGCACAGAATTAATGGAATTGGATTAGAAGAAAATATAGATGAGTTTACGTCCTTTTGTAAGAGTACTACCGCTAAGCTGAGTCAGAAGGATATGTACTTAATTTGCTTTCAATGGTAATTTCTGTTGATATTCTGGAGCTCTACTTCATGGAATGCAGCATATTTGGTACTGTTTTTCAGATATGACATTAAACCAAAGGGCTATTTTACCCCTCAGGCATAGAAGCTCAGGGTTATTCTCCTGGTCTGTCCAATAAATTTGTCTTACCTTTGCTAATACTGCTAAATGTTTAGTCATTTATTTCATTTCTGTTTGTGATTGTGCTTTATGCAGATTGGTTGCTGTAGTTCCCTACAGTGCAGAAGTGAGAGCATTTCAGAGGTATTCCATTTGTTGTAAAGCAAGTTGGAATGTTCTGAATTTGTGAAAGGCACTACCTAGATGCAAGTTATTCTTTTAATATTGCATAATTCTGTGTCTAACCAAACTATAAAGCCGAAAGTGCTCAATCATGGTCAGTGCTGAGTTAGTGGTTAACTTCATTTAGCTTTATTGAATTGAATTTATTGTCATGTGTACTGAGGCACAGTGAAAAGCTTTGTCTTACAAGCAATACAGGCAGATCAGAGTTAAGTAGCATGGATAAGTAAATGATAGATAAACAGCAGCAAAAACAAAAACACAGGTACAGGCAAATGCTAAGAGTTTGAGACTCCATTCAGCATTCTAACAACAGGAGGGTAGAAACTGTTTCGAAACTGGCTGGTGCATGTGTTCAGGCTTCTGTACCTTCTCCCCGATGGCAGAGGTTGTAGAAAAGCATTGCCAGGATGGGATGGACTTTTGAGAATGCTGGCGGCTTTTGCTTGATAGCGGGCCTGGTAGATGGATTTTATAGATTGTCCAGGCAGAGTTCACCACTCTCTGTAGCTATCTCTGATCTTGATTGGTACAGTTGCCATATCAGGTAGTAAGGAGAAAGTGAGGTCTGCAGATGCTGGAGATCAGAGCTGAAAATATGTTGCTGGAAAAGCGCAGCAGGTCAGGCAGCATCCAAGGAACAGGAGCTTCGACGTTTCGGGCATAAGTCCTGAAGAAGGACATATGGATGCGTGTGGCCAATAGAGTAGAACCAGCTACTTAATACTATTGTAGTGAATGACCACTATTCAACTAAATCACAACAAATGATGATAAGTCAAGAAAACGGAGAAAATTGTAGAAAATACATTAGTAAAATTGCATAGATTGATGTTTTGTACGGTTTGTAATTTTTTATGTTCAGATGGTTTATTTGACAGTAATTTGAGCCCCTGAACTTTCATTAATTCAAGCGTTGCATCAAAGAAACAATAGGCATTTTGACAAAGGGCAGGAAACTTAACTTTAATGGATCCATTTCTTTTAACCAAAAGAGCCCCTTGCACGTTATGTGCCCTCTGACTTTATTTTCAGAAAAATTTGAAACACTAACTGAATTAAGGTACTTTGAATAATGTACTCCTTTATAGGAGAATAGTCTACAGCTTGTTGAAGATGCTTTTGCTTCATTGCAGATGTATGATTATAGCCTAGACATGTGGAGTTTAGGATGTATGCTGGCCAGCATGATCTTCAGAAAAGAGCCCTTTTTCCATGGTCACGACAATTACGATCAGGTAAGAGTGCTCGTCTTACCTATAAATAAAGGCCTGTTTTTAAAGTACATTCACTGCACTACTAAAGTTGACTTTACAAATACTGGACACCCTCCTCGTGTGCCTTCAGGCTATGCACTTGACCTTACTACATTGACAAGTAGTATCTGCTGTGTGAGATTGCAAAGGATGAGGGGCATGAATAGAGTAAATAGACAAGATCTTTTCCCTGGGGTTGGGTAGTCGAGAACTAGACGGCATATGTTTGGGATAAGAGGGGAAAGATCTAAAAGGGACCTAAGGGGCAACTTTTTCATGCAGAGAATGGAGTGTGTATGGAATTAGCTGTCAGAGGAAATGGTGGAGGCTGGTACAGTTACAATATTTACATGGCATCTGGATGCAAAGGAAGGGTTTAAGAGGGATATGAGCCAAGTGCTGGCAAATGGGATTAGATTAGATTAAGATATCTGGTTAGCATGGACGAGTTGGACTGAAGGGTCTGTTTCTATGCTGTACATCTCTATGACTTTTTTAAAAATGCTGGATTAATGTAGTGGGTGGTGCAACTACTTGCAACACTGCTGAAATAATGTGCTGCAAAGGAAGATTCACAAATCATGTCAAGTGTGGAAAAACATCTCCATCTGCTGGTAGAAAAAGATACGGTTCTCTTTTAAAAATATCATTTCTCTAAGAAGTCGCTGGCTGGATATGAATGAGTAAGATGTTTTCCATGTTCTAGCTTATCAAATTGAAAAGAACCTGCAGATTACCCTCTGCACATCTGATTGTTAAATTATTTGATTTTTAAATTAATTTTGAGTTGTGTGTAAAGTGTTGTAAATGAGTATGATCTATAGAAATTAGTCAGTCTTCAAGGCAATCTACAGAACAACACGCACACATTTACCCAACTGTCCGGCTTAGACTCCAAATTATAAAGTTCAAGAAGTCATATACAAGAAGATACAGTAAGAAATGTTCTTCTGAAGTCCTACACTTTTAATGTAGTAAATCTTTGTAAGGAGCTTCATAGGATAGTTTTTTAGTCAAACATTGACTGAGTTACATGAGTTATTACGACAGGTAACCAAAAGTTTGACCAAAATATCATTGTTTCCTGTCTTCCTAAAGACGTGATAAATGTCTGCTTAAAAAGTATGTTCATTGGAATTGGAGGATGCTGACTTGGAAGGAATATATGAAACTTGGTCATGAATCTGAATAATTTTTTTCACTTCTAAGTACAGCACTTAATTCAATACTACCATGTAATTAGATTAGATTAGATTACTTACAGTATGGAAACAGGCCCTTCGGCCCAACAAGTCCACACGGACCCGTCGAAGCGCAACCCACCCATACCCCTACATTTACCCCTTACCTAACACTATGGGCAATTTAGCATGGCCAATTCACCTGACCCACACATCTTTGGACTGTGGGAGGAAACCGGAGCACTCGGAGGAAACCCACGCAGACACGGGGAGAACGTGCGAACTCCACACAGTCAGTCGCCTGAGGTGGGAATTGAACCCGGGTCTCTGGCGCTGTGAGGCAGCAGTGCTAACCACTGTGCCACCGTGCCACCCATTAATCAAACTCAGTACAACTCAAGCAAGTTTTCTCTGCCCACATTGTTTTATCATTTAAGCAAAATCAAAGTCAAATGCATTTTGGAGCTCTTTAAATTTCATTTGTAGTGTGACTGTTGTTTAATCTCTTCTCAAAGTGAGTTTAACTTTGTTTTTTCTCTGTCTTTTGAAGTTGGTCCGAATAGCCAAAGTGCTAGGCACAGAAGATCTGTATGACTACATTGACAAGTACAACATTGAGCTGGACCCTCGGTTTAATGACATTCTGGGCAGGTCAGTAGCCAGCACGTTTGGTGTTGAAATAGGTGATTTTGTATATTGTCTACATAGAAGATTCTTATCTGTTTCAGACATTCCCGGAAAAGATGGGAACGTTTTGTCCATAGTGAAAATCAACACTTGATTAGCTCAGAAGCACTGGATTTCTTGGATAAGCTTCTACGATATGATCATCAAACACGTCTAACGGCACGAGAAGCTATGGAACATCCTTATTTTTGTAAGTAAACCTCATGCTACTTATTAGGACTTAATGTTGTGATTCTTCCCGCTGGAGTTCAGAACAACCCTTCCAGCGGGGTGCATGTGGGGATGCTGAAGGGATGTTGGTCTGGTTACTACGTTACATACTTCAACCAGTTATAAGGACAATATTAAGAGCTATTATGTTTCTTTGACTATTCTAGATTGTGGGTGAGGTTCTGTATTAGATATGTCCTCGCCACTTGAGAAAAAATAAGTTGGGAAAGATTCTGAATGCTCCTACTATAGATTTAATTCTGTTCTGCCCTCTAGATCCAATTGTGAAAGACCAGTCCCGAATGGGCTCCTGTACTAACATGCCAACTGGTAGCACTCCAATCAGCTCAGCCAGTATGATGTCAGGTCAGTATATAGCAAACTTGGTATTCAATAATAATTCTGTATGATAACTCAGACAGATTTCTCAGTTGAAGCCCACTCAATTAAAGTCTGTTAAAAATGCATTTGCAGCTTTTGAAAACTCATGTTATTTAATGTCTTTATTCAGGGATCTCTGCAATGCCAACCTCATCGCCACTGGGACCTCTTGCTGGCTCACCAGTCATCTCTGCTACCAACACCCTTGGGACGCCAGTTCCAGCCACTGCAGGGGCTCAGCCTTGATGTCACCCTCCTGACTACTCGTAACCCTGGCAACCGCCTGGTCACCCTTCTCCCCTCCACCTCACTCCTCCTTGGAAACATGGGGAACCAGCTGGTCATGTCACATCTGAGCAGTTGCTTATGGATTCTCCTGAGTTCAATCATTTTGAAAACGGGAAAAAGAAAGTCTGATTTTTACTTGAGAATTTTTTTGTGTTTTGTATGTCACCAGACTTAGAGACAGTATATCTCTCTTAGTCCTAACTAGGCCATATGTAATGCCTCTTTGTCAGAAATTGTTGCCTATACACTGTTCTCATGCACTTGTTCAGTGTTACCACGTTTTTCCCTTGGGTTTTGAGTGGAGTTTTAGCAGATGATGTCACATTGCGAGAATTGTCTGCTGTAATAATTTAGTGGTTCGGAAATAATTTTCTTTGGAACATTCAAATGATTTTTTCATTAAAGTCTTATTCCCAGACAATTAGAGTAAAGGGAGTAAGTGTGAGTTGCATTTTTATTATCTAAAAACCAAATAGTGCTAAATGGAATATTGCATCTGAAATGAAATCTATTAGGGATATGAAATATTGGAAGCACTGCATTAGATTTGTTGTGTGCTTTTGAAGGTACTCTGTTGAAACTGTTGCTAATTAAGAGTATGTTTAAAAGCTAATCTATTGCTCCAACCATAAATACATTCTTTGCTTGGAAAATCCAAGCAAGTTGTGTTTTTTTTTTATTTTTCCTCCTCCTGAGCACACCATATATGATAATGCAATTATTATCAGAGACTCAACCATAGTGAATTCATTTTCAAACTTTTGGACTGAAGGTTTTTAATCATTTTAACAACGTTGGGGAAAAAAGTATCATTACAATTCATACTATCACCCAATTTATGTATTTAGTTCTCATTGTCTATTGTGTTTCAGTTGCCTTTTATTTAAAGCAATTAAGCAGGATTTGGGGTGGGGAGGGGTGATGAATTAGGAAATATGGCTCCAAGGAATTTTGGTGGACTATGGGTAGGGAATTTTTTTAAGAAAAGTGTTTGGAAACAAAACTGCTGCTGTTGATTAGTGAGAAGGCAGTTGAGTAAGGACTATGCTTGACTACATTTTATTAAACATGCTCTGGTTATACATTTATCATCCAATTAGGTGCATTCTATGTTCTTTCTGCTCTGCATTTTTATCATTATGCTGTGTTCATCTGCCTTCTCAGACCTGTAGTAGGTCAGACTCAGGTCAGTGTGCAGATTCATACACCTGCAATTCCACTTTGAACAGAAGCAGGTTAGATGGATCAGTTCTGCATCTCTGACATGTCCCAGGCTTGAAAGTGATCAGTTGGGTGCTGAAACCTCCAGATGTTTGTTTAATGGCAGTATATTGCAATGCTAGCAAAGTTTGGAGTGGCAATACTCCTCTATATTCACTTGCATGACTGGGTGTAGAGTAATATTTTTGTTTCAGCCCCACTCTAGCCAGATGTCACCCAAGATAAACTCTTGAAAAGATCAGTGTGAATATGAGACCTGAAAAAGTTTCAAATGGTTGTTAATCAAGAAAAGGACAAGGTTTTTTTGTGTTGAAAGAGGGGAAAGTCCATAATTCTCTACCCATTAAACTATTTACGTGGGAGCTACTTTCTTTGGAAGTGGAAACTTGATGCACATAGGATACAGTAGTAGGTGTCACTCATGCACATTGACACATAGGCATACAAGAAATGCCTAGTAATGTTTATTTTGTGTGGCTCTTTTATATCCCTTATCTCTCGGGGTCAGTGTGTATACTGCATTGTGAGTAAACAACTGCACTCGTGGACAAACAAAGTGACTCAATCTTATGCCAACCCCTGTGCCCATGATGGTTGCCTGCCTTTGCCTCATCTCTTTCCTAGTCCAAATGAAGAGATCATCATTGAGTTGTCATATTTAAATTTCAAAGAAAAATAAAGTAAAAGCAATAGCATTGATATCTTCCTGGCTTATTTTGGAGAATTCCCTTTTATGTTAATCATTGCTTTGCCAAAAAAAAGTGACAATGGAAAACAGTATTGTGGTTCAGTATTTGTTTGATTTGTAGTCTGAAATTGCTGTTAAAATTGCTGTAACGGCTATTTTGGATATTTGAGCCAGATACTGATTTTTTTTTTGTATCTTTTGACTTGATTTATTCTGAAGCAGGTTATAAATTCTCATGAGTTCCCACATTGAGTTATCTAAGAGATAACTCAAGAGATTTTGATCAATTGGGCCAATGGACTAAGGAGTGGTAGATGAAGTTTAATTTGGATATGTGAGATATTGCATTTTGGTAAAACAAATAAGGACAGGACTTGTACAATTAACGTCATGTTGTAGAACAGAGACCCCTAGGGGTATTTGTGTCACAAGTAGCTGGGGTGGTTAAGAGGACATTTAACACGCTTGCCTTCATTGCTCAGACCTTTGAGTAAAGGAGCTGGGACATCTTGTTAAGGTTGTACAGGATTTGGTGATGCTTTTCTGGAATACTGTGTGCAGTTCTGGTTGCCCTGTTATATGAAAATTTATTAAACTGAAGAGGGTTCAGAAAAGATTTATCAAGATGTTGCTGGGAGTGGAGGGTTTAAGTTACAAAAATAGGCTGCGACCTTTCTCACTGGAGCATAGGGGGTGGGGGTTATAAACCTTTATAGAGGTTTATAAAATCATGAGGGGCATAGCTAAGGTGAGTAGCAACGGTCTTTTCTCTGAAGTGGGTGAGTTCAAAACTAGGGGGCATATTTTTATGATGAGAGGAAGAAGATTTCAAAAGGACATGAGGGGCAACTTTTTTGCACAGAGTGGTTAGTGTATAGAATGAACTGCCAGAGCAAGTGATAGATGCACTTACACTTACAATGTTGAAAAGACATGTGCATGAATAGAAAAGGTTTGGAGAAATATGGGCAAACACAGGCAGGTGGGACTAGTCTAGTTTGGGAACATGGTTGGTGTGGACTAGTTGGACCAAAAGAGTCTGTTTCCATGCTCTATGAGTCTGACTGGTATAAATAGACAATGCACTTTTGTGCACCTGTTTTCTCTCTGAATTCACATTCCATTTGGTGCCGATGGTTCGTTAGCACAGTGATGCAACAATGCATCATAGATGTTGCTGTTTCACAGGAAATATTTTAATCCCCTTCCCTTTTTAATTTTCTCGCATTTCTGGGCCTTGGATTTAGAGTTCCATTTAAAATGCTTTTGAAATTTGAAACTCAAGCAGAAATTACTTGTCTGAATTCAGGATCTGTGGAAAGATTGAGAATACTTTATAAAACTGTCTCAATTGACGTTTACAAACCTATATCTGTATCATGCTACTGTGCAACCGTTCAGAAGTGGATGTCAATATTTGCTATCTGTTCACTAAGAAATATGATGATTCCAATAAGTAGGTTTAAGATTGGAATAAAACCTATATATGAAAGAGGCGGCTTGATAAACATTACAAAGCTGATTGTGATTCAGTCCTAAAGGTTTATCGTCTTTAAACACTTGGTTTGAATTGCAGCCTTGCAAAAACACTTGGGTATCTAGTTCATATTGTAACACTGCAGAACACTGGTTCCACTGTTCAATATTGCTGTGCTTACTAGCACTGTCTAGTCATGAAAAGTCAGCCGCGCATAACTTTTGAAATTCTTGGGTCCACTTCAATGTATGTATATATTGATCCAACAACCTCAGCCCTTGGAGAAGTGATGATTAAAATAGTCATCATTAAACAGCATATAGAATGTATCTATTGTTTTGAAATTCTTACTGAGACCAACAATATGCTTTACGGTTCTAAGCTTCAACACGTCAGACGATGCCTCCTTTTTTTAAAAAAAGACTATGGCCATGTACACTTATTTACACAATTAAATGGAGCTGATTGTTATCCTGCACTCTTAGGAAGAACTAATTTAATTGTGAAATGCATTTAGATTTGACAGGTGATTTGTCAGAAAATAAATTACTAATATTACATGTCTCTGCTTTGTTTTAACATTAAAGGGAGATGTATTGGAAACCAGTTTTACAGTAATTTTCTTCTGACCTACCATGTCAAAAAACCTGTGGTTTTGCTATGGATAAACACTGCTGAAAAATGTGTTGCTGAAAAAGTGCAGCAGGTCAGGCAGCATCCAAGGAGCAGGAGAATCGAAGTTCCGGGCATAAGCCCTTCTTCAGGAATGGCTTATGCCCGAAGCATGGATTCTCCTGCTTCTTGAATGCTGCCTGACCTGCTGCGCTTTTCCAGCAACACATTTTTCAACTCTGATCTCCAGCATCTGCAGTCCTCACTTTCTCCTATGGATCAACACTGACCTGTAATTACTTGTCAAGCCCAATTCTTTACCAAAACACAACTTCTCATGGTGTTGCTGTCATGACAGCACAGACATTGTGTTTCTTATGCAATATATTATCAATGTAATATTTTCAGATTTTTGTTTTGATTTATATTCTGTATCAAAAAGTGTGGCGCTGGAAAAGCGCAGCAGGTCAGGCAGCATCTGAGGAGCAGGAAAATTTGATGTTTCGAACATGAGCCCTTCATTAGGAATGTCATCGGGAATCCTGATGAAGAGCTTATGCACGAAATGTCGAATCTCCTGCTCCTTGGATGCTGCCTGACCTGCTGTGCTTTTCCAGCACCACCCTTTTTGACTCTGATCTCCAGCATCCGCAGTCCTCACTTTCTTTTTGATAACCTCATGAACATCCAGAAATGTTGCTTCCTTAAATCGGTTATGAGTGACATTACCTCCCAAAAGGAACAGAATTATAATTGTTGAAGTCCTTGTTGAGTCTACAATTGTTGCTTTCCTTCTGGATTTTTAAGCACAGTCTGATATGCCCAAGCAGGTTGGAGATCTCTGTTCTAGTCCTCCATCTCATTCTCCCCATTGTCCACTATTTCCCCAAAGCTTTTCTGGATATTTTTCCGCCTTCAGTTGAATACCTTGGAGTTGCTCATGTTTTCATGGACAGGAGCGGACAATGCTGATGTTAATCCAAGCTTTCATGATTGTGATTATTTCTGTTATTTAAACTCACTGGTGATAATCTTGTAAGAGGTGCATCACTGTCATCTACTCTGGTGCTCCCTTTTTGTACTTCACTATCTCTTTGCCCAATGGTAGAGCACCCTCAACTAAATGGCAGTTACCTTCAGGATAGCCAAAGCAAACTGCAAACATTCCATGATAGTCCTGTCATATAAACCTTCGGCAATTTAATAGTAATTTATTATAGTTATGGGGTATCAGTGCTGTGCTGTAGCTTTTTCATAGGAGCTCAGCCTTGCACAAAATGTACCAACAACAGAATTGGGTTGGAGAAAGAAGGTCATTAAATTGCTGTGTCATTGAAAGCCATTAATTCATGTAAAATTAATTGGATAAGCATAAAGATTGGTTTTGGAATTCTGAATCTGTGGTGTTTTTATGTACAAGTGAATGTGACTGCATTTCCTTTGGGTCATATATGTGCAAGCATTTTCAGTACTACTGATGAAATATTTTAGCAGCTACAATGTTTTGAAAGGGCCTGGATTAATGTTGAATATTGGTGCAGTGTATAAACAAACCTTGGCTGTGTAAAACCAACAGAAGCTGTCTGAAGAGACCCTGCAATTGAACATTGCTACAATATTATACATGATTTGGAGATGCTGGTGTTGGACTGGGGTGTTCAAAGTTAAAAATCACACAACACCAGGTTATAGTCCAACAGGTTTAATTGGAAGCACACTAGCTTTCGGAGCAACGCTCCTTCATCAGGTGATTGTAGAGGGCTCCATCGTAACAGAATTTATAGCAAATATTTGCAGTGTGATGTAACTGAAATTATATATTGAAAAATTGATTCAAAATCAATTTTTCAACGTATAATTTCAGTTACATCACACTTCAAATTTTTGCTATAAATTCTGTTACGATGGAGCCCTCTACAATCACCTGATGAAGGAGCGTTGCTCCGAAAGCTAGTGTGCTTCCAATTAAACCTGTTGGACTATAACCTGGTGTTGTGTTTTTTTACAATATTATTAGAATTCTCATCTGATGAAGAAGCCTCTAAAAGCATTACTGAATGTTGCAGCATCCAGTTTACTGGATGTAAGATTTAACTTTATTTGTTTTTACACTTGTATAGTTTAAACACTGTAGAAGGCAAAAGAAATGAGCTCGACAACATACTTCTAACTTGCGCTTTACTGCAAATCAACAGAAGCAACTGAACAGATGGAAGACAAATTTGCAATGATTGATCTAAAGTTGGACTTCTGCCATTCATTGCAGAATAACAATGTTCCCTGCATCTGTTTCTTACCTCATGTATTAGAAAACTATTGTGCTTCAGCACCTTTGTGTCACATTCAATTTTGAAGGTTAAAAGCCAATATTTTACAGTGCTGCTGAATACAACTATTAATGTGTTTAAAAGTATACAAGAGAAATCACTAGTCTGAAATGACCTGTTTTTAATGTTGGGAGTTTTAAAAAAAAAAATTGCAGGTTGTAATTTTATTCTTGTTCAGCTGAGTTTTGTGTGCTGGAGGGAAAATGAAAATTGTGCCAATGGGATGTTTTTTTGTCAAATATTTTAGTTGCAAATGTTCAGTTAAATAAAATGCAAGAATGGTGACAGCTAGCTAGCCCTATCAGTGCCTGGAAAGATATTTCTCTACACAAAAGCCTGTCTTCCCTTATGTGGCACTTGTTGAACTTGAATTTGAGTGAGAATGGTGCATGGTGGGAGTTGGAGAAAACACTTGAATGGTATAAAGATCCATTTTCTGTAAATTAATGACAGCCACATATAGAAACACCTTGGAAAACTTATGGTGCATTCAGCACAAATTTTCTTTTGAACACAATTGAGGTTCAAAGTGTGCCTGTTGAAAGCCACATTCACATTTCACTTTTAAATGTGTAAGTTCCCGAAGGGTCTGTTTCCATGCTGTATGACTCTATGACTTTAAGTTATAATTAAAGGGGTCATCTGGTATTGCAGTGCTTATTTTTAATGGGGTGCCTGTCTGTGTCAGACACCTGTACTTTTTTTTTCTTTTTCACCCTTTTTGGACCACCAATAAATATTCTACCACATTACAGTACTATAAGTGTGTTTAATCAATAATTTAGGGATTTAAAAAGGAGCTGGCTTTCCTAGATATGGTGGTTTTTAAAAAAAAACGTAGTTGCTCTCATTATTTTTGTTATGATAGTTTGTCCTCGAATACTACTGCAATTGTTTCCTGGCATCCCACAGTAACAAAGCCTAAAGCATAAAGTGTGGCTGTGCAGCTGTGTTTCCCTTTACATAGTGGCTCAGTGTGCTGCAGGAACCAACAGCTCCCAATTTGATGTTTGTGCAGTGCTGATAGTTAATATAGAAATGTAATTGTCTTGACTTTGCTACATGATCTTGGCAGGGCAGCTCCTTTTGTGCAGATTTTCCTTTGTGAACGTTTGCATGTGTATGGATTCAGGTTACAGTTTGAATTATGTGCTGAAAATGGTGAGAGGGCATAAATATCTATAGATGGGTGAAGCTGACTGGATGGAGCAGTGGGTTAATAGTGTTTGATTCTAGCTGGTACCAAATAAATGGAAATTTCAAGTATTTACCTGTTTGGAAAGGTTTTCATTGTAGTGAGTTTGCGATAATCTTATTGGGTGCCAACATTTTGGAGTTGGGTGCTCCAATTCCTGGTCAGTGCCAATGACTTTCAATTGATGAACACTAAAACATTAACTAAAATTGAGCACTTTTAACTGAGTCCTGTTGCTGAATACTCTTAGATTGTTATACAAGATACCTTGTTGTTTAGGAAGACAATATATATTAACATCTTGCATTAGTTATACATTTCATGCCCATTAATCTTTGAGTAATTATCATAAATTATGGTCATGCTTTTTATATCCTATTTGCAATTGGATACTGAGATGTAAAATTGCATTCAGTTTTGCTATGCCATCTGACAGTGTAGTTGTAGCCTCCAACCACTCAATTCTTCTGTGGAACAACTTTCCACACCAGAAAAGAAACTTGTCATAAGTTGACAGTGAGCAAAGTTTTAGGTAGTTTGTTAGTAGATCATATTTTAGAAATGTTAACATTTTTGAAACTAAGTGAAATAATTCAATTTAAATTAATTTGTGCCAATTTTATTTCCATATCCAGCTCTGCATAAAATATTGCAAGTCTTTCAAAATATTCCTGTCATTATAATTGAAGATGCCCAGTCTGTGACTTCTAAAGAGTCACCACAGTTTTTACATTGTTATAATCAATTATTGATTTGTTATGAACCATTATCATATTGTTTTAGGATTGCACTTTGTGGATGAAAAGTTCTGATTAATTTGTTTATGCATTGTTTACATATTGTTTACACATACGTTATAGGACTCCAAACCTGATATTGCAGTGTTTTGAAAGGCTTTCAAATACATTAATGCAAGTATAGTGATTGACTCTTAACTGCTGTCTGAAATGGCATAGTAAGCACTCTGATCAACGACAGTTAGGGATGGGCAACAAATCCTGGCCATGTACGCAATGTCCACATATCATGAAAGAATAAAACAATTGTTGAACTCAATAACTGGTTTGGGGAACATTTAGCAGGAGGCAGCAACCCTCAGCAGTTGCCCAATGTGATTGTTTTTCATGTGTGTGAATGATAATGGGTCATCAAATTATTTTGACTGGGGGGGAGTAAACTGGAAGAAAGCAGAGGCATTAGGTTTTGCCTGATCCAGTCTTCATTGGTAACTACACTTAGAGCAGAAATTCATGTATCATCATTCATCAAGAAAGGAATTGAATGCAAAAATGGGTTATCCTTCAGTTATATAGGGCACTGGTGAGATGGTATCTGGGATCCTGCACTGTATTGGTCACCTTATTTAAAGAAGACTAAATGTGTTGGATTTAAATCAGAGTCAATTTGCTAGACTAATACCAGGAATGTGTTGGTTGTCTTCTGAAGAATTTTTGGAGAAGCTCAGCTTGTATTGTTTAGATATTAAAGGTGTCAAGTGGTATGAAGAGTGAATAGGAATATGGCATTGAGATCAAGAATCAGTCCTGATCATTTTGAATGGTTGAGCAGGCTGGACGGTTACATAGACTCATTTCTATGTGTCTGCCAAATTTGGAAGAATAAGAGCCAAAAAGTGGTGGAAGCAGAACCCCTGAATATGTTTTGACCAGAGGTGGATTATTATTAAGTAGGGGGTTGAATGATTTAGGTTGAGTGGAACATCAGATTTGAGGTTCAAACAGATCAGCTGTGATTTTATTGATTGGAAGAGCAGGTTTGAGTGGCCTACTCTTAATTTGTATGTAAATGTCAGTCAGATACTCTGGTTAATTTTTTTTTAAGTATTCCTTGTCTTAGCTCAGGAATACAAAGTTCATTTTAAACTAACTGCCATGATGATTAGTTAATTCAATAAACTAAAAGCAAGAGTTGAACCTGATATTTCCCTAATCAGTTTGGTTTGGTTTTGCATCATGCAAAGTTGCTGAAGCATTTAAGGATGAAGATGCATGAGGTTTTTGGAAGCATTTAAAGTATATGAGAACTGAAGCAAACTGCCAGCCAGAACTTCTTTTCAAGGGTTGCATTTTAGTATTGCAACAAAATAAGTTCTTTATCAGTTGACTGCAAATATTATTTGTCGTCATAACATAATACCCATTTTCAACTGAGTGAAGGTTATTTAAAATTATAAAGGAATCTTGATCAATGGGCTGAGAAGTGGCAGATGGGAGTTTAATTTGAATAAATGTGAGGTATTGCATTTGATAAAGCAAATAAGGATAGGTTTGAAACACTAATGGTAGAACCCTGGGTCGTGTTGTCAAACAGGGTTCAAGTACATAGTTCTTTGAAAGTTGATTAAGAAGCTTGCTCAGGCCATTGCGTATAGGAGTTGGGATGTCATGTTGAGGTTATACAGGATATTGATGAGGCCTCTTCTGGAGTACTGTACGCAGTTCTGGTCACCCTCCTATAGGATGGATATTAAATTGGAGAGGGCTCAGAAAAGATTTTACTAGGATGTTGCTAGGAATGGAGGGTTTTGAGTTATAAGGTAAGCTGGGATTGCTTTTTTTAATGATGCATAGGAAGTTGAAGAGTGACCTTATAGAGATTTATAAGATTGTGAGGGGCATAGATAAGGTGAATAACAAAGTCTTTTCTCTAATGTGGGTGAGTTCAAAACTAGATGAGAAGATAATAATTTAAAAGGAACAAGAAGGGCAATGTTTTTCCACACGCTGTGGTTCGTGTGTGGAATGAACTGCCAGAGGAAGTGGTAGATATGGGTACAGTTATAACATTTAAAAGACATTTGGATGAGTGCATGAATAAGAGAAAAACAAGATGCTGGAAAAGCTCAGCAGGTCTGGTAGCATTGGTGAAGAGAAATCAGAGTTAATGTTTCGGGTCCAACGACCCTTCCTCAGAACTGACAGTAGTTAGAAAAATGTTTGTTTATATGCAGACAATAAGGTGGGGGCAGGAGGTAAGAAGTAAATGATACATGGGGATAGAGCCCAAAGAGATGGAGAAGGACAGTTGGACAAACAATGGAATTGATAATGATCTGGGTAGGAGGATGAACAGCTGTTAATGGAAACTTAGTGTCTAACAGTGGGTAGTGTATAATGGCAGACTATGTGATAGCAAGATCTGGAGTGTAGGGGGCTAAGACATGGGGGCATTCAGGCTGTGAAGTTATTGAACTCAGTATTGAGGTCAGAGGTCTATTGGTCCCCAAGTGGAAATGAGGGCTGTTCTTCCAGCTTGTGCTGAACTTCACTGGAACACTGCTGCAAGCCAAGGACAATGATGTTGACTTGGGAACAAGGTGATGTGATAAAGTGGCAGGTAACTGGAAGCTCAGTCTTTTTTTGTAGGCAGAATGTAGATGTTCTGCAAAGGTGTAACCCATTCTATGCTTTTTTTTCCCAATGTAGAGGAGACCATATTGTGAGCAGTGAATGCAGTTATCGCATAGCCTGCCATTACATATTACCTATTGTTAGCCACTAACAGTCTCCATTAACACCTATTCACCGTCCGGAACACTCCTTTATCTGTCCAACGCCACCCCCCCCCCCCCCCCCACCCCTCTTTGGGCTCTATCCCACTCCTTACCCTCTGCCCCCACCCAATCGACTTATAAACTGACATTTTTCTAATTAACATCAGTTCTGAGGAAGGGTCACTGGAGCCAAAAAATTAACTTTGATTTCTCTTCACAAGTGCTCCAGGTCTGCTGAGTTTTTGTTTCTGATTTATAGAATCCACAGTTCTTTCAGTTTTTAACATGAATAGAAAAAGTTTGGATGGATATGGGCCAAACACAGGCAGGTGAGCAGAGTTTAGTTTGGGATTATGGTCAGCATAGACGAGTTGGATTGAAGGGTCTTTTCCGTGCTTTATGACTTATAACTACATCTGCGTGTTTCCCATTTCTTGTTTCTGTCTAACTTCTCAGCATCAGTCTTCCACTTTGGCTTCCTCTATCTAAATCTTATCCACTATGTCGTTTACACATTTCTAATTTTCCTACATAGTTTCTCCTCTTCCTTCCTGTACACCTTGTCATATTTTTATTTATCTGTTGCCTTTCAGAGAAAACAGGAAATGGCTTCAAAATTGCAACCTTTTGATAAATATGAAATTATCTGACCTTTCAAAAATAATTCAAAATGGATTAGTTTATAGTTGAAAATTGTATGGTGTGTATACACACTTTCGGACAGTACCTGGTAAGAAACTATGTAAGATACTTATCAGACTTCAGTTTTGTTTTATTTAAAAGGAATCCGCTACATGACAAGAGGAATAAATTAGACGTAGTTGATTTCAATATCAGGAATCACTTATCGGTGAGGATTTTTATGCACAATCTAAATGTCTCCGAAGAAAATAAACATGTTTACTGATATTTAGGGTCATGGCAAACTTGAGGAAAGATTCAGGAGAATAAGTTTGCAGAGTGGAGTTGGCTGACTTCTGGGTCTTTCAAAAACCTAACCAAATAGTTATTTCCTGCACTGCCCATAGTCTTAATTAACAAATACATTTTGTCAGAAGTATATTCTGGAATGAAGTAACAAGAAGTTGTGCAGATGCATAGATCTTTAAATCTGAAAGTACAGGAAGGTAAGGCAAATGACATTTGGGGTTTTATACAGAAAGTATAAGTTGCAAAAACAAGGGGGTGATGTTGAATCTGATGCCTAGTCAGTATAGTTGCATGTGTATTGTGAGAGATTTTGGGGACTGGGATTAATGATGGAAATTGGAGACAAGGCAAGGGTGCAGGGAATATTCATTTGTATAAACACTCGCTTTATTAGGTTATATTTATAAAGAAAGCTCAAAATACAGAGTGGATTTCAACATCTGGTTGAGGGAAAATAATGTAATTCTACACGTTGCTCTCATTGATTGTTGGATTGATAACACGCTTGATAAGTAAAAACTCGGATTTGCACTTGTATAAAATTACTTTGGGATGTCCCAATGTCTGTTATACCTAGTGAAATATAGTCACAGGAATGGGAGAGGAACAGCAAAAAAGTTATGCTCAGCAAACTCTTGCAAGCAACAATATCATAAAAGCCAAACCATCTGTTTTTGGGTATTGGGTGAAAGGTTATTATTGGCCCCAATCCTGGGGAAAACTCTAAACAAAAAAACTGGAAGAGTTGTGGATGCAGGAAATCAAAAAAACAAATTGATGTAAAACCTCAGCAGGTTTGGCAGTATCTATGGAGAGAAGTCAAAGTTAATGTTTTGAGTCCAGTGATCCTTCTCCAGAACTGATGGTAGCTTGGAAGAGGTTGATGTTTATATGGTGGGGGAGGGAGACGGGTATGGATGGTGTAACCGATAGATGGAGTTAGAGCCCAAAGAGACAGAAGAACCCTGGCCTGCTTCAAAATAGTGCACAGACTCTTTTATAGCCACTTGAAGGCATCCAGGGCCTTCAATCCGTGTTGAATCTGAAAGGCAGCACCTGCAACAGTAACAGCTTTCCAGATCAGGAGCTGTGTTTAACCATACGATGGGACAGCATTCGCTGGGAAAACTTGCATCAACCTATTTGGTTTCGACCACTAAACGTTGGATAGCGCTCCTACCTACGTTTGGTTTATAAATCTTGACAGTTACCAGGCAGAACCTAACCCCTTTAATAGAACCTATTCCTAAAGAGAGAATACACAGTCTGTGAATTATTTAGTTACCTAGTACATGAATTTTTCGGTAATGTGCCATGGAGATGTTTGGACTCAAGTGTAAAATGAATATTGTATATTTGTTTAAAAAGCAGATTTTTAAATACGGGTGTGCAGGGGGCTGGGAGAAGTAGTGACAGGCACGAATTACTTTGGGACATTAATTTTGGTACTTAACGCTGCTTAGAAATCCAGATTTTTTGACTCAGATGTAGGTCGATCTAAACTTCATAATGCAACGAGCCACACTTTGTATCTACATTGGGGAAACAGATGTCATGTATATTATATACATATTACACTGGTTAATTTTGCATTGCTATTGCCCTGAGAGAGAAAAAGCATAATTATTGATAAGTCGTAGTTTTCCAAGGAAGTGCTATTTAGGCAGCTCAGATGTCATCCATAATGTCGCCAACGCCAATGTGGTTTCAAAGTATAACCAAAGAAATTTCATTGAGAAAGCTCCTTGCTGCATCACCATTATAAACTATTAGCAAGAAATAATATAAAATGTCATGGCATATTGTTCAGGTCATTATTTTCAATCCAATCAAATTTCAGATTTTCCATGATGATGACACTCGAGCAAGGAATCAAACAATGTATGTATCACCATCAGGAATAAGTGATACATTGCAAACAGCTTAACCCTAGAGACATGAATGCTAACAACCTGCATTTCAGATGCATAACCATATAAAATTTGATTTGGGTACAATACAGTAAAGAGAAACAAAACTTGGTGAAATAGGTAGTAAGAGGTTAAGAGACGGATTAGTTTCATAAAAGATTACCAGAATGTGGGGATTAGAGCACATTGGCTCCCAGTCAAAGAAAGACAAAAGCATGTTAAGGAGTATTGTGGAGGGTGGTAGAACAGTTTTACAATGTCCTCATTACACAAGGTCTTTGAGCGATCACTTCATGTTGTCTATTGATGCCTGTGAACCTGGCAAAATCTGCATAATTCCCACATAGTGTCTGTCAGTGGGAATCATTCATAGTAATCACTGGAGGAGAAACTGTTCTGCTGTTACTTTCTCATTCAACCCGGTGAGTTTACTGAGATTATTCTTCAGTGTGAGACCCTAAAGTAACTTCAGTTAGAAAATAATGATTGCAAATATTATCAATATGTTGTCATGTTCTTTTTTAGATAAAATAAATTAAGTGATATTTTGTTATCAATTTAATCTTATCAGGAACATTGTCAGTTAAAATAGATTTGATTTTTATTTAACTGAGGCAGAATGATAGCCAAAGTCTTTTTCTTAGGGTAGGGATGTCCAAAAGTTAAGGTGAGAGGAGAAAGATTTCAAAAAGACCTGAAGGCTAACTTTAATGCAGAGGGTGTTTCATTTATGGAACGAGCTGTGAATGTAATGGACGTAGGTACAATTACAACATTTAAAAGGCATTTGGATGAGTACATGAACAAGAAGGGCTGATGAAGGGATCCTGCCTGATATGTCAATTTTCTTGCTCCTCGGATGCTGCCTGACCTGCTGTGCTTTTTCAACATCATTCTACTCTTGACTCTGATCTCCAGCATCTACAGTTCTCACTTTCACCTAGTATTCATAACATGGACAAACAGGTTGAGGATAAATATATAAACACTTCCAACATATGCCAATGGTAGACAGAGAGAAATTCAAATCCCAGCTATATGATCCATAGCTCCAGACTGTAATACGTATGTAAAAGTGCACGTTGCCACAGCAACTTGGACTCTTTGGGAATAGGTTGGCTGGATAGTCATGTGAATCAGGTTGGCTCAAACAGCATAGCGTTCAATCCCTGTTCTAGCTGAGGTGGATCCAGGACTTGTCTCTTTTCTCTTCCCATGTGAAGGGTGTGCCACTGGAGGTCAGACCAAGTTTGAGCAGAGAACTCAAGAATATTTGCATGATGGAAGATAGGTATATATCCAAGGATTCTCTGTATGCTGAGGCAGAAGTGCATCCAGAATGTCCAAAGTTGTGTTTCAAGATTGCTTACCAGTGTGACGTGAAGGCCTTAAAGCATGAATGTTTGAACCTGGGGGACACCAGCTGATGATAGGAAAGTGATGATATCATCATCATTGATCACCAGCAAATGTGACATGAAGCTTTCAGCCCTCCCCCATTGTTAATGGTTTTGGACTGCTGCATGCCCCATACTTGTGCACAGGGAACAATGCTGACGACCTTACAGGATAGGCTATATGAGATTCACTACTTTGCAGGTCAGGTCAAAACTAGAAGCCAAAATTTCACAAAGTCATCAATAAGTCCAATCTTCACTTCAAGGAGATTTTATTACTAACCAGGTGTTAAGAATGTGGAACATGCTACTATATGGAGTAGTAATTTAAAGGGAAGCTAGATATGTAAGGAAGGAAGGATTTATTGTGATTTGGATCAAGGAGAACCAGTAGATGTACTGTAGTTAGATTTCCAGAAACATTTAATAAGCTGTCACATCAGAGGTTTTTTTTTCATTCTTTAATGGGATGGGGGTGTCACTGGCTACGTCAGCATTTATTGCCCATCCTTAATTGCCTAGAGGGCAGTTGATTGCCAACCACATTGCAGTGAATCTAGAGTCACATGTAGGCCAGACTAAATGGATTCATGGTCATCAGTAGAATCTTAATTCCAGATATTAATTGAATTCAAATTCCACGATCTGCTGTGGCTTGATTCCAACCCGGGCCCCCAGAACACTACTTGGGTTTCTGGATAACTCCAGTAGACCATTGCCTCCACCTATTGTGGGAGATAAGAATTTGTGGTAAAATATTGATACAGAAAGACGATTGGCCAGTTCACAGGAAACCAAAAATAGGCATATATGGTTCACTTTCTGGATGGCAAGATGCAATGAGTAGTGCCTCAGGTATCAGTGCTGTGCCCTCACCTTTTTGCAATTTATTTAATAATTTGAATGAAAGTACTTAAGGATAGATATTTTAATCAACCTGTTCAGAGATGGTGCTGTTGTTAGACTGGGGTGGACAAAGTTAAAAATCACACAACACCTGGTTGTAGCCCAACAAGTTTATTTGGAAGCACCAGCTTTCTGAGCGCTGCTCCTTCAGCAGGTAACTAGTGGGGCAGGATCATAAGACAGACAATTTATAGCAAAAGAGCACAGTGTCATGCAATTAAAACAATATTTTGAACAAACCTAACAAGACTTAGCAGCAATCTAGGATGATCCAGAGATGTTAAGATACATTTCCATGGCAGGTTGGATTTCAATCCAGATCTTCTGGCCCAGAAGTAGAGACATTACCACTCCATCACAAGAGCCCAGAAGGGACTAAAAGTATGGTTGCCAAATTAGTTGATGATGCAAAGATAGGTAGGAAAGTAAGTTGTGAAGAGGACACAAGGAGATATGGATATGTTAAATGATTGGGAAAGATCTCGTAAATCAAGCGTGATATGGGAAATTTTGCATTTGCCCATTTTGGCAGGAAGCATAAAAATGATTTATGTAAGTCATCTTACATAAGATGCAGTGCTCTGAGGTGCAGAAGGATTTAGGTAACCAGTGAATGATGGCAAAACGTCAATATGCACATAGAGTAATTAATTAGGAATAATGTTATCATTTATTGAAAGGAAAATTAAAAACAAAAGTAGGAAGTTAAGATTAAGTCACACAGAGCATTGGTGAGACTGTATCTGATCTCTTTATTTAGTAAAGATGAAATGCATTGGGAGCAGTTCAGAGAAGGCTTTCTATGCTAAAATCCGAAATGTGAGATATTGTGTCATAGGCTAACTTTATTAACTCACTCAGCTTGCTATATTCATTAATACCAAGTTCCCATTCATTCATTCATTCATAACCCTTTACTAACCTATTATTTACTGTAACAGTTCCATTCGTTCATTTATAAAACCACAATTATAAGTCAAAAGAGCTAACACCTCCTAATCATGGAAGTAGACCGGACAGACCTCCCATCAGATGTAGCAGCCAACATTTAGCACATTTTAAACCATCTCCTGTCTTCCAAGACAGAAGCCCTCCAACCCTTTGTGTACTATAGAATAGGAGGAGAAAGTGAGGACTGCATATGCTGGAGCTCAGAGTTCAAGAGTGTAGTACTGGAAAAGTACAGCTGGTCAGGCAGCATCCAAGGAGCAGGAGAGTTGACGTTTCAGGCATACAAACAGACACCACCACCACTCCTCACTCCTATCTGCACTTTGGAGATTCCATTCCCTCTGCAACTCCCTTGTCAGGTCCACACCCCCTCCACCAACCCACTCTCACCTTCTCCTGCCATCATGGGAAGTGCAAAACTGCACTCACACCTCCCCCCCCCCCCCCCCCCCCCCCTCACTTCCATCCAAGGCCCCAAACGGTCTTTCCACATTTGACAGAAATTTCCCTGTACTTCTATCCTCCTCCCATTTATCTCTCAGCCCCCTTGACCCACAAGCCTGATTTCTGACGAAGGGATTATGCCCGAAACATTGGCTCTCCTACTCCTCAGATGCTGCCTGACCGGCTGTGATTTTCCAGCACCACACTCTTTGACTCTGTACTACAGATAAAACAATAACACCATAGTAATGAGATTTTAATATATGTACAAACCGGGGAACATAAATCGCAAACGGGTCAGAACACCAATGCTTCACTGGAGGCTCACTGATAATGTTACCTAGCATGATGACAGTGTCTGAGAACAAATCTACCAGCTCAGTGAGCAAACTTACAACCTAATTCATATGTATGTTTGTAACAGCAGGGATGATCTCATTAAAGTCCTAGTCAAATATTTATGCCACAGTCAACATCAAAGAATTAGACTATACAGTTATTGTTCAAGTTTTCTATGTACAAAGTAGTTGCATGTTTTCTACATTATAATAGTAATTACACCCAGAAGCAGCAATTCACTGAGGCTCCTTTGACAGCACCTTCCAAACTTGCAACCTGCACCACTGAGAAGGGCAAGGCCAGCACATGAAAGCGGACACCACTGCCTGTGAATCTCCATCCAAGACAAGTCGCTGGGTCAAATTGTTGCAATTCATTTTCTAACAGCACTGTGGGTATTCTGATACTCCAAGGACTGCAGCAGTTCAAGAAGGCAGCGCACCATCACCTTCTCAAGAGAAACCAGGGTTAGGAAATAACTGTTGGCTCAGCCAATGATACCTACATCTCATGAACAAATTTTAAATACTTCAAAAAGTACTATGTTGGCTGTGAAGTGCTTCAACAGACGTACAGTGATCATAAAATGTGCTATGTAAATGCAAATCCTTCTTTCAAAGGGATAGACCCTCCCTCCTCCACCTTAACAGCTTAAATCATTCTGAGCAGCTCTAGCAAATCTCCCTGCCAGTATGTTCATTTTACCGTCCCTGTTTGTAAAATGTATGTTTTTGTATTCTCAGTGTCCCAATTACAGAATTCCAGCAGCAAGTCTTTTTATGAGATGTTTTGTTCTCACTCACGTAGATCCAAAATAAGGCAACATTTCATTCACTCACGTCACACAGCCTCACATACATGAAGATTAGATACAGATGAAGTTTTTTTTTAATATCCCGAAGTGCTCTGAATGTATGAGATTGTTACAGTGTATAATTATCTCATTCTGTTCTCTATGAGGCCTGTAGCTTCTTAGATTAAGTTAAAGTTTTTGTTGAAGTGAAGGTCTTATGAAGCAAAGAATTCTGAGCAGGCTTGAAGTTTCTTGCAGTTGAATTTCTAGGAGGTTGTTCTCAGGTGAGCTTGGAGTTAGAATAAGTTGGGGAGAGTCTTCTATATTAGGATCTCCCACTTGCAAAAAATGGTTATTAGTTATTGTAGCTGCTTGATGACTTGCAACTAATTCCATAGATTTTGGTTTAATTTTGTCACTGAAGCAGTTTCTCGCTGATTTTAAAACAGGCAAAAAAGTGACTACCTCATTAGGTGATACCCACAAGTTCAAAGTTCTTCATTCCAAGTAAAGGATGGTGTGTCTATTGATTCCAATCATCCTTTTTTTTGCTACTTGAGTTTCACCAAGTCTTGTTGAATTCTCAAAAGGCCATATTCAGGGCAGGTATTCTGAAACTTACCTTGTGGCACAACATCATTAAAATAATGATTGGGTGGAGCTTGACTCAGTCATTCAAAATGTTGACAACTTGTCTATCCAGCTGCAGCATCATGCTCCAAGTCATACAAACATATGAAGTAGGCCATTCAACAAGCCATGATTGACCTGTTGTGTTCCAAATACCACGTCCTGTCTATGTTGCATCTGAATCAATTATACCACATTCCACTGGGGTGCTTCTATAGGTCTTCCTTTCCATTCAATGGATCATCCTCCACGTCCAGCAGGATTACCACCATCAAACACATCTGACCCTCCCCTCCATGGTTGGCATTTCTCAGGGACTATTCCCTGAGTCCAATCTGCTGTTACTCCTCACAATTCCAAATCCCCATGACACCTTCTAATGCAATCACAGAAGGTGTAACACTTATCCTTTTACCTCCTTTCTACATCAGTGTCTCAGGATCCAAATGCACCTTCTGGTAAAGCAGCAATATTTTTGTACTTCTTTCAATTTAGACTGTTGTATCCATTGATCACAAGGTAGCTTCCTCCGGTCAAAGCAAATGCAGGTTGGGTGATCGCTTTGCAGTACACCTCTGTTCTGTCTATAAAAATTACCCTGACCTTTGATGGCTTGTTATTTCATTACAGGAAATCCCCGGGTAATGAACAAGTTCTGTTTTTAAGTCTGTCCGTAAGTCAAATTTGTGTGTAAGTCAGAACAGTTATGTACAACTCACATCTAGCGTCCATTTACCCTCACTTCGAAATAGTTGAACCAACCCCTACTCGCAACAAATTCTTCATCAAAAAGCGCCTTCACTTGCTGCACGTGCAGCTTTTAAATCACTGAAAAAGCTTCCAGCCTTTCTTACACTGAGCCCAGGCTAATAGGAATATTATGCTGACTTTGATCCTCTAACCAAATTACCAATAGCCTTGCTATTTAATAATTAAACCACTGCATTGCCTTGTGATATGTGTGACTTTCATTGGGATAGTCTTTTACATGCTTCATTACCCTCCTCATGTCCTTTATAATCGTCCCGAGCGTTGACTGATTGTAGCCAAACGCTTTTCAATGATTGCTGGCATTTCACCTCTCTCTGATCGCTTTATTTCCACTTTCTTTTCAATCATGATCATTTTCCTTTTCTTCGATGCATCACTGTCACTTGCATCAGATTTATGCTTTGAAGCCATGATTATGAGGGTAAACACACAAAAAAATTTAAGTCAAAACACAACACACGCAACAATGTTTACGTGATCCGACTTAAAATGGCGATGATGGCGTGGCATTGTTCTCCATTGGGCTGACGAACTGCTGAAAACGTACAGTGTTTTGAGCGTTACGCAAAGCAGTCTGTCTATTCGTTAGTACAAACCATTGTACGTAACTTGATTTTTAAAAATAACTGGCTTTACGGAGGTCTGTATGTAAGTATGGATCTTCCTACGTAGGGTGTTCGTAACCCGGGGAAAGCCTGTATATCAATGCTGTTACGCTAGCAGTTCTGTTCTAGACCTGCTGTAATGTTCAAGTGAAGCCCTGTGCAAACTGGAGGGACAGCAACTAATTTTTCACTTTACAGCCCTCAGGAATCAACATTGGGTTTGAGAGCACAAACACTGTCCTTATTTTGATTTCATCCCTGTACCCTCAGGTCTCAGTGGAGCTGACCTATTTTCTGCTATTAACATCTATTCTGCATTTAAATTGTTTCTCTACCACTGTTAGCAGTCCCTTGTCTTTTACTCTGGACATCCTCCACTACCTGTACCTCTTCCTTTTTGATGACAGCATAAAGACCATTATTTTCCAGTCCCTTTCAGTTCCAAAGATTAGTCATAATGGACACAAAACTTGAACTTTCTCCAGTAATTCCTGCTGAGTTTTACTAGCAATTTATGTTTCTAATTTTAGACTTCCCTTTCCTTATAATTTATCTACATCTGCTTTAACCATGTTTAATGACCCCCACCTCCACTGCCATCTGAGGCACAGAGTTCCAATGTCGCACAAAAAAGTTCCTAAAATGTCTTAATGATGATGTGAAGTGGCAGAAGAAGTGCTAAGGAAGCAAATTTCTGTACAGTACTCTGTATCCCAGTTTTCTGTACCTCATGGGACATTCTGTCTTATGTACCCAAAATTGTGCAGGTCAAGAATCATTCTATTTCACCAATGGAACCAATGGCAAAGACTCATGATTCTAAATTGATAGGACCCTCCAGTGGAGGATAGCCTCAGTATTCAACATGGAAGTCTCAGCCCAGACTGGTATACTCAAAAGCTGTGGAATGGGATTCACACCTGCAACCTTCTAACTCAAATCCAAAGTTACTGCTCAAAGCAGTGAGCTTGACCGCAGACCCTGCCTTTTGCCTTTCCCATTTGAAGCGCATATTAGTCAATGGAAATTGTGCTAAAATTATACAAGGCACTAGAAAGACTACAGCTGGAATACTGTGAAATGTTACAGGCCCCTTCTCTAAGGTAACATACTGGCATTGGAGGCAGTACAGTGAAGTTTACCAGGCCGATACCAAGTGTGGATGGACTATCATATGAGAATAGGTCGAGTAGGTCAAGCCTGTATTCATTGGAATTTAAAAGAATGAAAGGCAACCTTATTGAAACATTCAGGATTCTTAGGCGACTTGACAGGGCAGACATCGAAAGATTGTTTCCTCTTGTGGTATAGTCTAGGACTAGAGGGCATAATCACAGAATAAACAGTTGAACATTTAAATCAGAGATAAGGATGAATTTCTGCTGTCAGAGGGTAGTGAATCTGTGGAATTATTTACTGTAAAGTTGAGGCTGTTTGCCACATTTGCCTTTAAGTACAGGAGTTAGGATAAATAATGCATTCAATTCTGATCGCCTTTCTATATGGAGGATGTTGTTAAACTTGAGAGTGCAGAAAAGACTTACAAGGATGTTGTTGGGGCTGGAGGGTTTGAGCTATAGAGAGGCTAAATAGGCCTGGGCTTTTTTTCTTTGGACAGCTGGAGGCCTTATAGAGGTTTATAAAATCATGATGGGCATGGATAGGATGAATAGCCAAGATCAGAGTCAAGATTAGAGTGGTGCTGGAAAAGCACAGCAGGTCAGGCAGCATCCGAGGAGCAGAAAAATCAATGTTTCAGGCAAAAGCCCTTCATCAGGAGTGAGGCTGGGAGCCTCCGGGTTGGAGAGATAAAACCCGGAGACTCCAGCCTAATTCCTGATCAAAGGCTTTTGCTCGGAAACATTGATTTTCCTGCTCCTCAGATGCTGCCTGACCTGCTGTGCTTTTCCAGCACCACTCTAATATTGACTCTGATGTCCAGCATCTGCAGTCCTCACTTTCGCCTGAAAAGCCAAGATCTTTTACTTTGGATGGGTGAGTCCAAAGCTTAAGGTGGGAGGAGAAAGATTTTAAAATGATCTGAGAGGTACATTGAGAAAATTAAATGGATTCTAGTCATCAAATCTGAACAGAGGGAACATGAAGCAAGTCTTCCAAATTTGGTGGTCCAACCTTTGCTTAGTCTGGAAGGTGGATACGGGTTTGCTCCCCTTCTGTTTGGAAAGAGTTTAATTGCTGGTGAGACTTTGGCTGCAGTCATAAATACCATCTTATCATCAGTAGTAGCAGTTTTGAAGAAGGGTCACTAGACTCAAAATGTTGACTTTGCTTTAATTCTCCTCAGCGCTGCCAGTCCTGCTGAGTTTCTGTCGCAATTTCTGTTGTTGTTTCAGATCTCCGAAACAGGTAATCCTCTGTTTCATTTCAGCATGCTGTCAGGGTGTTGGTGTTAAATTGGGGTGGACAAAGTCAGGACACCTGTTTACAGCCCAGCAGATTTATTTTAAATCACAGACTTTCGAAGCGTGGCTCCTTTATCGAGACATTTCAGTGTGGCTGGCATTGATCATGGGCCGTATAGGCTGTTTAAACAGCACCCTTCCACCCTCCCCTCGTTTCACTGAACGGCTGACCAGGTGAGATGGGCTGAGTGGCCCACTTCCGGTCCGGCCTGGAGGGGGGGCGGGGCACGCGCGGGGCTTCCCTCAACGTCGCGACATCACAAGGGTTGCCATGGAGGCGGCTGTGGCTGACGCTATACGTGGGCACGCCCTCGCGCGCGTGTGTCCCGTGCTTTTGAAGAAGGGGGGAAAAAAAATCTTCCAACCGCCACCCGCCCTCTTCCCCTCCCCCTCCCCCAACGATCCTTTACCTCAGAGAGGAGGCGGCGGCGGCGGCCAGGGCATGGCTGGTGCGGTATGAGGCGGACTCTGAGAATACAACACAGGCCAAACAGCGAAGTCTGGGCTTAAAATGCGTCTCCTGCTCGGCAGCTGTCCGCTGCGATGTATCTGAAGAAAAATCGAAGCAACTCGATAAACGGGATCGGGAAACAAGGTAAATTCAATCACAATCGAACGGCCTTCTTATTAAATGGGGGGGGGGGGAATAGAACGTACAACGTTCCGAATAAGGGTGAATCCATATCTTCGAATTTCTGGCAGCAAATGTCCGTACGTCGCTCCAGACGGCTTGTTTTGTTTCCACTTTGTATTTTTATTATTGGCCGTGGGGGTTGGTGAAGGAGGAGGTGGAAGCCGCCTGAGACCGCCCTGGTTCTCCCCTCTCAACCAAGCTTAATGCTGGTTGTTTGATTGATGGCGATGTCCTCCAATCGGAGGAGGTCATTAGGAGAAGGTGCGGTCCTGGTAGCGAATGGCGTGGCGACGTTTTGGGGGGAGGGCGGGTGAAGGGAGCTGGGAACTATCAGGCTAGGTTGCGTCTAGTTTATTGACATCCGGGCGAAAGGGATATCAGCTGATGGTTACTATTCATTTTGATGCGTTATTTATCTAAAGTTTTAAAAAGGATTTTTTCAGGGGGTTGTGTCGTGCTGATCGATACGTGCAGGATAATTGCAGCTGGCTGTTCACCACACGTTTTCTAATAAAGGTCTAAAGTGCACAAAAAGACCATTCGGTCCACCATGTCTGTGCTGGTCAAAGACAAGCACCTAACTGTTGGGATTGCAACTGCACACCTAAATATTTCTGAAGTGTTGAAGGTTTCTGCTTCTACCACTCTTTGGGGAAGGTTCGCTGAGATCTCAGTCAGGCCCGCAGGGGCTGATTGCACCTCCTAGTCATGGGCGATGTCTATTCCCTTTCCCACTTCTTTGCTAACTTGACAATCCTTGGCCATCTCTATTGCCAGAATGAACCAAACTACAAATTAGAGGAACAACACCTCGGACGGAATGGTAGACCAGTGGTTAGCACTGCTGCCTCACAGCACTAAGGTCCCAGGTTCAATTCAAGCCTTGGGCGACTGTCTGAGTGGAGTTTGCAAATTCTCCCTGTGTCTGCCTCTGGGTTTCCTCTGGGTGCTCTGTTTATCTCCAATAGTCCAAAGATGTGCAGGTCAGGTGAATTGGCCATGCTAAATTGCCCATAGCATTAGGTGCATTAGTCAGAGGGAAATGGGTCTGGGTGGGTTACTCTTCAGAGGGTTGGTGTGGACTTGTTGGGCCAAAGGGCCTGTTTCCACGCTGTAGGGAATAGAATCTTTCGCCTGGGCAGCTTACAGCCTGGAGGATTCAACATTGAGTTTTCAAACTTCAAATAATCTCCCTCCCCATCCCTGAATCCTTTACCAACCCTTCTCTCTCCCTTCCATTCCTCCCTGCCACCACTGGATTCATTCCTCCCATTGACCAACCAAGTCGTATTCTCTACCTATCTTCACCTATCCCCCTCGTCACCATCCTGCCTCCCTACCTTATTTGCAGCTCCCCCTACACCTATCCCAGTTCTGAAGAAAGGTTACACCCGAAATGTCGATTTCTCCACCTCCTGATGCTGCCTGGCTTGTGTTCTTCCAGCCTCCTGCCTGTCTACCACTCTTACAGTGGTATTCATATTCTCAACACCCTCAGGTGAATTAGCTTTTCCTCACATCTCCTCCTCTGCTCCTCCTCTTCAATCTATGGTTCCCTGGTCATTGTTCCTTCCACCAAGGAAAAGGTTGCTTCCTGTCTACCCTATCCGTGCCCCTCAAACTTTTTTACGTTTCAATCATGTCCCTTCTCCGCCTTCTCTAAAGAAAACAATCTGTTTGTCTAATCTCTCTTCATTGCTGAAACTCCGCAATTCAGGTGACATCCTGGTAAATCTTCTCTGTGTGCTCTGACCTGATCAGGTGTACCTCAAAACTTTGTGGGAAGTTTGGGATGTGATTGCTGGGCCCCTTCCTGAGATATTTGTCATCGATAGCCACAGGTGAGTTGCTGGAGAACTGTAGGTTGGCTAACGTGGTGCCACACTTTAAGAAAGGTGGTAAGGAAAAGCCAGAGAACTATAGACTGATGAGATGGGCAAGTTGTTGAAGGGGATCCTGAGGGTCAGGATTTCATGTATTTGGAAAGGCAAGGACTAATTAGGGATACTCAACATGCCTTTGTGTATGGGAAATTGTGTCACACTAACTTGATTTTTTTTTAAGTAATGAAGAGGATTGATGAAGACAGAGCAGTGGACATGATCTATATAGACTTCAGTAAGGTGTTTGACGAGGTTCCACATGGTAGACTGGTTAGCAAGGTTAGATCACGTGGATTACACACAACTGGCTTAAAAGTAGGAGACAGAAGGTGGTGGTGGGGGGTTGCTTTTCAGACTGTTCAGTAAAGGCAAGCATGCTAAACGCTGCCTTCATCATCCTGTTTACCTGCAACTCTACTTTCAAGGAATTACAAACCTGCACCCTAAGATCTCTCTTGTTCAGCAATGCACCCCGTGACTTTATCATTTAAGTATATAAAATCTGCCCTGATTTACCTACCAAAATGCCACACTTCACATTTAAAAATTAAACTTCATTTCCCACTCCTCAGCACAGAGTTGTGACCAGTGGTGTGCCAGTAGGATCGGTGTTGAGTCCACTGCTTTTTGTCATTTTATATAAATGATTTGGATGTGAACGTAGGAGATATGGTTCGTAAGTTTGCAGATAACAACATCAAAGTTGGTAGTGTAAAGAACAGACAAGAAGGTTACCTCAAAGTGCAATGGGACTTTGATTAGATTGGCCAGAGCACTCAGGTGTAGCAGATGGTATTTAATTTGCGTAAATATGATGTGTTGCATTTTAGTAAGAAAAATCAGGGCAGATCTTACACACTTAATGGTAAGGTCCTGTGCAGTGTTGCTGAACAGAGACCTTGGAGTGCAGGTTTATAGTTCGTTGAAAGTGAAATCGCAGGTAGGCAGAATAGTGAAAAAGCATTTGGTATGCTTGCCTTTATTGGTCAGTACATTGAGAATAGGATTAGCGAGGTCATGTTGCCGCTGTACAGGACATTGGTTAGGCCACTATTGGAATATTGCATGCAATTCTGGTCTCCTTCCTATCAGAAGGATGTTGTGAAACTTGAAAGGGTCAGAAAAGATTTACAAGGATGTTGCCAGGGTTAGAGGGTTTGAGCTATAGGGAGATGCTGAATACGTTGGGGCTATTTTCCATGGAGCATCGGAGGGTGAGGGGTGACCTTATAGAAGTCTATAATTTCGTGAGGGGCACGGATAGGGTGAATAACTGAGGCCTTTTCCCTGGCATAGGGAAGTCCAAAATTAAGGGACCTAAGGGGGCAACCTTTTCACACAGGGTGGTGCATGTATGGAATGGGCTGCCAGAGGAAGTGGTGGAGTCTGGTATAATGGCAGCATTTAAAAGGCATCTGGATGGGTATATGGATAGGAAGGTTTTAAAGGGATGTGGGCCAAATGTTGGCAAATAGGATATCTGATTGGTATGGATGAGTTGGGAGAACAGGTCTGTTTCTGTGCTGTACATCTCTGACTCTCCTCATACATCAGCCTTGCTACCCCAGGAATCAATCTGTTAAATCTTTGCTGTAGCAAGAACATTCTGCTTAAGACAAGGAGACCAAAACTGCACTGGTGTGATTTTTGCCAGTGTTGTGTAATTGCATACAAATTGCCTGTTGGCTCTAAATGAATCCTCTCACTATGGAGGCCAATATTCCAATTGCTGCCTTTCCTGCCTGCTGTATCTCTATGCTTACCTATAACGGCTGTTGTATGAGGACACCCAGGCCTCGTTGTACAATCCCCTATCTCAATTTTATGGCTATTGAGATAATTATCTGCCTTCATGGTTTTGCTTTCTGCTGGTGCTTGAACTGTTGCACCCACAGTGCAACTATGAAAGTGTTTCCAGGGTTTTGACACTGCAGCAGTCAAGGAATGGCTGTATAGCCCCACTTCAGGATGATGCTTGCACCTTGGAGGGGAATTTGCAGGTGGATGTGCCCCTTCAGGTGGTAGAGCTTACAGATTTGGGGTGCTATCAAAGGAGCCTTGGTGAGTAGTTGCAATGTTTTCTGCACATGAGGCACACAGCTGGCAAAATGATTTGATGGAGGTTTGAGTGAATATTGAAGTTGGTGAATGTTGTTGAGCTGCTTGATTATTACTGGGTCTGCACAATCCAATCAAATGGCAGCATTCCATCATAGTCTTGACTTGTGCCTTGAAGTTGGTGGACAAGCATTTGGGAGTCACAAAGTAAGTTACTCACTGCAGAATTTCCAGTTGCTGACCTGCTCTTAAAAACTGTTTATATGGCTGGTCCAGCTCGGTTGCTGGTCAGTAGTTACTCCAACCGTTGGTTGTGGGACAAATCAGCAATGGTATTGTCATCAAATATCAAGAGGGAATCCAACCATTTGATGGTAATAGTCATTGCCTGGCATTTGTTTGACTGAATGTTACTTGCCACTTATCAACCAAAATCTGAATGCTGGCCAGGTCTCACTGCTTTTGGACATGGATTGCTTCAGTCTCTGAGGAGTCTCGAGTGGTGCATTGTGCATTGAAAAAAAAATCAGTTGCTGCACATACTCAACGTTTGACTGTGCCTCGTCTGTGGAGAAATATTCCAGATCAATTATTTTTTCATACTAACCTATTCTAGAGAAGGTTATCTGCCTACACTGTTAACTGCTGCTGCTCTTCACCAATACTGTCTAACATGCTTAGTATTTCCAACATCCACAGGATTTTGCTTTCATGTGGTGGTTGAAACTCTATCAGAGGGGTCAGTCAGAAGAAGACAATGTGGAGGGTACGCAATGATCCACTGTTGCAAGTTGTATGTGAGCACATTAGCTTTTAACATCCAAGCTCTCTTACTACTCACTGAACAACAGTATGATCATTGTTCAAATTTATGTTGTTCCATTCTAAATTACAAATTACTTCTACATTTCTTTGGCAAATCCCATTTGAATTTTTCAGATGCCATGCAGAACAGTGCCTATCAGGCCATTGTAGAAAATTCATAATCCCTTGAGTGTATTGTTTTAAATTTTCTTATTGTTGGAGGTATATATTGGGAACTTGAAATTAAAAATGGAGGAAGGCCAAATTCTAGTTTTTAGTTATGTGAAGGTGAATTTTTTTAAAACAAAGGTCAAAGTCATTTTGAGCAGTGAACGTGACCGCTATTGCAAGAAAACATGTCACTTAGGCAAGGACTGTTTGGGAATAGTCAGCATGGCTTTGTGCATGGGAAATAGTGTCTCACTAATTTGATTTAAATTTTTAAGGACGTGATCAAGAAGCTTTGAGGTCAGAGCCATAGATATTGTCTACGTGAACTTTAGTAAGGCTGATTAGTAAAGTTCGATCATGTGAGATTCAGGGACCTTGCCAGTTAGATACAAAATTGGCTTGACGGTAGGAGATAGCGATTGGTGTTGGAGTGTTTTCTTTAGACTAGAGGCCTGTAATCAGCAGTATTTCTGTGGGAATCGGTGCTGGGTTCACTATTGTTTGTCATCTATACAAACCATTTGGATGGGAACATTAGAAGCAAGATTAGTAAGTTTGATGATGGCACCAAAATTGGTGGTATGTTAGACCGTGAAGAAGTATATCTTAGATTACAAAAGAATCTTGATCAATTAGGCCAAGGAGTGGCAGATGGAGTTTAATTTAGATAAATGCAAGGTGTTGCATCTTGGTAAGATGAACAAGTGCAGGACTACACAGTTAATGGTAGGCCCTAAGGAGTCTTTTAGAACAGAGACCTAGGGGTTCAAGTACATAGTTCACTTGAAAGTTGTCACAATTGGACAGTGGTATATAAAACATTTGGCACGCTTGCTTTCACTGCTCAGATCGTCGAGTATAGGAGTTGGGGCGTCGTTTTACTTTTGGAGGACCAAGGAAGAAAATTTGATTAATTATCTCTATAACATTTACCTGGTTTTATATTAATTTTCACTGAATTTAAATTTTTTTGCTAAAACCTAAAGCTCAGCTCAGTTAAAAACATGTACAGATCAATTTGAGAGCTGATTTAATGGCATTAACTAATATCATTGTGCTGAGAAAGTCACATGGAAGTTCTACTGGGCCAAATATCTTTGAATGCAGTGCAATAAATCTTGTGTGTGAAAATGGGAGTGTCAAAACAGGTTGTTCTTAATTTGGGAATTAGGGCACATTAAAGATGTAGCTTTGTCCTAAATTTTGTGTGGTTCTATCTTATCTGTCAGTAACCTAACACTGATTTGTTTCATGGTGAATTTATCTAACTAGCTCTGCTGATTGTTTTCCAATCCTGAAATAGCTAATACCTGGGCATAAAATGGGATAATCTATTGAATAGATTTCTTTTCACCCCCTCAGGAATAAGGAAAGTCTTGAGGGCTACTTATTATTCCAAAAAGAAATGTAGATTACAGTTTTCAGTTTATTGGTATATTTTCCTGTATTATTTCAGCAATGTTAATTATGGGGAATGGTCCTTTACATCTGTAACTATGTCCTAGATCACTTTATTTAATTGAGGCTGGTATTTTTGGACAATTATCAACTAATGACTGTGGTGTAGGTACGTACAAATAAAATTTTTGAACAATGTTATGGGTGGTCAGAATTCATTGCTAAATTTCTGCATGGTAGAACATGGCGAAATTATGATCTCTCAAATCTTGGGCACTTATCTCTCTACAGGGATGTTAAAAAGGAAATCGGAATCAGAAAAGCTTCTCAGAATGGAGAAGAAAAAAATTCAAATTAATGTTGTAATTTTGTCATTTGTATTTTCTGTTAGACAATGAATCAAAAAGAAAGCGAAAGGTAACAGAAATCTTCCAGGCCTTAAACTGCTCTCCTGTGGATGTAGCTGCATTGAGGAGAATGGCAATCAGTGAAGGTGGTCTTCTGACAGATGAAATACGTTGCAAAGTATGGCCAAAGCTGCTTAATATAAACACACAGGAACTGCCATCCAAACCAGGTACTACTTGCATTCAATGTATTTAATTTAGGATTCAGTACTGTTGCCTTAGGCTGTTGCAACACTAAAGTTTAGAACTGACATGAACTTGATATTAAGGCTGTAGGCCAAATAGATGCCATGGGCTCAGGCTTGGCGTAGAAATTTTATTGTGAATTGACTTCAAATGAAATGTGTATCTTTTTATGAAACCTTTTATGGAGGAAGGTTAATTCTACAAATCACTGCACTTTCTTTCCACCTTCAATTTCTACTGCACGGTTCTTAATGTGTTGCTGTGTCCCATACCAATTCCTGTATTTCCTACCACTCCAAACTTGCTGCAGCAGAGAGGCACAAACAGTTTCCTTTGTGACATTGAAACTATCTGTTATTTCCCTTCACTTTTCTGGAGTCTATTATCTGCTTGACAACACCAACCTGCCATAATGTGCTGCTCAATAACTTTTTCTTGCAAAGTTGAGAGAGCTGTACCTGTTCTCAGCCAAAATTCACACCTTCTAGTGTGACTTAAGGGAGAATTTACTTGTTTTGCTACATGGTGTCTTTTATGTCTTTAGGTGGGATGACCTAAATGCTTTGCATCCAATGAATTACTTTCAAAGTGCCAGCATTGCTTTGTGTGGTAATGTAATGTGGTAAATTTAATATAATTTTCACAAAATAATTTTCCCTCAACAAGAATGAGACAAACTTAATTAACTGGCCTGATTTTAATAGTAGTGACTGAAAGATAGCTCACTGAATCCATGGAATCTTTTCTGTCCACCTGCAGTAGCACTAGAAGTTTCAATTTCACATCTTGCTCGCAAAGCAGTACTTTCAACAATAAACCAATCTCAACAGCACACTGATGTTAGCTTAGGCTGTGTACTTGACCTTTTGAGTTGAGAGCACTTAACGCTGAGCCTGGCATGGAATTGAAGAATGGTCAGTGGAGATTCCCTGGTTAGTTTTAACAGATAACCTGAAATGATTGATACTTTTTTTTTTAAATGTACAAATCTATACTGGGAATTTTAATTGTAATCTGACTTAATGGGTATTGCCTTATAGATCTTAATTTTAAAAACCAGCAATTACTAACTTAAGTACAATGCCTTGGTGATAAGCTTGACCAATATTAATGACTTTAACTTGGGTTGTTGAAAAGCTATTGTCATTCAAATTGTCTTGCAATGTGATTTAATTACTTGTGTATCCCAGAACTGCTGGGATATGTTTAACTTATACTTTGTGCAATTAACGTTTGAAACAGGACCAGAACTCCGAGAGAACAATAAAGACTATCAGCAGGTGTTACTAGATGTCCAGCGATCGTTGCGACGCTTTCCACCTGGTAAGTCAGCCTAGCTTGTTGAAAACATGCTCATTAGGAACGGTTTAATGCTTCCATTAATACAATAGCAGTTAGTATATTTTAATAATATCCTAGTTGATTCCCTATAGTCTTTATTATACTTAATTTAACACTCCCTCTGAAGTAGGGAATTCCAAAGGTTCACAGTCTGCGATGCTGTCTCCAGTTTTAGGAGTGTCTCATGAGGAATATGGCCTCTTAGTATCTACTCAGTCAGTCAGACTTTATGAATAACCGATACCAGGCACCAATCCATAATGCTTCAAAGAGGTCAACTTCAAAATTGGTCGTCATATCCGACTGCTCTCCCATGGCAAGAAACTTCCATCATGTTGGGAGTCAGTTTGATGAATCTTCATTGGATGCCACCATTCCCATATAAATGGGCTTCCGTTGGCTATATCTTTGGGTAAAGAGACGAGCACTCTGCACTTTGTCCAATTATTGGGGACACCAATTAGAAAATATAATGTAAGTAAATTTAAAAGTTGCTGCAGTACTCCAGCTATTTGCTCATACGTCCATTGATGAGCAGGGACTGTATGGATAAGTTGCCTGCTTATAAAACGTACTTGGAAGGAAAAATAACTTTTGAATGTTCATGAGTTTTGAAGTTATTTTATCCTGTTATGTAACTGGTTTTCATGTTAGTAGCTCATGTTTCTTGTTAAGCTGACCTACATATCTCTGTGCAAAAGGTGAATTATGAGACACATATTAAATTTGTATGCTGTTTGACCAATTTTTATGTTCTCCATAAATTCATGACATCTACAGGGATGCCAGATGCAAAGCGAAAAGAACTTCAAGAAGAGTTGATCGATAGCATTCTGGAGGTACTGAAGAAAAATCCCCAGCTTCACTATTACCAAGGTTACCATGACATAGTGGTCACCTTCCTTCTGGTTGTAGGTGAGAGAATGGCAACAGCTCTAGTGGAAAAGCTCTCCACACATCATCTCAGGTATTTGGTACATAAATGCTTTAAGTTGTAATGAGCTAACCATGTTTCCATATTACCAACTTCAACTGAGAAGTCAATGTTTAATTTAGCAAGAAATGTCATGCCCTTCCACCTTCCCAGCCTTCTCCTCCATACATTTCCTTTCCTTTCCTTCTCTCTGAAGTTTCTCTGCACCTAATCACTTATGACGTGGTAGAATTCTGTGATGCTAATAGCCATTTCATAAGTAAGCACATTAAGATTAAGTGCAGAGAAAATTCGGAGAGCAAGGAAAGGGAATGTATAAAAGTCATTTGGTACTTTATTAATGTAGCCAGTGTTCGTGGTTACTGTGTGTTCCATCTCAATCTCCATGCTGTAAATTCTTTAATCTTGTGTTTATTTTGAAAGGTCAAGAAAAGCCTTCCTTGTCTTTATATACATCTAATTTAATAGTATCATTGCCTTTTGAGAAGCTGTGGAAATTGAGCATTTTGTTGTTCTGTTCTTTAACAATTCACTGCTTTGAATGTTTCATTTATAGTTGTGATCATTTCTTTCTCTTCTTTCCATCTGAATTTGAATCTCAAACTATTTGAAAATTTTATTCTCTCCTCGTTACTTAATATGATTTAAATTTGACACTCTGATTTTCAACAGTCTACCTATTATAGTTTTGAACTACGTTCCTGAATACAAATAGAATGTAGTATGAAGACATTGAAGAACCACTTCCTTCAAATTCTATTGACTTTGCATAACAATTCAAAATATAGTAGAAGTTCTTTGGTAGTTTGTCAGCCCTACATTTTGGTCTGCATGTATTGACAGTTGTTAATCTTAATGAATACAACATTTCTCGCACAGAAGGAGGCTATTCAGCCCATTGTGTTTGCACTGGCTGTTCAGATGAGCATCATTTCCTAGTACTGGCCTCCTTTTCTCTATATTCTTGCATATTATTTTTACTCAAGTAATTGTTCAATGCCCCCTCGAATGTCGTCTTTAAACCAACCTCTGCAGTACTTTGAGGCAGTGCATTCCATACCTTAACTACTCACTGACAAAAAGATTTTATTGCAAATCATTTTAAATCTATACCCTCTTACTCTTGTTCCTTTTAATGAAGAACTTTCTCCCTCTTCACTTTAACACGTATCTTCATGATTTGATACAGGCTTTCAAAATCACCTCTTTGGAGGGAAGGCAAGTAAGAGAACTGTCCCAGCTTCTTAAATCTTGTCGTCTTTGCTGAAGTACCTCATTCTTTAGACCATTCTTGTACATCGCTTCTCCCCTCTCTGCAATGCATTCAAATTCTTTTCTATAGTATGGTTCCCAGAACTGTTCACAGTAGCTACCAAAAAGAGCCTTCTGAAACCTAAATGAATTGGTCATACGAGGTAGAAAATTTGACATGGTATATCACAAAGCATGGGCAGCAAATACATGCAGTCTGAGCGGAAACTCCGGATACACTTCACTGTGTACAATATACTTTGCAAGCTTTTTATGTAGAATATACTGGAATTATGATCACAACTACTTTTATCTGTCTGTTAAGCCTGAAATATGCATTTGTATTTAAATGTGTTGAGTATGAATTAACATTATTTCCTTTATTCCCTTAATAAGATTAAAAGATGTGCCAGGTTTGCAGGACCAGAATATAGTAGCTCCAAATTACCAGCTAAAAGTGTACTATATTTCAAGTTGTTATGCACAGTCAATAGAATGTACTCTAAGAATTCACATTACACTGCTTTAAAATATGTTTATAACACTTATTTGTATCCTGAAATTGGATATGGGCTATATAACTTAATGAATACGTTGTAGGTAGGTGTGTGTTTCAAGAATGTTGCCTGTGTGTTTAAGATGGGTTAGAGGGTATTCATGTGAGTTTTTGATATATCATCACTCGTGTAATTAATTCATAACTCTCCAGTTTATGAGCTGCCATATGTATTGATAACCTCAATCTATTGATTTTTAAATTGCACAGCCATTTAAACCTTCCAAAAGTGCATTATTATTGCATATTTTCTTCAATCTTCATTATAGTATAATGAAATCTACTATAGTAATATTATATTCAAGCAAATATTTTTACCATCTTTTTACTTTAACTTTTTATTTTTTTGTACTACTTGTAGGGATTTTATGGACCCAACTATGGACAACACAAAACACATTTTAAATTACCTTATGCCAATAATAGAGAAAGTTAATCCAGAAGTACATGACTTCATGCAAAGGTGAGAATGAAAGTATTGGTTAATTTCTTCTTTTATAGTTTGAAAAATATTTCAATCGAGGAAATAAAGTCCAGAATTTCCTAGCAAATCAATAATTTTCAGAAAACTCAAATCTATTGTTTCAGCTAGGGTTTGGCAATTTCAGTTTGTAACCCCTTTGACTTTGGCTCAGTTTCTGTTCCTAAACCAGGAATTTACTATTGAGACCATTCAACTGAATAAACCTCCCTAATGGTCCAAGTACCCATCCAGCCCATGTGTAAAACATAGAAAAATACGGCGCAGTGCAGGCCCTTTGGCCCTCGATGTTGCGCCGATCCGAGCCCACCTAACCTACACTAACCCATTATTCTCCATATGTCTATCCAATGACTGTTTAAATGCCCATAAAGAGGGAGAGTCCACCACTGTTACTGGCAGGGCATTCCATGAACTCACGACTCGCTGAGTAAAGAATCTACCCCTAACGTCTGTCCTATACCTACCACCCCTTAATTTAAAGCTATGCCCCCTCGTAATAGCTGACTCCATACGTGAAAAAAGGTTCTCATGGTCAATCCTATTTAAACCCTAATCATCTTGTACACCTCTATCAATTCACCCCTAAATCGTCTTTTCTCCAATGAAAACAGCCCCAAGTGCCTCAGCCTTTCCTCATACGTTCTTCCTACCATACCAGGCAACATCCTGGTAAACCTCCACTGCACCCGTTCCAGTGCCTCCACATCCTCCTTATAGTATGGCGACCAAAACTGCACACAATACTCCAGATGAGGCCGCACCAGAGTCTTATACAACTGCAATATGACCTCCGGACTCCGGAACTCAATTCCTCTACCAATAAAAGCCAGTACGCCTTATGCCTTCTTCACAGCACTATTTACCTGGGTGACAACTTTCAGAGATCTGTGTACATGGACACCAAGATCCCTCTGCTCATCCACACTACCAAGTATCTGACCATTAGCCCAGTACCCCATCTTCTTGTTACTCTTCCCAAAGTGAATCACTTCACACTTACCTACATTGAACTTCATTTGCCACCTTTCTGCCCAGCTCTGCAGGTTATCTATCTCCCGCTGTAACCTGCCACACCTTCCTTACTGTCAACAATTCCACCGACTTTCGTATCATCCGCAAACTTGCTCACCCAACCTTCTAGCCCCTCCTCCAAGTCATTTATAAAAATGACAAACAGCAATGGTCCCAAAACAGATCTTTGCGGAACCACCGCTAGTAACTGCACTCCAAGATGAACCTTTACAATCAACTACTACCCTCTGTCTTCTTCCAGCCAGCCAATTCCTAATCCAAACCTCCAACACAACCTCACTGCCATACCTCTGTATTTTTTGCAGTAGCCTACCATGGGGAACCTTATCAAATGCCTTACTAAAATCCATATACACTACATCTACCACTTTACCCTCGTCCACCTCCTTAGTCACCTTCTCGAAGGTTTGTGAGGCACGGCCTGCCCTTCACAAAACCATGCTGACTATCCTTGATCACATTATTCCTATCCAGATGTTCATAAATCCTATCCCTTTCAATTCTCTCTAAGACTTTGCCCACAACAGAAGTGAGACTCACCAGCCTATAGTTACTAGGGTTATCCCTACTCCCCTTCTTGAACAAGGGAACCACATTTGCTATCCTCCAATCTTCTGGCACTATTCCTGTAGACAACGAGGACATAAAAATCAAGGCCAATGGCTCTGCAATCTCCTCCCTTGCTTCCCAGAGAATCCTAGGATAAATGCCATCAGCCCCAGGGGACTTATCTATTTTCACCCTTTCCAGAATTTCCAACACCTCTTCCCTACATACCTCAAAGCCATCCATTCTAATTAATTGTGACTCAATATTCACATCGGCAACAATGTCCTGTTCCTGAGTGAATTCTGATGAAAAGTATTCATTCAGTGTCTCCCCAATCTCTTCCGTCTCCACACGCAACTTCCCATTACTATCCTTGACTGGACCTATTCCTACCCTAGTCATTCTTTTATTCCTGACATACCTATAGAAAGCATTTGTGTTTTCCCTAATCCTACCAACCAAGGACTTTTCATGTCCCCTCCTTGCTGCTCTTAGCTCTCTCTTTAGATCCTTCCTGGCTACCTTATAACTCTCAATCGCCCCAATTGAACCTTCATGCCTCATCTTTACATAGGCCGCCCTCTTCCCTTTAACAAGGGATTCCAATTCCTTATTAAACCACGGCTCCCTCACACGACCCTTTCCTCCTTGCCTGACAGGTACGTACTTATCAAGGACACTCAATAGTTGCTCCTTGAATAAGCTCCACATATCGAGTGCACCCTTCCCTTGAAGCCTACTTTTCCAAGCCACACATCCTACGTCATGCCTCATTGCACCATAATTTCCCTGCCCCCAGCTATAACTCTTGCCCTGCAATGCATACTTATCCCTCTCCATCACTAGAGTAAAAGTCACCGAATTGTGGTCACTGTCCCCAAAGTGCTCACCTACCTCCAATTCTAACACCTGGCCTGGTTCGTTACCCAGAACCAAATCCAGTATGGCCTCACTTGTTGGCCTGTCTACATATTGTGTCAGGAAACCCTCCTGCACACATTGGACAAACACCGACCCATCTAACGTACTCGAGCTATAGCTTTCCCAGTCAATATCTGGAAAGTTAAAGTCCTCCATAACAACCACCCTATTACTTTCACTCTTCTCCTGAATCATCCTCGCAATCCTTTCTTCTACGTCTCTAGGACTATTACGAAGCCTGTAGAAAACGCCTAACAGGGTGACTTCCCCTTTCCTATTTCAAACCTCAGCCCAAACTACCTCAGATGGTGAGTCTTTATCCATCGTCCTTTCCACCGCTGTAATACTATCTTTGACAAGCAATGCCGCACCTCCCCCTCTTTTACCCCCACCTCTGACCCTACTAAAACATTTAAACCCTGGAACCTGCAACAGCCAATCCTGTTCCTGTTCTACCCATGTCTCTGTAGTAGCCACAACATCGAAATCCCAGGTACCAACCCACGCTGCAAGTTCACATACCTTATTTCGTATACTTCTTGTATTGACGTATACACACTTCAAGCCACCTTCCTGTTTACAGGCACCCTCCTTCGAGATTGATGCCATGTTCCTAACCTCCCTACACTCCAGGTCCTGCACCCTAAAGCTACAGTCTAGGTTCCCATGCCCCGGCAGAGTTAGTTTAAACCCCCCCCCCCCCCCAAAGAGCACTATCAAACCTCCCCCCAAGGATACTGGTGCTCCTCAGGTTCAGGTGTAGACAATCCTGTTTATAGAGGTTCCATCTTACCCTGAAAGAACCCCAGTTATCCAGATACCGGAATCCCTCCCTCCTGCACCATCCCTGTAGCCACGCGTTTAACTGCTCTCTCTCCCTATTCCTCGACTCTCTATCACGTGGCACGGGTAACAAACCAGAGACAACAACTCTGTTCTAACTCCGAGCTTCCAACCTAGCTCCCTGAGAGCCTGCCTAACATCCTCATCCCTCTTCCTACCTATGTCGTTGGTGCCAATATGGACCACGATTTCGGGCTGCTCCCCCTTCCCCTTTAGGACCCGGAAAACATGATCAGAGACATCATGTACCCTTGCACCTGGGAGGCAACATACCAAACGTGAGTCTCTCTCTCAACCCCACAAAACCACCTATCTGTGCCCCGAACTATTGAATCCCCAATAACTATTGCTCTGCTCTTCTCCACCCTTCCCTTCTGAGCAACGGGGACAGGCTCCGTGCCAGAGGCCTGAACCCCATTGCTTACCCCTGGTAAGTCGCTCCCGCCACAAGTATCCAAAACGGTATACTTGTTCTTGAGGGGAATGGCCGCAGGGGGTCCCTGCACTGGCTGCTTCCTCCCAGTCCCCCTCACTGTCGCCCATCTGTCTGCAATCTTTGGAGTTACTACTTTCCTAAAGCTGCGATCTATGACCCCCTCTGCCTCCCGAATGATCCTAAGTTCATCCACCTCCAGCTCCGGTTCCCTAATATGGTCTTGGAGGAGCAGGAGATGGGTGCACTCCTGCAAGTGTAATCAGCAGGGACGACCATGGCATCCCTCACCTCAAACATGTTGCAAGAGGAACATTGCACTGCCTTCACTGCCATCCCTCTAAAAGTAACCTTTTTAAAAAAAAAACTGGGTCTAAACAATAGAACAAGCAAAATGCAGCACTTACCTGCTTACCACAACGGGTCTTATTATTAGGTTAGAGGAGGAGGGGGGAGCGGGTGGGAGGCAGTACCCCTGTAGTGCCTCGGGTTCCTCTCCTGCGCGCCTTTATAGGAAAAAACAACTTACCCAGGTAAGCTTTTGCTACACCAGCTTCCGGGTCCGCTCCGCACTTTTTTAAAAAAAATACTTTCAAATTGCTTTAAGTTGAAAGGATTTAACTGGGATTGCACTGGTTGGGAAACACTCTGCTGATAGACCCAATATTCAACAACTGCTTACTAGACTACTCAACTGATGAACAATTACTAAAAGAAAACAAAAAAGAAGTGTTTCTTGAACCAGAGGCTTTGAAATGATGTAATGTGTTTGCTTATCACTTTTGTATCTTAGCAAGTTGTATCTTCTCTTTTCAGTAAAAAAGAACCTACTCGCAATCCCCCATAACAAAAGTCTACATGTGTGGAGATTTTAATTCAGGCTTCCCTAGGGATGAAGGCTTACTAATGCTTTTTTGGCAACTTTCAAATGTAATGTTTTTATTTTGCAGTATAGAAACTGATTCTCCCTGCAGCAGGACGCTACCAATATCTATGCAATGTAACATGATTGTTAATGATGAAGTGGCCACTTCAATCATAAATTAGCGATGAGCATTTCTAAATATGGTGTACTTGTATTGATTTTTTTTTCCCTGCTGCTTTGCATTTGTAGAGCGGACGTTGGTACTATCTTCGCTTTGAGTTGGCTCATAACTTGGTTTGGTCACGTGCTTTCAGATTTCCGGCATGTGGTTCGGTTATATGACTTCTTCCTGGCATGTCATCCACTAATGCCCATCTATTTTGCTGCAGTGGTAGGTGAACTGTCTATTTTCTGTGTGCTTTTAAAGTATCTGTCCTAGATTCCATTTCTGCCTACCATTCCATTTACCCAGTGGGAAGAAAGCATTGTCGTTTTCGTCGTTAATTTTCTCTGTCGAATGAGCTGCACCTGTGATTCTCGCACCCTCATTCAGATTTATTTCCTCGTGTTTATAGATTGTGCTATACCGGGGAAATGAGGTCCTGGAGAGTGAATGTGACATGGCTGCTGTTCACCATCTGCTTTCCCAGATCCCACAGGACCTGCCATATGAGACCCTAATAAGCCGTGCTGGAGACCTGTTTGTCCAGTTTCCTCCATCTGAGCTTTCCAGGGAGGTTGCCCAGAAAGAGAGGTAATTGATAGCCAAATTGAAACTCAGTCTAACTGGTTCCAAAGGGTTGCAAAACTCTACGGCAGTTCTTTTAATTTACCACTTTTTCCTTCCTGTATCTCACTCTGGTTTCATGTATGTCTCATTTTAGAATGTATTTTTAATGAATTGCAGACCTGCTAGCGAATTAATTTGTATGAAGTTTTGCTGTTCTACCAAAAACATGGATTTGACTTTGTACACCACATGATTAGAATAGCACTGTTTCCAATAGTATCAAAAGAAGAATTTGTTCTGTCTTATTTCTAACAAAAGTTAGTTCATGTGAAGCTGTAATGGAACTGGATAGTTAAGATGAATTATGTAATTGAGGACTTTTGGTGACGAGGTGCCTTTACCTGAGCTGCTGTGTAGCCGTCAAACTCTTTTTTTTTAAGAGAATTGTTGAAATTGTATGCTGTTCTTGGGATGGACTAAAAGAACTGGGGAGGGCATTTTGGATTGGGTAATTAATGGATCCTTAAACTGGTAAAAATAAGCATTGTATGAAAGGAGGCAAGAAGTTGAAGGTTTTCATTGTGAACTTGTCAGAACTAGGGCACAAGAAACATTTGAAAAAATACCATTTTATATGAAGTGAGAAGAGGGTAATGATTGTTGAACCAATTATTTGCAAGTTACCTGTCAATCTTAATTCACAGACAAGGCAGGTGTATACTAATTTGATCAAAATGTTGCCCTGGGGATGAGGCAGTGCTTAGCCGTCTTGACACTTTTTTTTTCAGTGCAAGACTACTATATGTATGTATGTATGGATGTATATGTAGCCTTTCTCTTACACTTGCATTCCACATTGCAAGTTCAACCAATGATATCCAGTGTAACTGTTAGCGTGGTCAGATTATTTAATGAATGACTGACTTCCAGTAGCAAATAACTTTCAAAAGTGGCCTTGCTGTGTGATACATTTGTGCATGCTAGAAGCTAAACGTATAAAGACATAAGACTTGGTTTAGAGTCATGGAGATGTACAGCATGGAAACTAACCCTTCGGTCCAACTCATCCGTGCTGACCAGATATCCTAACCTAACATAGTCCCATTTGCTAGCACTTGGCCCATATCCTTCTTAAACCCTTCCTATTCATTTACCCGTCCAGATGCCTTTTAAATGCTGTAATTGTACCAGCCTCCACCATTTTCCTCTGGCAGCTCATTCCATACATACTCCACACTCTCTGCGTGGAAATGTTGCTCCTTAAGGTCCCTCTTTTATCTTACCCCTTTCACCCTAAACCTATGCCTTCTAGTTTTGGACTCCTCCACTCAGGGAAAAGACTTTGTCTATTTATCCTATCCATGCTTTCATGATTTTATAAATCTCTACAAAGGTCACCCCTGAGCCTCCAGGGAAAACAGTCCCAGCCTATTCAGCCTCTTCCCTATACCTCAAATCCTCCAACCTTGGGAATATCCTTGCAAATCTTGTCTGAACCCTTCCATGTTTCACAACATCCTTCCTATAAGCAAGGAGACCAGAATTGAATGCAGTATTCCAAAAGTGGCTAAACCAACTGTTACAACACAGGATAAACCCTCCTGCTTAATTTAAATCCAGCAACACAGAAGATTTATCCTGTGCAGTAATCTGTAAAAATAGTGGCCAAGAACTAAACATAAAAATTTAACAACTTTATTTCTTAAAGTATAACAGAATAATTAACTAGCCACTATTTACAATTTCTTTCTCTAACCTATCTTTTAGCTTCTCTTCTCTAATACTAGTCTGATAAAATTCCCATTTAAAGTTTACAAAACAACACCTATCTCAAGACCAAGCAGCTGTAGGTTCTTGTCTTTGGATCTTCCTATATCATCTTTTCTCCTTTGTTAGGAATTTATGCATTACAGATTACTGATCGAAAAGGGACTTAAAGAAAAGAGATGTTTTTCAAGTAGTCTCTTACATTCTAAGACGTGGCAGATCTCCTCCTTTCTACTGTTCAATTTTCTACCTGCCTTATACCCCAGAACATTGGATTGTGTTATTGGCTTTTAAGATTGTCAATATACTGAATTCAAACTTGATTGGAAGCCGGTATTTTTATCGGGATATAATTTAAACTGATTAGCCAGATTCAAATTTGTTTTTGTCTCTAGGCAACAAACTAGATTAGATTAGATTACTTAGTGTGGAAACAGGCCCTTTGGCCCAACAAGTCCACACCGACCCATCAAAGCGCAACCCACCCAGACCCATTCCTCTGCATTTACCCCTCCACCTAACACTATGGGCAATTTAGCATGGTCAGTTCACCTAACCTGCACATTTTTTGGACTGCGGGAGGAAACCGGAGCATCCGGAGGAAACCCACGCAGACACGGGGAGAATGTGCAAACTCCACAGTCAGTCGCCTGAGGCGGCAATTGAACCCAGGTCTCTGGGTTGAACAACTACTCGAGTTGTTTGACCCAGTGTCACATCCATTGTTGTCTATTGAGAACACTTAGTGCTGTCCAGTAGTTCTGTTGCTTTTAGTTCTCTTTAATGGTACACCCACATCTTTATAACATACTGTCCTGTACAGCTGCAACATGACCTCCCAATTCCTAATACTCAATACTCTGACCAATAAAGGGGAGCATATCAAATGTTGTCCTCACTATCCTATCTACCTGTGACTCTATTTTCTAGGAACTGTGAACCTGCACTCCAAGGTCTTTGTTCAGCAACACTCGCTAAAGTTTACCATTAAGTGTATAAGTCCTGCTCTGATTTGCTTTTCCAAAATGTGGCACCTCGCATTTATCTAAATATTTTACAAAAAAAGGAATTGATACATAGATTCCACTGTTATAAAAACAAAGGGGTCATGGAGACAGACCATCTCTGCTCCATCTTCACAACAGTACCCTGACCATTCAGTGTGTATATACCTGCCTGGACTGAGAATTAAGATTGACAGGTATCTGTTCTTGCAGTAGCACATGCCAATGATGGTGTGACCAATCAGCACCCTTTTCACGTTCTGTATATAAAGCTATTCCTTGCTCGCATATATTACTTGCATCCTAGTTTTGATGAATGCAAGATCAGAAGCTTCAATTCCTTGCCATCTTTTTAGCCAAGTTTTAAGTTCCATATTAGCAGCCATTTACCTTTTTGTTGATCAGTGTTCCTGCCTCGATTTTATTTTTGCTTTCAAAAATAAAAATGAAGTCTAAATCTCAAAAGTCGTGAGTAGGCTAATTTAAGGAAATATTTCAGAAGTGCAGGTTCATAGCTCCTTGAAAGTGGAGTCACCGGTATTTAGGATAGTGAAGGTGGTGTTTGGTATGCTTTCTTTTATTGGTCAGAGTAGTGAGTACAGGAGTTGGGAGGTCATGTTGCAGTTGTACAGGATATTGGTTAGGCCACTGTTGGAATATTGCGTGCAGATCTGATCTCCTTCCTATTGGAAAGATGTTGTGGAACTTGAAAGGGTTCAGAAAAGATTTACAACAATGTTGCCAGGGTTGGAGGATTTGAGCTACAGGAGAGGCTGAACAGGCTGGGGCTGTTTTCCCTGGAGGCTGAGGGGTGACCTTATAGAGGTTTTCAAAATTGAGGGGCATGGATAGGGTAAATAGACAAAGTCTTTTCCCTGGGGTCGGGAGGTCAGAACTAGAAGGCACAGGTTTAGGGTGAGAGGGGAAAGATATAAGAGAGATCTGAGGGGCAACTTTTTCACACAGAGGGTGGTACATGTATGGAATGAGCTGCCAGAGGAAGTGGAGGCTGCTACAATTGCAACATTTGAAGAGGCATTTGGATGGGTATATGAATAGGAAGGATTTGGATGGATATGGGCCGGGTGCTGGCAGGTGGCACTAGATTGGGTTGGGATATCTGGTCGGCATGGACTGGTTGGACTGAAGGGTCTGTTTCCATGCTGTACATCTCTGACTCTAAGTCATGTTTCTGCCACAAGTTCTGGTTGGTTACATTTGGAGTTCTGAGAGTAGTTCTGAGTAGCACACCTTAGGAAAGATATATTGTCCTTTGAGACTGGGGAGCTTACGTTTACCAGAAGGATTCTTTGATCCCAAGGGTTAAGCTATGAGGAAATCCAGTTGTAGAGTCCTGCAGCATGGAAACAGACCCTTCGGTCAAACTCTTCCATGCCAACCAAGTTTGTCAAACCAAACTAGCCCTAATTGTTTGCATTTGGCCTGTACCCTCTAAACCTTTTCTGTCAAAATGTCTTATGAAGTCATAGAGTAATACAGCACAGAAACAGACTTTCCGGTCTGATTTGTCCAAAGTATTGAAGCAATTAGGATTTTTTACCCTGGAATGTAGAAAACTATGATTAAAGCATTTGAAATTAGTCAAGGAAATGGATTGGGCAGGCTGGGTGAAACTGTTCCCAGTAGCAAGTTGGGTCTGCATGCTAAAAACTGCAGTCATACACTTCAGAAGCGCAATTAGGAAATGTTTCCACAATTGATAATGAATTAGTTGTTTGATATTGCTGAAAAAGACATTCTGTCAAAGCTTTTCACCTTGTACTCTTCATCAGGCCAATTCACAAGAATGCAAATTCAAGGGGAAAATTAGCATTTGTAGTGAGAGGGGAGTGCTGATTGGCAATAAGTCATTTGCCAACCAATGGAGAATTCACCTATTAATGCTGATTATTCATTAATGGCCAGGCTTTGTTTAAATTTTAAAGCAGGCAGTTTGGCCTGAGTAATGAACTAGCAAATGGCTATCACTTAGGTTGTTGAATTGAAATGGGCCAGTGCATGTACATATCTTTCTCTTTGCAAGGAACAGAGACCTGTGTGTTAATTTATGTAGCCTCCAGTATACAGGTGTGCCACTCGATGAACTCAACTGACAATCCCAAATTGGTGTATTAATACATAGGCCCCTGCTCTTTGAAAATGCCATTTGGCAAATTAAAACCTGTTTAAGGTAGTGGTCTAGGAACTATAAAAGAATTAAACGTCATTGTGTAGCATTATCTTCTGTTTCACCTGTTGATTCCTAGTAGCTTTTATAAAGATTGGCGTGCTCTCTATGCTACTAGTGCAATCATGTGTCCTCTGCATTAACTGTGGCTCTGATATGTTTTGTTCTCTAAGTCTCTTCAGCTTGTAATGTTTGTAAATCAGTCATTCGGTTTCAAAATTTGTTATGAGACGTATATGGAGTGAATTAGATTATAGTTAACCTATTTACTCACCAGTAAGGTAAGCTTCTAGTGTAATGAATGAGTATTGTATCTAGAATTCCTTCTGTTCTGTCCCTTTATTGATACATGATATGAGTGTCTCTACATCTTGTGACAATCAATGCAGCTGTTCCTCTTCCTCTGGTTACAGATTCAAATAATTTCTGAAACACATCCTGATGTAAAATTACAGTACACAAAATATTAGACTCCCATGACTCATATTTTGAATAAAATTGTGGCACTGCTCTGAAAGCTAAACATAACATATTATGCATTGGTCAGATAATGCTATAGTGTAGACTGAAAAGGATTAGATGTACTTTCTGAAACTCAAAATAGCAATCATCAGAACAGACCACAATGCTACAGTTATCTTCCATTAGTATATTTGGTGCATCTTGTACCCCACGTTTTCTGTATTTTCACAATTATCTTGTGCAGAATGCAAATTCATTAGTGTAAGCTCAGTAAAATGCAATATTTTAAATTATTCCAGCAGATGATTATTCACCCTTAGTATTTTCAGATCAAGGAGAAAAGGATTCTTGATTCAGGATTCTGCAGTATTTACAGATGTCAAATCACTAGGTTAGGTTCACTTCTTTCAATTTTGTATCATGTATGAACCAGAATTTTTGAGCAACTCCTGCAGTCGAGCAAGATTGCAACCTTCAGTTAATGTGTGCTTCTGAGGTAGAAACTAAATACCATAGTGGTACTAACAATTAAGTTCAGTCTCATCTTTCTTTCCCACTTCCTCCCATTATTAAAAATAATCTTGTACCACATGCAACACTGCTCTATAAAGGGACATTTGCATGGTTTACATACCCTCGTGTTACTGTTAGGATACTAGTTTCATCATTTTCAGTTCAAGTGATGAATGCATACCCTTCTACAGCAGCTTTAGAATTAAAGCAGGAGTGGACCATATGGCCCATTGTGAGCCGACTCTGCTGTTTGTTCCTTCCATTTTTTTCATGTCTGACAAAGACCACAAATCAACCATTTTGGGGGATTGTGTCAATTGCTAATTGTACATCAGTGGAAAGGCCACCTTTTTTATCGTCTCTATATTGTAATAGTAGTGTTTTAATATCTTTTGATGCTGTTCTGGCAGCATTTTTGTTTAGTTTTGTTCTCCTGCTCATCCAAAATGTATTATGTTTGTTAGTGTTATATCAATCCAAGAAGCTAGCTGTAACTGTCCTTCATTCCTAATTGTAGGAACATAAATGCATAAGATGCCACTGACTTAATTTAGTCTAATAAACTCCAATTACTCGATGCATATAATTTGTTTTGGAGGCAAATTAAACAGTATAATTGATTAAATTACACTGAAATAGTTTGAAATTGTGCGATGGGATCTACAACTTTTGTAAGCATATTGGTGCCAATTTGTATTTTAATATAGAGGAATGGCACTATGACTAAACTCTACAAGAACTTTTATTGATATCTTCTTTTCCTTGCAGGTTATGTTCACAAGTAGAAAGCACCCCAGTGTAGCATGGTCCTAAATTCCCTGATAAATAATACTCCACACATCAGATAAGCTAGCAGAGAGAGATTTTCCTTTCGGATAAAGATATATCTGGTGGAAAGGCTGCATCTATCTGTGGTGTAATAGGGCTGCTAGCAGACTGGATACAACAGTAGGACAATTGGACACTCTAACTCTATGCATCCACCATTCAGGTGGCATAATTTAGATCACAAACCTAGCTTTGCTGTCCAGATTCAATCTCCAGCAAAACTAGAATGAGGAACCGTGGGCTATATTCTGAACAGGAAGTGCTTTTCCGTTTACCTGGTGCTTTGTGACCGAATTAAATGGCAGGCAGAAAAAAAGCAACTGTGTTACATTGTAACAGCAAACTGAGAAGGGAAAGCTAAAGGTAAGCTTTATTTTCAATTAGTGAACCATTTTTCAGGTCAGATACTCTTTTGATGTATCACAAAACGGTGGAAAGGAGGCCAAAACAAATTAAATCCTAACCTTTTTATAAACTATTCATACTGTTTTTTTGTCTGGTAGAACCCCGCCTCTCTTTCTGCAAATTTAGTTAGACAAATACTTAGTGAGGGAAAGAAACAGGTCTTATCTATGCCTCCTGGTAATTAAGTTTAGTAAATCTCCTATGCAGATTCTACTGAAATTGTACCAGATATGAGGGACCTTACTCCCTGGAGAGATCAGAGCCGATAATTTCTTGGCAAATTATTTTACAATAAAAAATTGAGTTTGTGATGGTAGACAAAGTTGGGCTGATGGACAAAGTCTTAAATTGATGGGATGTGATTTGGAATGTTTTGCAAAGTTCTGTTTGAAGCCTCAGCAGTTCACCAGAATTATCAACAATTTGACTGATAACGAAATTTGCCAATGACACACAGATGAGTAATGTTGTAAACAATGCGGGTGGAAGCATAAAATTACAGGGGGTGGCGGGGGGGGTGGGCGGGAGAGAGGGTATTAGTAGATTAAGTGAATGGGCAAAGCAATTGGAATTCTGCAACCTAAAAAAGGATAGAACAGTGTAATTTTTAAAAGGTGAAACACAGTCCAAAAGGACTATGGGACCCCAGACGCAAGAGTCATTGTTTCTGTACTCATTCAGTAAAAAATGAGGTCCGCAGATGCTGGAGATCAGAGCTGAAAATGTGTTGCTGGTTAAAGCACAGCAGGTTAGGCAGCATCTCAGGAATAGGGAATTCGACGTTTCGAGCATAAGCCCTTCATCAGGAACTCATTCAGTAGCATTTTAATCAAATCATGCAATGGGAGGCCAGTCTTTAAATTTCAAGATGGGAATGCAAGATTAAGCAGAAATTATGCTTTAGTTGTGCAGTAGGCAGTTTTATGGCTCAGTAAGTAATATCTGTCCCTCTGAGCCCAAGGTTCTAGGATATAGTCCCCTTCCAGGACTTAGCCTTGAAAGGAGGGTTCTTGATTAAGTTCAATGGTAATCAGCCTGCTAATCCTTCCAGCATTTCCCACTATATCACAGAGGAATAACTGTGCACAATGGTACAAAATAAAAAATAGCTATTCAGGGTCTTTGGATGATAAAGCAACTTAAATGCCGAGAGAGGTTACACAAATTGTTGTAGTCTCTGAAATTTGGAAGTTTGAGATGGTTTATTCAAGACTGTCGAGGGAAGAGGAGAGATTGGGTTGATTGAGTGAAACTCCTGGTAGGATATTGTCTACAAATTTAGAGCTAGACGTTTCAAGACTGAAATGAGGAAACATACAGGGTATCAAATTTTAGATTTTATTGTCATATGTACTCAAGTACAGAAACTTTTGCACTGGGACTAGATCACTGATAATTCTGTACCTGAGATTGGGCAACAAAAATCCATCAGTCTTGTTGAGGGATGTAGGATAAAGGCTGATATATTTACTTGAGTCACAAATCAACCATGATCTCAAAAATTGGCAATCGAACTCCAAACTAATTGGCCTATTGTGGTTCCTGGTGTGTTTTTTTTAGCACAGGACAGGTTAGAACATAGTTCTTATGTTCTTAACAGGTTAAGGCAAAATTTAATATTCAGTATTTTGTTGCAATTTGGTAAAAGTGCATGGGAGAAACTAATTTTGCTAGCAGAGGGATCAGTACTCCAAATGGATTAAAGTGGCAAAGAAGTTAGAGGGGAGTTAGAAGGTTGGTTTTATATCTGATGCTGGAGGCATCAGGAACATGTTGAGATGGATCATCAACTTCAGGCTGCAGAATCTGCATTTGTTTTCAAATGTTTCATCCTTGTCTTTTGCACTGATGTGTTGGGCTCCCCTATCATTGTAGTTGGCGATATTTGGTCATGGAATTTCTTGGCTCTGTGTGTTGCATGCTGTTTCCACTGTTTGGCACAAAACCAGTCTGTATTGTAGGTTCATCAAGTTGCGTATAACACAAGTTTCAGCAAAATGTGTTTTTCAGCAATATTCCAGTTCAGCACTACAAAATAACTAATTATAGAATGTTTGCAGCATAGAATGGATCATTTGGCTTGGCATTCCATGCCAGTTCTCTACAAGAGCAACTAGGAGAAAGTGAGGACTGCAGCTGCTGGAGAGTCAGGGTCAAAGTGTGGTGCTGAAAGAGTACAGTAGGTTAGGCAGCATCTGAAGAGCAAGGGAGTCGATGTTTCGGGCATAAGCCCTTCATCAGGATAATGCTGACTCCCCCGTTCTTCAGATGTTGCCTGACCTTTTGTGCTTTTCCAGCGCCACACTTTTCTACTCTAGAAGTGCAACTGATCCAATCCCACACTCTTGCACTTTCCTCAGTCTCCAGGTTTTATTTTTGTTTGTTTTTTTGCTTCATAATTGTCCAAATGTTTTTGAATACCATGTTTGAGACTGCCATCTCCACACTCGGAACATTCCGGTCCTAATCACGTGTTGAGGAGAAAACGCTTTCATCCATGTCACCATTGCTTCTTTTTGTCTCTCGCTTTAATGAACCAGAGGGGCCAATTTAATAGATCTAGTGGTCTCTTTAAATGGCACAGCTTGATTATGAGTTACTTAGTGTGTAAGTCATTTTAACACTGACATGTCAAATGCACATAAATCCAAAGATTATTCTTCAGAATGATACTAAAGCTGAATAAAATCCATGAGTTGAATCCTTAACAAGTTTTAATAAATTCTGCAAAATAATGGGTCTCCACTTAAAAATGTACACTCTTCAAACATTTAACATTTTAAGCTTCATTATCTTCAAGCTATTGTTGTAATTTATTTTTTTTTAAAATAGAACTCCATTGAAGTCACTTTGAATTATGGCCTTGCTGTAATTATGCTCAGCAAGTGGCATTATCTAGCCTTGGCTGACGTGTGCATAATTTATTTTGCAGAAATGTGTAGGTTGTGTATTTTCTTTACTTGTTAATTTTATCCGCTTCCATGAAAGTATTTTCTTGCTAAGACATAGTTCCACAAGTGTTGTTTATCCTTCAGAGCCTCATTGTGTGCACTTAATAAACATTTTGTCTGTGACTTAAGGCGAACTATTCACTTGGCTCTATACATTTCCAGCATAGTCTCCTGGATAACACCAGGGTCAGGAAATTTGGCTCTTTTTTCCTTTCTCCACCACCTAACTGGGTCCACTTGTAACCCACTATTGCAGCACAAACCAAGATTCAAACCCCTGACCTATTTTGTAGCTCTGTATTGCGGATAAGCCCACTAAGTCAATGGGTGGATCGATCATTAACACTCGGTTAATGAGCAGCAAATTCTAAATCGCAATTTTATAAAATGGATTGATATGTTGTTGCCTTGTTTGTGTTTGGTTTGAGAATTATCTAATTGTGAACCACTTTGCCTTTCTGTACCCACAGCACTGCTGTCTCAACTTTCAAGGATTTTGAACTGGTGTCAGCCCAGCAGCGTCCTGATGCAGTGCTCCGGAGGAGGTTCAGAGAACGGTTCCAACAAGAACCAAGAACAAGAACAATTGTGGCAATAACTGGGACCAGGAGGTTGATAAAACTGGCAGTAATGGGGCTGACTGTGGCATTGGGGGCAGCAGCCTATGCAGTGGTCAATACTGCACTGGAGTGGGCACCAAAATTTGAACTGCAACTGTTTCCTTGAAGGAAGAACATTTTTAGCCACTTTACAAATCTCCAACTACATAATGGGGCTGGGGCACAGTACTTTTCTTTGTCGTTGCCTTTTATTTTTAATTTAAAATGTGTCATTAAAGACTGCAAGTTGGAAAGTGCATATACTCGGTTAAAGGTAAGATTGGGTTGAACACTAGTTTTATGACTGCCATTTTGTGAATTATTAGCACCAAACAAAGCTGCAGTATATTTCAGAATGTCCATTTTGTCAGTTCTCAAAATAAAACTTAGGGAAATGACCAATTAAAAATCTGTTGAGTTCCCATCTGATCAGTTGCCAACCTCAACCATATTATCTAGACAAGGAGTGAATGTATGTTGATCTTTTAAAAAAAAAAGGTTAACTGGGCAAGGTCAGTTTATTTCCGAGAAAGGGCATCAGAGCTATTTTGGTTTGGCAGAGTTAACTTGTCTGCTCTCTCAAATGACTGAAGTAGAAAATACAGGCTGAACCAATTCAGTCTGTTTCATTTGTGATAGTTGGCAATATTGTCCTATTTGTCTTTTAGCCTAATTTTGGGACAGTTGTATTATACAGCTTGCTGAACCCTCTGTTCTAGAAGATCAGGCCCTGATCCCAACTAAATGACAGCAGACCAATTCCCATCTTAGGATTGATGAAACCCTTCAGGTCATACATTCTCCCTGCATAATTGACAAAGCATCATGTAGCTGTGTTATGTAGTGGTAAATATGGCTGATTTCATGCCTCATTTCTATGGAATTAGCTGATAATTGACAGCAGTGGAGTGGTACTCTGAGCTGCTTGAGAACCGGGACTGCAGTTCCTGCCACACAATAGTGTGCAATGATCTCTGCTGGAAAATGTGTTCAAGTTGGAAAGAATAGAGTTTAGCTGAGCTATCTTCTCTTGAATAGAATGCCAACATTCACCAATTAATAAAGAAAGATCGCTGGTAATAACCAATGTGTTACTGCAGCAAGAAACATCATCTTGGCAAAAATAGTTTATTATTGTTTCAGCAGCTCATCCATTTTGTAGAATTAAATTGCAGAGCGAAAGCTTCAATCTGAAACTTAGCTCCAACAGTTTGATGTGTAGATGATAAAAGTATTTTGATCCAGTGAGGGAACAGTACAAGGTTTTGAGTTTCAGCTACGTATAAGACCTCGTCAACAAAAGTGACACATGTACAGGCTTGTAAGCCAAGCGTTTTATTAATGCACCTTAGCTACAAGCAGCATATCAGAAACTTTTAAAGTTGTTATATATTGCATCCTTATCATCGGTGTGTTAATCACACTAACCTCAGTACAAGGCTTCTTAATTTGTATAGCTAATCCTTGTCAGGCTATATTGCTTGAGACTCTGGTATGAAGAAATAATGTCTTGATGTACTGTCAGCCTTGATATGCAATACACAATCTTTAATCTTGATGCCTGTTTTTCTTAGTTACAAGATTTATTTATAGTCACGTAAAGCACCCGATAATTAACTAACTTGTAGAACTGATGTTTGTACTTTGTTACTGGTTTTAATTCTTTTTCACATTTTCTTTCCACTCTTGTTGCTCCGCATATTGCACTTTTTGATGGGAGCCTCAGATGACAATTGACATTCTTATTAGAAGCAAGTGACTGTGTTATGAGTTGCTTTTTCTCTCAGATGCTGGACATCCCAGAGTTCATTAACCGAGAAGAGGAATTCTGGGTTGCTGGAGCCTATTTCCCATAACTATTTTGTGAAAACTTCCTGTCACCTTCTAAATCTCCAGTTATCTCTTAAATATTGACGTTGTTTCTCCTAGGTCAGATGCCAGTATTAAACTGCTTCCACTCATTGCTATTTACATTGAAATCAGGCAATTTCGGCTCCAGCAAATGTTAGGTGAACAGATCCCTGCCAACCCAATCGAAACCATTCTCTTCCTTGCCATCTGATAACCTTTGGACTATATATGGCAGCACTTGAAGATTATGTGAACTTTGATTGTGATGCTCCTACACCTAAATGCTTTGTAAACCTTTATTGTCAAAAGATTGCATAGATACCAGTCAAATGACAGGCACGACTTTAAGAAGGTGCTGGTGTAATTGTGTCCCAACGAGGAAACTACCTCTCCGAGGGCAGAGAAGCAAGTCTGTTCAGAAAAAAGGAATTGTAATCTATCAGGTTTTTGATTTTTGTCTTCCTAAAACGCTGAAAATATTATGAAACAAATTAATCCTACATATGTTCACATTCTCAACTAATAAGGTAATGCTCAAAAGAATTAACTGAATTCATAACTGCGCACTTCTAAAATGTGCGTTTTGTTTGTAAGAATAGTCCACTTGTCATGAAATTGTTTATTATCACTTATCAAATCAAAATATCATTTTGCACTTTACTTTTGAAGTCTAGTACTTTCTTGGGCCTCGGAACAGACATTCTGCACCGGTAACATCCTCTATGGGATAATTTTTGTGGCTATTGTTAGCAGCAGTGACAAAAGAACAGCAGTCGGGGGAATCAATATTTGTATGATTTCAATGGAATAGTCCAACAGATTTCATGGTTCATTATCTCATTGTCAATAATGCAGTACTCACTCTAGTATTAATCCTAATTGTTAGTTAAAATATTGCTGTGGCACTCAACCCAGGATCTCTCCTTTTCTAATTAAACTTCAGAAATATTATGACATGCCTCTGGACCAGGTGGGCCTTGAACCCAGTTCACTTGGCCCAGAGGTGTGGACACTGCCACTGTACAACAGGAACCTCTCCCAGATTCTCTTGAGTCAGAATTTAAGTGCTATAGCAACATTCTCTGAAGTAAGCCAGAAAGGACAGTATTTAGGAGAGGATTTGGTGGCAATTTGAGGGTGCTTTATAGAGCCATTGAGTTGTGCAGATAATTGCAAGATATTTTTAATCCTGGCGTTTTTTAATTGTGGGAATGTATGTTTATTTTTTAATAAATATTTTTATTTAACATTGTGTAGTACAATGCTCTTTAGAATGCGCTGCTTCAAGTTTGGCATCTGGTTAATTGCTTGCTGTTGCATGTTTGAATTTTTAACCATTTCAGAAAAAGGGATTTGGATTTGAGTTATGTTGAAAAGTTGTGTTTATGCTACAAGTTCACAAATGTTTTGAATTCACACGAAGGCACATGATGGAGTGACTCAAAGGGGATTAGAATGCTAGTGAGCTCACCTGAGTGGTAGCAGCCATCATTTTTAACCAACCTGTTCAGATATGATACACTGGAGCAGGTTGGATTTTAACCTAGGCCTTCTGGCCAAGGAGCAGGGACACTACCATTGCGTTACAGGAGCCTCTATAGCTATAGTTCAAAAGGTTGATGTGCACTTATTGTTTAAGCTCTTGTTAAAGATCTTGAGCCAAATAAGAGGTTGTCATAGACCCCATGGATACATCCTTCTATGCTCATGTGTGTTATTAAGCTTCTGTTAATTCCTCGATTAGTGTAACTGATGAATTGTTATTTGAATATTAAATCCCTTGTCTAGTTCCATCTCCAGTGAAACTAAGCAAACCTGGGAACCTTTGACTTGATCCCAGACTTTACTGAGAAATACATAGTTGCGACTTTGAGAATACATTGTTGCTTTTGAGCTGGATCATTTGCTGGTAGGTCATTTAGTTATTAGGATGAATTTCCAAATGGAAGGAGAACATGATTCACCCAGTTTGTATGAAATCTCAGGCGTTAACAACTGGGAGTGATGCTGTGCTCAGTGTAGCTGCTCAGACCATCTCTTCTCTTTTATATAATTTCAGACCAGTCTTTGTTTTAACAGCGTTTTGTCAGGCTACTTGGAGGAGATTGTTTGCTTTGTCATGAGAACCAGGGTAGCATCCTATCACGACCTTTTAACAGTTTCACCATATTTTAATGAAATTGTCTTCATTCTTCTAAATTCTAGGATTTACTTGATTCATTCATCTCCGGGCAATCCCCTCATCCTGATTATCTGGTGAACTTTTTCTTGTGGGCTTCTTAGAGAGAGAGAGCCTTCCTTGGGCAAAGCTCCACACAATTCTGAGCTACTTCTCATTAAACAGAACATTTGATGGTTTTATAGCCAAGTGTAGGATGGTGAAGTTAAATAAAACTGGAAAAACTCAGCAAGTCAGGTTGCATCTATGGAAAGAGATGCAGAGTTAATATTTAAGTTCTAATATTACTTTTTTTGGAATTTAAGTTCTGAAGTCCAATTTGAATCAACATTTGACCACTAACTCCCTACAGCACTTTTATTCGAGTGCGGGTTAAGGGGTTGGAGTATTGTGAAAGGTCAATTGTGATCATACGTTTTGCTTTCTTTTTAAAAGAAAAAGGACTTCTCATTTGGGCGAGCAAGGGGAAAAGATAGTTGTACTGTGGGTTTTTTAAAAAAAATAATACTGCATGGAAACAAACACTTTGGTCTAACTTGTCCACGCTGACCAAGTATCCCAAACTAAGCTCGTGCCATTTGCCTGTTTGGCCCATAGCTGTTTAAACCTTTCCTATTTATGTACCTGTACAAATTTTTTAAAAATGTAACTATACCTGCATCTACAGGTCCTCTGGCAGTTCATTCCACATATGAACCACCCTCTGTGTGAAAAGGTGCTCCTCAGGTCTTTTTTTTATATGCTTGTCCTCTCACCTTTAAAAATATGCTCACTAATTTTGAACTGCCCTACCTGAGGAGGAAAAAAAAACACCTTTACCATTTACCTTATCTATGCCCCTCTCACAATTTTAAAACCTCCTAAGGATACTCCAGTGAAAAAAGGGTCTCAGCCCCTCTTTATAACTCAAACTATCCTGGACCAGATGGGCCAATGAGCTGAGAAGTAGCAGATGGAGTTTAATTCGGATAAATGCTAGGTGCTGCATTTTGGGGAAGCAAATCTTAGAGGGTGTAGGTTTAGGGTGAGAGGGGGAAGATATAAGAGACCTAAGGGACAACGTTTTCATGCAGAGGGTGGTACGTGTATGGAATGAGCTACCAGAGGATGTGGTGGAGGCTGGTAAAATTGCAACATTTGAAGAGGCATTTGGATGGGTATATGAATAGGAAGGGTTTGGAGGGATAGGGGCTGGCTGCTGGCAGTTGCGACTAGGTTGGGTTGGGATACCTGGTTGGCATGGACGGGTTGGACCGAAGGGTCTGTTTCCATGTTATACATCTCTATGACTCTAATATCCTGGCAAATCTTTTCTGTAGCCTTTCCAATTCATCGATATTATTCCTACAGGAGAGCAACCAGAAATGTATGCTTTTAGCTTGCCTATCCTGCTTTTGAACTTTTGCTGTCTTCTGCAGTCTTGGGACAATGTTGACAATATCTGCCAAAGCTGAACAATCCATCTTTGTTCAGTACTGCCTTAAAGCGATGCATTTGCAAGTAATCATACAAATAAACCACCCATATACATTGTCTATTTCTTATGCTGGAGGCAAATTGAAGATACAATAGCAGGTTTAAATCATTTCAAGAAAATTGTAGTCTTTTATTTCAAATCTTCATATATATGCAATATGTGCCCATTTGTTTAAATTTCTGTAGTATTTGATCATAAGTCTTCATTGATGTCATTATACTATACAGAATAGGATCTTTGCACATAGGTCACTGCCAGGTGCTCATTCATTACATTACAAGCAATGTGTTCCAGCTGTCTTGTAACTATCTTACGAATATATTGTGCGGTGAGGAGGTGGAGACTCCACCATTTGCCTATTTTAATTTCACCAGCAGCACCTCACAGTCAACTGAAACACCACCCATACAATGTTTCAGAGAGTTCACTGGCTCTTCAGTCAGATGTGCAGTGGAATGGGAGGGCAATCGGTGCTTTTTGTCCACAGTAAAGGTGGATGTGTGTGTGTTTTTTTTTCAATGCAAATATCATGCTCAGCTGTTGTCTAAATATCAGCATCCAACTCTCCCTTTGAGATTCATCACTGAATCCCTACAATATGGAAGCAGGTCACTTGCCCCATCGAGTCCGCACCAACCCACTGAAGGGTATCCCTCCCACCCCATCCCTATAATCCTGCATCTCCCATGCCTCATCTACCTACCCTGAACATTCTTGGATACTGGTTAATTTAGCATAGCCAAGCCACCTTACCAACACATGTTTGGACAATGGGGGAATGTGCAAACTCCACACAGTTAGTCACCTGAGGCTGGAATCAAACACAGGCAGCAGTGCTAACCACTGAGCCACCATGTTATCCTATATTGTATAGCTTAGTGGAGAGAAAGCTGTGTGCACTTGTATATTTCCACGAGGTATTTAAAAAAATGCTACATAACAAACTTATTAAAGTTGAATAAAATAAGTGGATTCTTGGGTTGGTACTAGGGCCATTGGTTTTTTTTGATTCGTTAATAATCTAGATGTGCTTGTGTAAGTGACAAACCTTAATTTTTATTTGACACAAAACTGTGGACCATGTGGAGTATGGCAATAGACCTCAAGAGCATAGAAACAAAAGCAGAAGTTGCTGGAAAAGCTGAGCAGGTCTGGTAGCAAATGCAAAGAGAAATCAAAGTTAATGTTTTGAGGGTCTGGTAAGCCTTCCTTAGAACATAAACTGTTACAGTGCAGTACATGCCCTTTGGCCCTTGATGTTACACCGCCCTGTGAAACCAATCTGAAGGCCATGTAACCTACACTATTCCATTCTCGTCATATGCCTATCCAGTGACAATTTAAATTCCCATAAAGTTAGCGAGTGTACAACTGTTGCAGGCAGTGTGTTTCACACCCCTCCTACTGAGTAAAGAAACTACCTCTGACATCTGTCCTATATCTATCACCGCTCATATTGAAGCTATGCCCCCTCATGCAAGCCATCACCACCCTTGGCGAAAGGCTCTATCTTAAAAGAGTCACCTCTCAACCTCCTTCTAATGAAAACAACTTCAAGTCCCTCAACCTTTCCTTGTAAGACTTGCCTCCATATCCGACAACATCCTAGTAAATCTCCTCTGGCCCCTTTCCTAAGCTTGCACATCCTTCTGATAATGCGGTGACCTGAACTGTAAGCAATACTCCCAAGTGTGGCTGCACCAGAGTTTTGTACAGCTGCAGCATGACCTCATGGCTCTGAAACTTGATCCCTCTACTAATAAAAGCTAACACCGTATACCTTCTTAACAATCCTATTCAACCTGCATGGCAACTTTGAGGAATCTATTTTCATGGACAACGTGATCACTCTGCTTATCTACACCACCAAGAATCTTACCATTTGCATTCCTGTTACTCCTTCCAAAGTGAATCACCTCACACTTTTCTACATTAAACTCCATTTGCTGCACCTCAGTTCAATGTACTTTGGCACTATCCATATTTGTAATGACCTTAATATCATCCACAAATCTACTAACCCATCCTTAAATGCCCTCATCCAGGTCATTTATAAAAATGACAAACCGCAGTGGACCCAAAACAGATCCTTGTGGTACACCACTAGTAACTGAACTCCCAGATGAATATTTCCCATCAACCACCACCTTCTGTCTCTTTCAGCTAGCCAATTCCTGATCCAAACCATTAAATTGCCCTCAATCCCATGCCTCCATATTTTGTACAGCACAAAAGGTTCCCATGGGGAATCTTATCAAACGCCTTACTGAAATCCATATACACCACACCAACGGTTTTACCCTCATCCACCTGTTTAGTAACCTTCTCAAAGAACTCAACAAGGTTTGTGAGGCATGACCTATCCTTCACAAAACCATGTTGACTATCCCTAATCAACTTATTCCTATCAAGATGCTTATAAATCCTATCTCTTATAACCTTTTCTAACACTTCACCCACAACTGAACTGGTCTATAATTACTAGGGTGGTCTCTGATTTCCTTCTTGAACAATGGAACAACATTTGCTATTCTCCAGTCTTCTGGTACAATTCCTGTAGACAATGACAACATAAAGATCAAAGCCAAAGGCTCAGTAATCTCCTCCCTGGCTTCCCAGAAAATCCTCAGATAAATCTTATCCGGCATTGGAGATTTATCTATTTTCACTTTCCAGAATTTCTAAGACCTCCTTCTTGTGAACCTTAATCCCATCTAGTATAGTAGTCTGTTTCTCAGTATTCTCCTTGACAACATTGTCTTTTTCCAATGTGAATACTGGCGAATGATATTCATTTAGCTCTTCTATCTCTTCTTACTCCACATACAACTTCCCACTACTGCCATTGATTGGCCCTAATCTTACTCGTCATTTTTTTTATCCCTTATATACCTGTAGAAATCCTTGGGGTTTTCCCATTCTTTCAGTTTATTAAAAGTGGAGAGACAGGCTGGTAGACTGATTTAATGCAAACAAATGAGATATACATTTTGGTTGGAAGAGTGAGAAAAGGAAATTAAAGGATATATTTCTAAAGGTAGTGTAGAAACAAGGAGACCAGCAGTGGGAAGGATGTGAAGTCATTGGAGAGCCTGGGGAACAGAGTTGAAAGAAGGACTATATTCCTTGAGAAGGGGAGATTTGAGAAGATAGCAGCTGGATGGATCATTGGAGAGAAACTTCTCATTGCCAGAGGGACTTGAGCTCAAGGACACTGCTTCAAGGTGACCTGCAGAAATTTTGTTTACACAGTGAGTGGTGAGGGTGTGGAATATGTGACCTGACAGTATGGTGATGGTACATTGACGTGTAGTTTGCAGGGAACTGCGTAATTAAGTGAATCAAAAATAGTTGCAGAGAAAAAAGCAAAAGAGATGTTATTACTGGGCTCATGTAAGGAGATGGTACAGACACAATGGCTGAATGGTTTCCGTCTACAGTGTAACTATGTATGTAAACTATGATTGAAACACCTTCCAGAGAGGGGTGCCATTAACAGGACTAGGAATTCCCTCTATGAATTTCACCAGACGTGTGGCAGAAACCCGTTTACATACAAGAATGCTCACATATATGCTCCACTACCATGATTTTAGGGCAAAATGCATTTGTAAACAACAAAATAATTTTACCCACAGTATTGGAATCCAGCACTTTTTTGAAGCAGAAATATATTTGAATTCCAGCTTCTTAAGAGGATGTCACTATTGGTTCATCTTCCCCAGACAACAGTAATGTGCACACCAGAAGGAAATGTCAAACTTTCACTGCCATGGGCTTCACTGTGCCCAAGATTAACTAGATACACATCTGTTCAGTGGCAATTCTGGCAGTTGGGATGGCATGGTTTACCATTAACACGGCAACGGCATCCTCCAGTGATGTCACCTGTGCCCTGAAAAGTAAACCAGAAAGTCAGTAAAATCTGTACATCAACAAAACAAGTAATCATCCTCTTCAGGGAAGACAGTGCGTGGTGGCAATGTCACTGGACTAATGATTCATCAACGCCAGAGTAATGCTGAGGAAACATCATTTCAAATTCCACTGCACATTTGATTGATAAATTTGGACTATATAGCTAATATTGGTAATACTCACCATGAATTCAAATCTGTGGTCAGAAAAACACATCTGATTCACTAATGCCCTTTAGGGAAGGAAATCTACCATCCTTACCTGGTTCAGCCTATGGCTGACTCCAGACTCTCAGCAATACAGCTGACTCTTTACTGTCCTTTGAAATTTTTTAGATTAGATTAGATTACTTACAGTGTGGAAACAGGCCCTTCAGCCCAACAAGTCCACACCGACCCGCCGAAGCGCAACCCACCCATACCCCCACATTTACCCCTTACCTAACACTACGGGCAATTTAGCATAGCCAATTCACCTGGCCCGCACATCTTTGGACTGTGGGAGGAAACCGGAGTACCCGGAGGAAACCCACGCAGACACGGGGAGAACGTGCAAACTCCACACAGTCAGTCGCCTGAGTCGGGAATTGAACCCGGGTCTCAGGCGCTGTGAGGCAGCAGTGCTAACCACTGTGCCACCGTGCCGCCCTAAATGGCCCAGCAAACCACTCAGTTGAAGGTCAGTGAGGAAGAGCTACAAATGGTGACCTTGCCAACAACACCCACGTGTGTGTACTTCTGTAATTGGTTCCTTTACTTTTCCTTTGCTATTCACTTCAAATGAAGTAGGTTGGAAAGAGTTTTTTTTAGAATGAGGTTTCTCAAGCTTTTGGCTTCCAAGCCCCCATTCACCACATCCCATCTGAGTAACAAACCCCAGTAAAAGAGTTTTTTTTTCTGTGTAAAATTTTGCTAAATATTTAAACATTGCTTTGCTTTTGTACAGATAATAATGTGGATGCTGGAAATACTGGTGTCTGGTGGTATCTGAGGAGAGAGAAACAGAGGGCTGAATCTTCAGAAATCAGAAATGGGAGGGTCATGGTGTGCCAGAATCCCACTCATTCCCAACTCCGGCAGAATTAAATTAAATTCTGGGCGGCAATGCTGAACATCCTTCCTGCTACATTGACTCTTAACAGCCTTAATTGGCAATGAAAGGGCCTCAGCCTGTCTAGGATATGATTGTGTCAGCTCGAGATGAGTGAGAAACAGTGTACCGAGCCACTGAACCAGCATGGGTGGCACCCTACACTTGCCCCCTGCTTGGTCACTTACACATCCTCAGTGCCAGTGTTTGTTGTACCTCTCTGCCAAGTGCTAAAGATGGTAACTTCTGTTTGGCCAGTTGCTTTTGGCAGGTCATCCTTGCACAGGCGAGGGGAATCCGAATTCTAGAAGAAAGCCACTTAACCACCAATTACCAGGAGATCTGGCAAGCTTTCAGATCCGAAGAGGACCTGGCGTTCTCTCCATTAATCTCTTCCATGCCAGACTTGGTGATTCCGCTCAGAGTTGATGTTCAAGATCTGAGAACTTTTCACTAGGACGTGTGAGGAAAGGTAACAAACGTGAAATGCTGACAACCCCTTAAGCTAACTCTGTTTGAATGAAGACAGTCACAGGAGAGACTCACACTGGATCCTGATTAATACTGCCCTAGGGCTGACACTAGACCCTGACATGCCTGATTCCAACCTCACAGCTCCCAGATGCCACTCTCCAATGATGCCCTTGGTAGATTTACCTTTTTGTGTGACTTTGAAACATAAAAGCATGAATGTAGAACAAAAATCTGGGAAATCTCAATAGATAAAGTAGTATCTTATGCTGTTTCTTCAGGAGTTCAGCACCATCAGCATAGTGACATTTTCATCATGTTTCAGGGAGGGTTTCTCTCCAAGACTTACTGTGTTTTGTCACATAATTGGTCCAAATCCATGTCAGCAACTATGTATCGCAGTCCTATGTGGCCCCTTTCATCCAATGCAGCTGGAAGAATGGGCGAGGTGAGATTAAACAATAATGCAGTGACTATAAACAATAATTTGTGTTAGGCCACCAGCTGCTCACAAGTGAGAATCTCATCTCAACATCCAGAACTTGTTGGAAAATGTGACTCTTACAGTCTCAATGTGGAGAGAGCAGCCTTGCTTGAAATCTCACCCAATGTTCCCAAATTTCTTACCTTAGCCTCTGTGGTTCGGGGCTGGGAAGATACCACCCCCATGTCCCAGCTTGGTCTTTTCTCTCCACAGATGCTGCCTGACCTGCTGAGGTCTTTTTGAGGTTTGGGGTGGGGTGTGGTGGTGGTGTTGGTGGTGGTGGTGGTGGTGGTTTGTTCTTATTTTTGATTTCCACCAGTTATTTGCTTTTGTCACTTGGGAAAAGTGTCTGGGTTTGATCGCTAGCCGCAGTAGTTACCAGATCTGTGATCAGGTGGCAGGAACTATGCTGCGATTGGAATAGTCTTGCTGCAAGCCCAAGAGAGCCAAGTCTCATTTTCTCTGACCCCTCTCACACACCCCCTATCTTCTACAAGACCACAGTGGCACACCACATTGATGGCATTCCCCTCTTCCCATCTCAACCACCAGGTTAAATGAACAAGAAAATCTTGCTTTTCAAAACAGGCAAAGAGTTATAGAGTCAACTTCCAAACATACAAAGAATAAGAGTGGGCCACTCGGCCCTTTTGATCCTGCTATGCCTTTCAATAAGATCAGGGCTGATCTAACTATTTCTGCATACATGCAATAGCCTTTCATTGCCTTGATAATGAATAATCCATCTAGCTCTGTCTTAAAAATATTTAAAGATTCTGCACCCACACACTAAGAATACAGAGTAAACCATTCAGGACTGAGATGCGGAAGAATTTCTTCATCCAGAGAGTTGTGAACCTGTGGAACTCTCTACTACAGAAAGCTGCTGGGACCAGTTCATTAGATAGATTCAAGAGGGTGCTAGACGTGGCTAAAGGCATATAGGGGTACAGAGGGAATGTGGGAGTGGGATATCGCAATTGCAGGATCAGCCATGATCATATTGAATAGTGATGCATGCTCATAGGGCCAGATGGCCTACTACTGCACTGATGTTCTATGCCTTTATGTGATTTGATGAAAAGGAACTCCTAAGACACAAAACCCTCAGAGAAAAATCATTCCCCATCCGCATCTTAAATGGGGACCCCCTTATTTTTAAGCTATGCCCCCCCACCAACACACACACACACACACACACACAGACACACACAGTTGAAGGAAGAGGAAATATCCTTTGAGGGTGTTAAAAAAAATAGGGAATGGAAAAGACATGAAAGGAGGGGGTGTTACTGTGGTCCATACAATGGGGACTTGATTTTTCTGGCAAGGTCACTCCCTCTATTTTATTAATAATTAAACACTCCATGAATGTAGAAGCAATCCATGCAAAAAGTAAGTAAATAAATGTAGAGATGCCAGTGAGACAGAGGGAAACTTCCACACTTCCACAACTGCATTGCAAAGTGGTGTGCAGCAGTGAGACTCTGTGTGACTATTCAACCATCTCAATGCACAGGAGCGACTACTGGTGTGAGAATTTTATTCATGGGAGATAGAGAATAGGACATAACAGTTCACAGACCCACCCTTCACACACGCACACACACACACACACATCCCAAAACTACTCACAGAACCTTAGATCCTTGACAGAATTTAGCACCCTAGTATTGATCATAAAAGTTAAAGTCACCATCGTCCACTCCGTCATTAGACAGAGATGATTGGTGGTGGTTTAACCTGAGGGTCACCATACCTCAGGTGAGGGGTGAAGTAACCTCTGCTGGTGTGGGAATTGAACTCATACTGTTGGCTTCACCAACCAATCATACATCCGATTGGGCTAACCAACTGCTATTGACTATAGTCACCGGCATAGACAAATTGGAACAAATAGTGTGTTCATGTAATTCAACGTAAAAAGAATTGGACATTGTACCGCAGGTCCCCAGCGAGGTCCCTTTGTCACCCAACAAATCTCTGTTTTACACATGGTGCAGCGTATCCAATCACAGCCACTTTTCTTCTGTACCACAATCTTGCATTTAGGACAGTTCATGGCATCCCCTTTCTGCAGCAACGCCTGTACAGATACAAATCACATAATTAGGAGAGAACATAAGATCTCAAACACCAAGGGCAAGATTCAAAACCAGGCACCAGAGTATGTCACGGATGCCTGTGGAAACTTTTCAGTGACCATTTTCGAAGTGAAAGGCAGAGCTGCAAACATTTGCAGGGTGCCAGAAATTGCCAACAAGTAACGAGTCTGAGGGTGATGAGTCAGTTCTAGGGTAAATGAACAAACCATGCTGAGACTTCAAAAGTCACTTCTTGTTGCCTCTTGAGTAGCTGATAATTTCCCTCTTTCCCCCACACAGAGCACCCACCTCCTTCCATGAATATGAGGATTCCAACCCATCACTTTAAGACAATGCTTAATCCAAAATAAATACAAAGTTCCTCACCGTGAGCATGTCAGCAGTCTGTTTTGCAGCTTTGTTATTTTCAGCTTGAATTTTCAGGTCATCCTGATACTGTTTGCAATTCATTCCTTCGTGTATTGCCTGTGTTAAGGAGCAGAAGGGATTATCACATCATTTTTCAGTCGGCCTGGGTGACTGGGAGGTTCTGGATTCAAATCTCATGTCAAGAGTTAAGCAAATAATCCAAGTTCATTCTCCAGCACAGTAGGGCAGGGGGTAGCACTGTCCGAACTGCTGTCTTTCAGATGAGACAATAAAATAAGGCTCCAGTTGGTTTGGTGAATGTGAAATCGTCCATGGCATAGTCTTAAAGAACAGCAAGAGAGTTAACCTCAGCATTCTGACTAATATCTAACCCTCAATCAACACCAAAAAAATAATAACTACCTTATTTCCCTGCGCTGCCACCTTCAGTGATCTGAGGACTTGCACACCCAGATCCCTCTGCCTATCAATACTTCTAAGGTTCTGCAATTCACTATATAACCTCCACCTGTGCTGTAATAATTCTGTGATTCGATGAAAGAAAGCATCTCTGAGAGTGCAGCATCTCCTCTGTACTTTGTTGACTTGCCACCTTGGATGATGCACTCAAGGGACTTACTCTCGAATATGTCTCTGACATTCTGACTCACCGACCACAACTCCCACCGTTCTTTCTTTTTGATTCTACTTTTTCCATATCATCCCTCTTCTCCTGAAGATTAGTTGCAGAGATATTTTTCTTCTCTTTTCACTGATTACACTCTGGCACCTTATTCAAATGGCCATTGTCTATCAGAACAGAGGATTATAGTTAAGACCAGTCCTGTCCTCAGGTGATAGTGAGGACCACTCTGTGGGTTCATATCCCATTCTTGTCGCTGTTGCCAGCAAATTTCCATGTTGCCATTTTTTGGGCGGCATGGTGGCACAGCGGTTAGCACTGCTGCCTCACAGCGCCAGAGACCCGGGTTCAATTCCCGCCTCAGGTGACTGACTGTGTGGAGTTTGCACATTCTCCCTGTGTCTGCGTGGGTTTCCTCCGGGTGCTCGAGTTTCCTCCCACAGTCCAAAAACGTGCAGGTTAGGTGAATTGGCCATGCTAAATTGCCCGTAGTGTTAGGGGCAGGGGTAAATGTAGGGCAATGGGTCTGGGTGGGTTGCACTTTGGCGGGTCAGTGTGGACTTGTTGGGTCGAAGGGCCTGTTTCCACACTGTAAGTAATCTAATCCAATAATTGTTTCAAGTGGGAACCTCGGCTATTCTCTCTCTCTAACAGTTACAGTTCACTCAGGGAGTGTGAGTTGCTGTGGAATGTATACTCGTGCACACATATTGTTGGCTGCAACTTTTGATAGTGATGCAGAGGTTCCAGTGTTCTTTTCATCACACCACTGGCCAGGAATCTCATTGGCTTTTACCACGGGTACGTGATTTCCAACCTGTTACAAACACACTTTCCTTGACCATTAAGTTCGGGAGTGGGTCTCAAACCCAAAGCTTCATGTCAGAGATGGAGATTGTAGGAGAATACGAACAGGAGTAGGCCATTCAGCCCCTTGTGTGTCATCCACCATTCAATAAAATCATGGCTTATCTGTGATATATACCTTTCTTTAACTATATCCTTTAATAGCTGAAAATGTGTTGCTGTTTAAAGTGCAGCAGGTCAGGCAGCATCCAAGGAACAGGAAATTCAACGTTTCGTGCTAAAGCCCTTCAGGAATTCCTGATGAAGGGCTTTAGCCCGAAACGTCAAATTTCCTGTTCCTTGGATGCTGCCTGACCTGCTGCACTTTAAACAGCAACACATTTTCAGCTCTGATCTCCAGCATCTGCAGACCTCACTTTTTACTCGAAGATTATATCCTTTAATACCTTTGCTTAATAAAATTTTAAATCAGAGATAAATAAAATTAACAACTGATCCAGCATCCACTGCTGTTTGGGGAAGAAGGTTCCAAACCTCTACCATTGCTTGAGTGTAGATGGTCTGGCCCTAATTCTCAGACCATATCACTGATTCCAGAAGTCCCAATCAATGGAAATAGTTTATCTACCCTGTCTTTTTCTGTTAATATCTTGAAAACTTTGATCAGATCACCCCTTACCCTTCTAAATTCTGGAGAAAATAGGCCTAATTTATCTAATTTCTCCTCATAACTATGCTAACCCACTGCACCACTGCACCTTCCCACAATTCCATTGGATGCTACGTGGCTCTGGCCCATGGACGGGTTGGACTGAAGGGTCTGTTTTCATGCTGTACATCTGTATGACTCTAAAATAGAATCAGGGTAACACATCTTGGAATGAGGCCATCCTGCCCATTCATATTTGTGATGGCTCTTTGAAAGAAATATCCGATTGGTTTCATGCTACTGATTAGCCCCCCCTCCTTCCTCCAGTTGCTGTGCCCATAATTCCTGTTACTAAATCGACTTCTACCACCAGTGCAAGATTTTAATTAGAACATAGAACATAGAACATAGAAAAATACAGCGCAGTACAGGCCCTTCGGCCCTCAATGTTGCGCCGACCAAAGCCTACCTAACCTACACTAGCCCAATAACCTCCATATGCTTATCCAATGCCCGCTTAAATGACCATAAAGAGGGAGAGTCCACCACTGCTACTGGCAGGGCATTCCATGAACTCACAACCCGCTGAGTAAAGAATCTATCCCTAACATCTGTCCTATACCAACCTCCCCTTAATTTAAAGCTGTGTCCCCTAGTAACAGCTGACTCCATTAGCGGAAAAAGGTTCTCACTGTCAACTCTATCTAAACCCCTAAGTCTGAGTAAAAATGGAATCTCATTCACCCATTATTCTGTTGCCAAATATCTGGCAAATGTTCTCTTAGTTGCCTCAGATCTGCTAATCCAGGCAGATCAGGGGACTTTTCTAGTTGGTGTGAGTCACCTTTCTACTTATCAACAGCAACATAGTGTCCCTTGGTTTTTCTCCGTGGGTGTGACAGACAGTTCAGTTCTTTTGTGGCTGATCTGAACCACAGCTCCCTTTACCTGCCTTCGCTTTGATATCCTAAAGATCTATAGATGTAGGATACATCACCTTTTGTGTAGGGAGAGTTGCAGGGGAGGCAATGGCCTAGAGGTATTATTGTTGGAGTATTAATCCCGAGACCCTGGTAATGTTCTGTGGACCTGGGTTTGAATTCCACCATGGCAGATTCAATAAATTCAATAAAAATCTGGAATTAAGAATCTGGTTCACTAACACCCTTTAGGGAAGAAAACTGCCATCCTTACCTGGTCTAGCTTACCTAGTCTAGCTCCAGACCCACAGCAATGTGGTTCACTCTTAACTGGCCTCTGGGCAATTAGGGATGGGCAATAAATGTTGGCTTAGCCAACGACGTCCTGCATCCCATGAATGAGTCAGAACCAAGCTTTGAGCCAATTAGATTAAATTACTTACAGTGTGGAAACAGGCCCTTTGGCCCAAGTCGCCAACCCGCCAAAGCGCAACCCACCCTGACCCATTCCCCTACATTTACCCTTTCATCTAACACTACGTGCAATTTAGCATGGCCAATTCACCTGGCCTGCACATCTTTGTGATGTGGGAGGAAACCGGAGCACCCGGAGGAAACCCACGCAGACACGGGGAGAATGTGCAAACACTACACAGACAGTCACCTGAGGTGGGAATTGAACCTGGGTCTCTGGCGCTGTGAGGCAGCAGTGCTAACCACTGTGCCACCGTGCTGCCCACAAATGTCCGACCTGTTCCCACCAGCTTTCTCTCGAAGGTCCCTTCATCACAAGTCCCACTCACCTTGCACAGCAGACAGTTCTTCTTCTTACAGAGGGGACAATTAAACTCATTGACATCATCTTCGTAAATGCACCAGCCCTTGCAGTCTGGGGTCTGACAGTGATAGCTGTTCTCACTTTGATTCTCAGCAATTGCTAAGCTTCTGTCTAAGTATGTGCGATACTCGCTCTCCGTCAGGAGCTGTGAAGCAACACCAGAAACGCTGAGTCAGAATTATACAGCCAACAATACTGAAATCAGCAGACAAGCAGTGGCAAAGTTGCAAAGTAGTTACATCAAAAGTTACAGTACGAACACCCGTGCATGTCAATATTTATTCTCTACATAAGTTTCCTTCCTCCCATCTTCATCTCATCTTATCAGCTTAAGTTTTTGTTTTAATTTGCTCATGGGTGTCACTGGCTGGGCCAGCATTTATTACCCTTTACAAATTGCCCCAGAGAAGGAGGTGATGAACAATTGCAGCCCATGGGGTGTGGTTCCATCCACAGTGCTATTCAGATGGCCTGTTGTATTGCTTTGATTGACAGGCCATCTGGTATAGGTTGAAGAAATATTTCCCATCTGTTGGTAATTGATTTTCAAGCCAGATGATGAAACTACCTGTGGAACTGTTTCCTAATGAGGAGGCAATGACTTCAGTAAAGAAGAGTAGAGAAAGTGGGCGGTAAATAATGAAAGTTGGAAAGAATGAGGCTGAAAGCAATAAATAAATGAAATGAGTCAGATGAATAGAAAGTCTGTGTGCGTGGCTGGGTTGTGGTGGTGGAAGGGGAAAGAATGTTTCCACACCCACACAAATTCCACACTGTGGGGCTAGGCTATTCAACACTGTGGGCCTCACTTACATTGTACCCAAAAGGAAGCTGGTGGGAATGACGTTACAGCAAGTCAGCAGGTTTGGGAAATCAGAGGGGAACTGGAGTTTACCCAATGATGCACAGGGAACATTCCCAGGCAAGTGGATGGTTTCCAGGCTATTCACAGCCACAGCAAACAGGGGGAATTCCCAAACAAAAGTGGAGAACCTTTTCATGCAGAGGCTGGTATGTGTATGGAATAAGCTGCCAGAGGAATTGGTGGAGGCTGGTATAATTACAACATTTAAAAGGCATCTGGATGGGTGAATGAATAGGAAGGGTTTAGAAGGATATTGGCCAAGTGCTGGCAAATGGGACTACATGAGGTTAGGATAGCTGGTCGGCATGGACGAGTTAGACCGAAACGTCTGTTACTGTGCTGTACATCTTTTTGACTCTAAAACCCAAAATTCCTTGTTACACCAGAAATAGTCCTCCTAGATCACAACAAACTTTCAAGATAATAAGCTGTTCTCTTCTTGCTCCATGCTGATTGTGGTTAGTAAAGCCACACACAGGGCTCTAGCCAGCAGAAGTTGAAAAGGCGCATTTGCCCCTCGGGTGACATCGGGGTGTTCCTACACCATCCAAGTGAAACCACCTGCCTCTTGGAGGCATGCAGCTTCCCTGTAGCTCATTTCTGGCAAATGCAGATGGGGAGACCCTCCCAATTTTTCTTAATCATGCACCCACCAACACTCACCACACCCCCAACCCCTGACACCATTTACATGCCCTCTTTTGTAAATTTGGGATGATTTTGGCTGCTCCTGACTCGGAACGAAGATGCGAGGAATCATCGATGAAAAAGACTCACGTATTTTATCTCGCGTTCCAGGATTTTGCTTTCACATGAATATAGCTGATCCATATACGGACATGTCACATCAGCTTCAGTGCTGCTCAGGATTGTTTGCTTCAGACAGTCTCTGTGAACATTCATGGTCATTTAAAATTCTCAAAGCTACTCCACTCCATTTCCCACACACTCCATTTCAAACAGCAGTTCAATCTTTCACATCATGGGTTCAGGTTTATTGAGTTGTACAGGCCTACAGTAAAGGCCCTTCAGCCCATCGAGTCTGAGCCTGTGAAAAACAACCACCTAACTATTCTAACCCCATTTTCCAGCACTTGGCCCGTAACCTGGGCATCACAATTCTACATCTAAATATTTCTTAAATGTTACAAGTGTTTCTGCCTCTATTAGCCTTAAAGCCAGTGAGATTCAGATTCCCACCACCTTCTGAGTGAAAAAATATTTTCCTCACATCTCATCTAAACCTTCTGCCCCTCATAGAGTCATACATTTTGGGAAAGCAAAGCTTAGCAGGACTTATACACTTAATGGTAAGGTCCTAGGGAGTGTTGCTGAACAAAGAGACTTTGGAGTGCAGGTTCATAGCTCCTGGAAAGTGGAGTCACAGGTAGATAGGATAGTGAAGAAGGTGTTTGGTATGCTTTCCTTTATTGGTCAGAGTATTGAGTACAGGAGTTAGGAGGTCATGTTATGGCTGTACAGGACATTGGTTAGGCCACTGTTGGAATACTGCGTGCAATTCTGGTCTCCTTCCTATCAGAAAGATGCTGTTATACTTGAAAGGGTTCAGAAAATATTTACAAGGATGTTGCCAGGATTGGAGGATCTGAGCTACAGAGAGAGGCTGCTGTTTTCCCTGGAGCGTCAGAGGCTGAGGAGTGACTTTATAGAGGTTTACAAAATTATGAGGGGCATGGATAGGATAAATAGGCAAAGTCTTTTCCCTGGGATCGGGGAGTCCAGAATAGGTTTAGGTTAAGAGGGGAAAGATATAAAAGAGACCTAAGGGGGCAACATTTTCACAAAAGAAGGCAAATGGTACGTTGGCCTTCATAGCGAGAGGATTCAAGAACAGGAGCAGGGAATGTCTTGCTGCAATTGTACAGGGCCTTGGTGAGACCACACCTGGAATATTGTGTGTGGTTTTGGTCTCCTTATCTAAGGAAGGATGTTCTTGCTTTAGAGGGATTGCACTGAAGGTTTATCCAATTGATTCCTGGGACGGCAGGACTGAGCAATGAGGGAGGTTAAATCGGTTCGGATAATATTCACTGGGCTTCAGAAAATTGAGGGGGTTCTCATAGAAACCTGTAAAAGTTTGGACAGTGTTGATGCAGGAAAGATGTTCCTGATGAAGGAAGAGTCCAGAATCTAAGGACACGGGCTAAATCATGTAGGACTGAGGTGAGGAGAATTGTCATCACTGGAAGAATGGGAAGCCTGTTGAATTCACTATCACAGAAAGCAGTGAGGCCAGAACATTGTATGATTTCAAGAAAGATTTGGATAGAGCACTTGGTTCTTCAGAAATCAAAGGATAGGGAGGGAAAGCAGGACCAAGATATTGAGTTGGATGGGCAGTCATGATGATAATGAGTGGCTGCACAGACTCAATGGGCTGAATGGCCTACACCTGCTTCTATTTTCTTTGTTTCTGTAAAGCTATTTGTGGTCACTGCATTGATTATTGCTTTAAAAAACATACCTGCTTCACATCTGCTGTCGTTAACTGTTAGGACTTAGATGTGACTGCGATGTAGCTGACTCTCAGCTGCCCCTGTGAAAGGTCTTATGAAGCCATTCAGTTCAAGGGCAATTAGGGATGGGCAACACATACTTGCCTTGAGCAACACTCACATCCCATAAAAGATTGAAGACAACATGCCGATTTTTATTAATGTATAAATCACTGGTTAGCTCTCAACTGGAGTATTAGGGACAATTCTGGACTCTGCACTGTGTCCAGAGGCGGTTCACCCAGAAGTTATCAGCAATGGGTAGCACACAAAGAAATTGCTGGAGAAACACAGTAGGTCTGACAGCATCTGTGGAGAGAGAAACAGAGTTCATATTTTGGGTCGGCTATGACTCTTCACCTTCATACCTTCTCTCTCCGCAGGTGTTGCCAGACCTGCTCCAGCACTTTCTGTTTTTATTTCAAATCACCAGCATCTGCAAGACTTTATTTTTATCACATAAAAGAATTCAGCAGCGAGCAGAGATCGCAAATGTTTGGGTTGTTTCTCCTTGGAACAGAGACGGTGAGAGTTAACGTCACCAAGGTTTTTGTGAAAGTTGCTGATTGGATTAAGTGAGAGAAAAACGTAATAAACAGAGGTCACAAAATCTAAACTCGGTCAGAAAACAGATCAAGAGAAATGCTTTTTCTCTCAGATGCTCGTTACAGTACGGAATTCTCTCTCTCAGAAGTGGAGAAGGCTGGGGCCATAAAGGTATTCAAGGTGAAGTTCAATTTTTGGCAGATAATGTATTCCAGGATTACAGGAGTTGGGACATGCAGACGGGGAAGCGGAGCTGAGATTTGCTATGATCTTATTAAATAATGCAGCAAGCTCAAAAGGGCTGAATAGCTTAATCCTACCATTAAGTCAAAAGTTCCTATGTCTCCACTCAATGAGATGTCAGGATATAAAACGATCTGAACAAGAAGGTGATGGAAATGGAATCCTGAAACATTTTTTTTTAAAAGGAGTTTTGTAAGTGTTTGATTGTGCAAGTTTATGGCCAAAGAACAGATATGTGGGACTAAGCAAGAATCAGCACAGCCACAATGAGCTGAAGGAATCCACCTCTTTACGTTTCTCACACATGTCTAATTTCTGTTCTCGAAGAACTGAGTGAATTTGAGGGGATTTGACATCACATTACAGTTAATGTCTGTCCATTACATTACAGTTACCTCCAGGAGTGCCCTATGCTAATGATATGGAATAAAAACAGCTTCTCTTACTTGCAGAAGGCATGTAAACATTCTCGAAGAGTCACTCCTTCACCATTCTCCAAGACGTTTAAACAAATTGGACATTCAAAATCTTCCCCGGTCGATATTAGGTTTTGTTCATCTGTTTCCAACAAGAGTTTGTAATTCTCTTGTCGCTTCAGCCGCTTGGACTGTGTATAAATCAAACACAGAACACACAGTACAGAAACAGGCCATTCAGTCTATACCAGTAATTCTGATCCATTGAAGCCTCTTCCTGTCTTTCCTTCTCTAACTCTACTATCATAACCCTCTTTTCCCTTCTTCATTTTAACTTGTCTAACTTCTCCTGAAATGTATCTGTATGCTCACTTCAAACATATCCACTGGAAGCGAGTTCAACATTTTTACAGATCGTTGAGTAAAGAAGTTCTTCTGAATTCTCAATGGATTTCGCAGTGACCATCTTATATTGTGTCCTTTGTCACAATGAAAACAAAATTCTCTTTGTATTCATTCATCATCCAGAACAAAGTTGCCTAGCTGACTAACACTGTCCACTCACCCAACTACCTTTGACATTTATTCCCTATCTCAAAGTGGCGCCAGTATGTACCATCTCCAAGATACACAGCAGAAGTCCACCAACGCTCCTTCAACAGCACCTTTCAAACCCAGGACCTCTCCCACCTAGGACAAGGGCAGCAGATATATAGAAACCCTGCCATTTGCAATTTCCCCTCCAAGTCACACACCATCCTGACTTGGAAATATATTGTTGTCACTTCACTGTGACTGGGACAAAATCCTGGATCTCACTTCATAACATCACTGTGGGTCAACCTATGCCCAAGAATTACAGCAATTGAAGAAGGCAGCTTGCCATTACCTTCTCCAGGGCAGTTAGGGATGGGCAATAAACGCTTGCTGAGCCAGCCATGGCTACACTCCGCAAAAAGAATATAAACCAAGATCTTTTCATAATTTTTGAGAGACCTTTATTATATTGACCAGGTAACTAATTTGCTAGTTACCTAACTGACTATATAGATGCCACTAGTAGGCAGTCTGTATTATATTAGGAGGAAGTGAGGACTGTAGATGTTGGAGATTAGAGCTGAGATAGAGTGTGGTGCTGGAAAAGCACAGCCAGTCAGGCAGCATCTCCTGCTCCTCAGATGCTGCCTGACCTGCTGTGCTTTTCCAGCATCACACAGTTTGAGTCTGTATTATATTGACAAACGCTGTGAAACAAATGAAAAGTTAAGATTACAGCTAGATAAATGTGAAATGCAAACTCAGACTAGATTTTAGAAAGAGAATTCTCTCCCTTAAAGTTACTAAATTCCCAGAGTTATTCTGTCTCTGGTTATTGAAAATTGCAAGTTCTAACCTCTACTGAAATGCACATGTGTGCAATATAAGGTTCTTGAATCCTTTCACCTCGTTACACTTGAGACACAAACCACAGCTATTGACCGTTACTAACTGGTCTGTAAAACTCTCACACTACAGGGGATACTCAGTCGTGGAAGCAGATGTTAGGGAGGGGCACAGTAATGTTGCACACCACATTCTCTGAGTGGCAGGAGGTCAGTAACTGACAGCTGTAAAAGCCTTGGCCAGAATGTTTGCAACATCAGCGAGGGTCACCCGCTCAGGTCAATGGTGCTGGACCCTCGATTCCAGAGTGGCTGCTTGAACTTTGCATATCCATTGCTCACAAAGGAAGCAATACATGTAAAAGTGAAGATGTGTGTGAATGGGATTTCCAAACCATCACATCTGGGCTGAACACTTTTGAAGAGAAAGTCCAAGTTTGTTGGATTTCTTTGAAGTGGTCAATTTTCTTTTGAAGAGGTGATATACCCAATTGGTTTGATCCAAGAACACCTTTGGGAGATCAAATGCTTTTTGGAATCGTGAAAAAAAATGGACATTAACAAGCATTGTTAACTGATATTTTTAAAAGGCTGGGAGTAAGTGCCAAGTTACAGAGGTGTACCTTTTAAACAGCCCTGATCTGCACTCTCTCCACAGGCCCAGCTCCCGTTAATACTCCCTCCCCAGAACAAAGATCCAACTATTCAGGGCACTTTCTCCTCAGTTGGATTTGCAGAGTTGGGTGTTTTCTGAAAAGCAATGCACCATTCGTTCTCACCTTTCCATTAACATTGTTAAAGTTGAAGGGCCTTGAGATTTTCACTTGATGGCCAATGTATTAAGAGCTGAAAATGTGTTGCTGGTTAAAGCACAGCAGGCTAGGCAGCATCCAAGGAACAGGAAATTTGACGTTTCGGGCCAGAGCCCTTCATCAGGAAGGGCTCTGGCCCGAAACGTCGAATTTCCTGCTCCTTGGATGCTGCCTAACCTGCTGTGCTTTAACCAGCAACACATTTTCAGCTCTGATCTCCAGCATCTGCAGACCTCACTTTTTACTCGGCCAATGTATTAAGGCAATGGAGACAGGTTGATGGCCTTAAGTGGGCAAAATATTTGGCTACTGAAAGGACTAGCTAGACCCAAGGGTTGGCAGAGCCATGAGCACCTTACCCCATTGGCAAACCCGCCCCCCCCTCCCTTTATCATGACAAGCGAGTCAGGGGTGAGCGGGTATGTTTTACCTGCCCCTAGCTCTCACTATGATGGTGGTAAGGTGGGGAAAGGGAGGGGCCTAAAATCCAGACCAATGTTTCTGATACATTTAAGTTTGGGAAGAATTTGGAAAGAATACAAAGTTACAAATTTCCATCCGGATAGACCTATCAATGACAATGTAAATGTATGGGAATGGGGGACCAAGTGAATCAACTGGCATTCCCCCCCAGCCAGGAACGTTTCTGGTTGGGTTACAATCCAAACAACTATACCAGGAACCCGGATGTGGTGGGATACCTGATGTAAACGTCTCCAAGATACAAACTGTAACACTGATCAATTAGGAATGGTGCCCAGTTTCAGTGTTGGGGAGGCTCTAACAATGTGGCTCAGGGACAGGGTCACCAGACTACCTCGGGATGTGGAGACTACTGAGGGACTGGTAGCAGGAGTGGCAGTGATATCATGTGGGCACCCTCAGGGAGAGGCCCTCAGGGAGGGACTTGGGGCTTCTGTTATTAAATTGCCTCCATTTCCAGGTTCCCAACATTGTGGGGGGGAGGGAGGGTGGGGTCTGGTGTGAGGCTGGGTTGGGGTGGGGTACCGATACAACTGCAATTGTGATAACCCCTACAAGACCCATGGGACATCACAAATTAATATTGTTGTGGAGCTGACTGACTATGACTTTCCTTTGTAACAGGCAATGGCCTGCCCAACTAGAACTCAGCACCCTGAGCCCTTCATAAAGCAGGCCCAGGTGATTAAAAACAAAAGCAAAAACAAAGTCAAGGTGATCTGGTGGTAGGAAAGACATTCAGTTGTGTACAATAACACGTCCTGATATAAGGAGCAAGCCAGATAAAGTAGATCCAGGGATGGGTCTGCAGAACTGTCTGTTCCAGGTTGGGACTAGCCTACATACACCATAAGTTTTTTGGTGTTCAACAAAAAACAACATTCCTTTCCAGTTGGGATTCCTGAGTTATTACAGCAGCTAAACTAAATCTTCCGATGACCACTACTGACGCCATATTGTACGAGCTAGCTGGACTCTTGGTCATCATGCCACCACCTTCCTTTTCAGATTAGGATCTACAGGGCCTGCATTGTCCAGTAAGGTAGAGGAAACCACTGGGTAGTCTAATGAAGACAGTCTTAAAAAGAGACCGTTTATTGAATGACAGCAATCAGGTATGGGTTATATTGACAGACATCATTGCGAAGACTCTGAGGAGATCTCGGTGATAGGTCTATCTCACACTAACTCCATAGGTTTGGTGAAGCTCCAGCATTATCATAGAAGCCCTACATTGCAGATGGAGGCCATTTGGCCCATCAGGTCAGCATTGAACTTCTACACAGCATCAACCCTATACCCAGAACCCCACATTTACCATAGTTATCCTGCCTAGCCTGCACATTCCTGAATACTATGGGACAATTTAGCATGGTCGATCCACCTAACCTGTATATCTTTGGACTGTGGGAGGAAACAGGAGCACCCGGAGAAAACCAAGCTAGGCACAGGGAGAACGTGCAAACTCCACACAGACAGTCAACCGAGGGTGGAATCAAACCAGGCTCCCTGGCACTATCAGGCAATAGTGCTAACCACTGATCCATCATGTCCTTGTATAAATGTATAGAGTTGCACTCGAGCTTATGGGCCATCAGTATTCACCATTTGTAGTGTGGAAATTTTGAAAACATTCCACTTTAATGCAATAGGATTGAACCACAGTGGAAGCTAATAATGGATGGTAGACAGTGAAAAGAGGAAAAGCAGAAATCAAACAGAACATTAAAAAGCCAAGGGGTATTGAAAAATGGCAAAAGTATTACCTGTTCATATTGTTTAAAACTTTCTTCTTCATTCTTCATTCTCTGGAGTTCTTCTTCATCAGGTTGATACATGTCTGGGACTTGGTAGTTGTCTGGTCTGGCTGTGCTACACATTTCACAACCTGGACGGGTTGGTTTATTAATGTACGTGCAACCTGAACACACCCAACCAATCTGAGAGAGAGAGAGAGAGAGATAGATAGATAGATAGAGAGAGAGAGAGAGAGAGAGAGAGAGAAGAAAAGGAGAAACATCATTTATTTCATCCAATGGCTTTGTGTTTTACAGCTTATCGAAAGCAAAGACTTGGTGCCTTCCATTAGGTACCGAGTATTAGGACTTTATCATTAGGCTCTAGAACCAGGGATGTTTAATTTGCAGCAGCAGTTGCTGTTGGGATCTTGAAGAAGTCGAAGCTATATTTCCTTCTCTCGATTACAACCAAAGGTTGGGAGCTCTCTTCCTGAGCTGCTAGATTGCATCTGAGGCAAATCTGTTTTCTGAGCTTGCCTTTTGCCAAGATGTGTTTATGGGATGTGACCATATTGGAACAGTTAATTACTAATAGTTACTGTATCCATTATTCTGTTAAGTTTTTTAATAGAATTAACTTATTCCGGGTTCTTTCTTTCTTTTGTTGTAGAGTCGGTTCTGCTATAATGCATGTTTCTTCAACGCAAATTGACTATAACACACTTGAAGAATTTAGACCATTATTTGGAGAGCGCAAACTTTCCCTAACTATATTGGCTATCATGCGATTCTGGCCCCATTGGTTTCAATGGTGTTGCTGTTATGCAATTACCTTATAAGGCAGGATCGCACAGGAATGGAACCATCATGTTACATCAGAACTGACTATCGTTTAACTAGTGTTCAAATAAATTGTGTTCTGCTTAATGTCGAATAGTTTGACCAAACGAATTGCATCTGAAACACAACAGCTCATATTTACCTTTAAAATAAGAAAATGTTAGAGTCACGGCTACTTCCTAATATATTTTGAGGGGTTCTGGTCTGGTCCATAACATTACTACAATGGAGTTGATGATGAGAAAAGTACCTACCTTTGCTGATTCCTCTGGCAAAATGTTTGCTTCATTTGATTGTACCTGGGCACCACGTGCTTCCAACTTAAGAAAAGCATCTTCATTGTTCAGTTTTGAATTGAACATACCTAGAAGAAAGGGATGAGTTTAATTTTCTGAAATCTTCTCTCTCATTAACAGCCAAAGCAACACCAATGCCAATCATTTCTTGAAATTTGTCATTTTATTAACAGCTTGGAGACTCTCCTTCTGATGATCGAGAAATAAAGGTGTAGAATTCAGCAGCATTATTTGCATATACTGTCCTCTTCTGCAAAAACTTGGTTTCACCCAAATCATGCCAGAAAAACACTGGTGAGTTTGTGACACGTGTCATTACTGATGGATAAATGGGGCAGCAATTTTGCCAATAATGCAACACAAGTTGTGACTCTCCAGAACTCGTTGATCGATCAGGCCACAAATTCTGTTCAATCTGTGGATACAGGAAAAGTGAGTGAGATGCCCCACTCTGGAAAGGCGTTACATAAACGCAAGTCTTTGTTCAGGACGAGGTGGAATTGGTAAACCGTACCCATTTACACTTGAAGCCTGGTCACATGGCAACAGCACAAGGACATCAGCTGATGTGCACATAAACTTGTGGAGATAACTCCACTCAGAATGTGGCACATACTTGTGGAGGTGGAATTTGAAAAGGTTCCCGGTCCAGGTCAGAGAAGAACACTCCATCTGGCAGTACCAAGCTCTGTGCCAGATCCCACAACAGGGGATTCCCATTCATTTGGAAAGAGGCCAGCCTGTGGAGGGAAGTGGTCACATTGGATTTGTCTGAAAAGTGAAAGCCAAGTGTCATCAATTAAAGACATGCTATTAAAGTCTAGTTTCCATATTAACTGGGTTCTTTACATTTAGTGTTTTCACTGTGTACTGCACCCACACACACACACACACACTTACAGCATGGCTACTGGGGAATATAATTTGAGAGTGTGCTGGGAAAGCACAGCCGGTCAGGCAGCAGCTGAGGAGCAGGAGAACCGATGTTTCGGGCATAAGCCCTTTATCAGGAATGAGGCTTATGGGTCGGGGCTGAGAGATGAATGGGATGGGGGGGTGGGGGGGGGGGGGGATTAGCTGGGAAAGCAATAGGTGGATGAAGGTGAGGGAGAAGGTGATAAGTCAGAGGGGTTAGTGATGGAAGGGATGGGAGGGTGGTGCTGAGTTGGAGGCTTGGGACTGGGATAGGGTGGGGGAGAGGAAATGATGAAACTGTTGAAATCCACTTATATCCCATGTGGGTGCAGGATTCAGCTGGGGGATATAAGCACCACTACCATATGGCAGTTGTGTAGAGGGAAACAAAGAAAAAAAATGAGAAAAGAAAATATAACCAGGAGAGTTGGAATCTCCTCAGTTAAAAAAAAGTCTGGCTTCCAATGGTGTAGTGGTAACATCCCTACCTCTGGGCCAAGAGACCTGCGTTCAAGTCCCACCTGCTCCAAAGGTGTGTCGCAACAGGAGAGAACGGGCTGATTAGATAATATCTTCCATGTCAACTGCAATTTCCTCACAGCCAATGCTTGGACCCCACAGCCAAACCAACATGATGGGTTCAGAGTGGGATGGGGGAAGGAGAGGGAGGGTAGGTGTACGATAGCTCACACAAGAGATCACACCTACTCGCAACCCAGGCCTGTTCTGTCACACTTGGGCGTGTCTGTGTCTATTGGGCAAAGACTGTGTATTTGTGAAAAAGTAAGATACAGTTGTTATCTTTCCTTGCCCCTCCCAATGCCTTGCAATGGGGCTCTCAGTCTCAGATGGCTGGAGGGCCTCCCAATGGCTCTCAGTGTTCCAGATTTCACCCTGGCCCCAATTTAAAAATTCTGGCTCTGTTCTCTGTATGATAAATTCCATACGTGGGGAGGTGGCAGCTTAGTTACGAAGACCCTGGAAGAATAGTTCAGGGGCCTAGCCTGATGCTGTAGGTGTATGTTTCAAATCCTACCATTGTAGCTGGTAAGATTTTTGAAACAAATAATAAGAATGAATAAAAATCTGGAATTGGAGAAGTTATAAAATAATCATTGCTTGCTGCAAAAACTCATTTGGCTGACTGTTGAATTTTTTTTGCAAAGGAAATCTGCTGTCCTTATCCAGACTGGCCTATATGTGACTCCAGTCCCATAGCAATATGGTTGACTTTTCACCGCCCTCTGAAATGTTCAAGGGCTGGCCAGTGATACCTACATTCTACAAAACAATGAAGAAAATATAAAAATTAGCTTCAGAGAAGATGCAAGACAAGATTGTAAAGTTTGCTGTGTGGTACGAGAGCCAAGTCTGAATGGGCTTGGACATTTCTCTCGGACAGAAACAGCTCAGGTGGGGGAGTGGAATCTAACATAAATCTTTAAGAATATGAAGAGGTTTGATAGATTAGATACAGCGGAAATTTTCAACCTATGAGGGAGCGCAGATTTAAAAGTCATAAATGTAAGAGTGTCACAAACAAATCCAGTGAGGAACTAACAAGGAATGTCTTTATGCAGGGAGTGTTAAAAAACTGGAACTTGACATGTTAGTTTGACTGTGGGGTCCATGCATTGGCTGTGAGGAAATTGCAGTTGACATGGAAGATATTATTTTAAGACAAAAAATATTAAACAAATGCCTAATAAGCGTATAATGGAAAAAAAGCAAATAAAAGGTGATTGGCTGAGATAGAATAAGTAAAAATGGAAGTAGGGAGTTTATGTGGAACACTAGCATGGACCAGTTGGGCTGAATGATCTGTTTCTGTGTAAACACTCTGTAATACCAGAGAATTGTTGGGAATTCGCACAGATTACATTGACCTGTTGGTGATATAATTAGGAGTTTGTAACATGATTTCTTTCTCTTCTACGTGTTAATAATAAATGGAACATCAAACTTTGGTCAAAATCCCTCCCTAAAGGCATTTCGGATTAACTTATAGCGTGAAGTTCAAGAAGGCAGTTCATCACCACCATCTCAAGGGCAGCTGGGGGGTCAGGCAATAAATGTTGGTCAGCCCACTTCCCATGAATGAATAAAGAAAGTCTCAAGTAAGTCATTAAGAGGACCTTAACTCTTCAAATATGTTGTACTGACCAGCTATTCCTCAGTGAAACCTGTAAGGGAGATCAATGATTGATTCTGAAGGTTAAGGAAAATGTGCTGTTTTGCTCTTAGCATTATCCAATTATCAACAATGAAATATCTTTTGTGATTTCAGCTGAGGTACAACATTCGTCCAGGACACGAGGAATAACTTCTTTAGTTTTTTTGGAATAGTGCCAAAGATGATTGGCGCCCAGAATTGAACTGGGGGCCATGGCTTCTGTTTACTCCCTCTTCTATAACTCAAAAATGATCGTGAATCAGAAATTTAGGGTTGATTTTCCTGAAATTTGATTAAACAAGCAATTGTTTATGTTCATGCTGTTATGCGCAATTGGGTCTGATTCATTATGAAAATGCATGTATTCTTTTCTTCACTGAGGAAATTAATTATCCTCCTGTGTCCCAAAGTGTCCCTTGAACAGAAAACAACCTGATGTATTTTAAAACAAAGTTAAAAATCACACAACACCAGGTTATAGTCCAACAGATTTATTTGGAAGCACTAGCTTTCGGAGCGCTGCTCCTCTGAAAGCTAGTGCTTCCAAATAAACCTGCTGAAGTATAACCTGGTGTTGTGTGATTTTTAACTTTGTCCACCCCAGTCCAACACCGGCACTTCCACATCATGTTTAAAAACAAATCACACAATCATTTCTGTCATTCAGACGATGAGCAGGAATCTGAGTGCATTGTTCACAATTCCATGCACATACATGTACGCACAGATGAAATTACCAAGTTGGTGATATCAGTAGGAGTTTGTGAAATTATTTCTTCATCTCTTCAAACAAACAGATTAAACATTAATAACCCCTTAGACTTTTGCACTGTGCTTCTGGCCTCTCCTCACCCTCCGTTAAAAGTATGAAATAAAACACTTTTTCAACATCTCACAGTTCTGAAGAAGAGTCATATTGGTCTCAAAGCTTTAACACTGTTTTTCTCTCTCCACAGATGCTGCCAGACCTGCTGAGGTTCTCCAGCATTCTGTGTGTTTGTTTCAGATTTCCAGCACCTGCAATATTTTGCTTTTATATTAATCGGTTAAGCTTCGTTTCTAACATTCCTGATGAAGGGCTTATGCCCGAAATGTCGATTCTCCTGCTCCTCAGATGCTGTCTCACCTGCTGTGCTTTTCCAGCACCATATACTCAACTCTGAGCTCTAGCATCTGCAGTCCTCACTCTCTCCCTTTGATTCTGACAGTAATGTTTGGACTTGTGCAGATAGGGACCTGTGTTGCTGCGTGGAAATCCTGGTTGGTTTGGAAAATGAGGGTTTATTGGGCTCCTTATTTAGGAATAATGAGCCTCAGCACATTGCTTCTATTGTTGAAATTAACTCAGCGACAGGATCATGACAAACAGTTGACTTGGAGACCATCAGTTTCGTGACTTGAACATCTCCCATTCAAATCTTGCCCTGTTTTAAGAATCCAGGTTGTTAGTTAGGGCGGTACGGTAGTTCAGTGGTCAGTACAGCTGCCTCACAGTGCCAGGGGCCCGGATTTGATTCCATCCTCAGGCAACTGTCTGTGCAGAGTTTGCATGTTCTCCCCTGTGTCTGTGTGTGTATCCTCCAGGTGCTCCAGTTTTCTCCCACAATCCAAAGATGTGCAGATTAGGTGGTTTGGCCGTGCTAAATTGCCCGTGGTGTCCAAGGATGTGCAGGCTAAGTGAGAAATGCAGGGTTATGGGTTTGGGTGGGATGTCACATGAGTGTGAACTTGATGGGACAAATGGCCTGCTTCCAGGGATTCTGTGAAGTATTACAGTTCCATTATTTGGCCTGTAACATCGTTTGACATCAAAAGAGGCAATTCAGCCCCTGACATCAGTTCCTCCATTAAATAGATTTGTTTTACTCACCTATTGGGTGTCGCTGGATGACCAGCATTTATTGCCCACTCCAAGCTGCCCTTGAACTATGTGGCTTGCCAATTTCAAAGGCCATAGAACATGGAACATAGAACAATACAGCACAGAACAGGCCCTTCGGCCCACAATGTTGTGCCGAACATTTGTCCTAGCTCAAGCACCTAACCATGTACCTATCCAATTGCCACTTAAAGGTCACCAATGATTCTGACTCTGCCACTCACACAGGCAGCGCATTCCATGCCCCCACCACTCTCTGGGTAAAGAACTACCCCTGACATCCCCCCATACCTTCCACCCTTCACCTTAAATTTGTGTCCCCTTGTAACACTCTGTTGTACCCGGGGAAAAAGTCTCTGACTGTCTACTCTATCTATTCCCCTGATCATCTTATAAACCTCTATCAAGTCACCCCTCATCCTTCGCCATTCCAATGAGAAAAGGCCTAGCACTCTCAACCTATCCTCGTACGACTTATTCTCCATTCCAGGCAACACCCTGGTAAATCTCCTCTGCACCCTCTCCAAAGTTTCCACTTCTTTCCTAAAGTGAGGCGACCAGAACTGCACACAGTACTCCAAATGTGGCCTTACCAAGGTCCTATACAGCTGCAATATCACCTCACAACTCTTGAATTCAATCCCTCTGCCAATGAACGCTAATACACTATAGGCTTCTTACAAGCTCTATCCACCTGAGTGGCAACTTTCAAAGAGCTATGGACATAGATCCCAAGATCCCTCTGCTCCTCTACCTTACTAAGAACCCTACCGTTAACCTTGTATTCCGCATTCTTATTTGTCCTTCCAAAATGGACAACACTTGACAGGGCTAAATTCCATCTGCCACTCCTCAGCCCAGCTCTACATCATATCTAAGTCCCTTTGCAGCTGACAACAGCCCTCCTCACTATCCACAACTCCACCAATCTTCGTATCATCTGCAATCTTCAGAGAAAGGCTAATGGAAACCTGGAACCCAGGTTGAGAGTCGACAATTGCCGTGGGTCTGGAGTCACATTAGGCCAGACTGGGTCTGGTTGGCAGATTTCCTTCTTTGAAAGACGTTAGTGAGCCAGACGAGGTTTTCCCAACAACCAAAAATGGTTTCACAGTCATCGGTAGATTCTTAATTCCAGATTTTTTTAGAATTGAGTTCAAATCCCAGGTACCTAGAACATCAGCTGAGAATCTGGATGAAGTATAACAATAATACCACAGCCATCAGCTCCCCACTTTGGGGATGACTATACCTTAACAATGAATGCCCCTCACATAGCAAAAGTCTATCAATCTCAGTTGATAGCAGCTTGTTGTTGGGCAGAGGGTGCCAGGTTTCCATTAGCTTTTCTCTGAAGAGGTGTTTCCTGAAATGAATACTTACCACTGGCTGTCTCTGCTGCTTGTAGAAGCAGGATCCGATCCAGTTCACACTGCCTCTGTCTGAGGTTGGCATGCTTGCCTGATAGGAGATACATAAATGCCGTGTCCCCATCCTTCCGAATGCCATGGAAGTGCAAGGTTTCATGGTCCTTTGCCAATCGATGGGCGATGATCCACTGCTGCAGTTTCGGATGAAAACTGTAATCATTATAGACCTTTATGGGCAACAAGAGGCAACAAATAACATTCATTCGATGAGACTTTCAAATTGACTCAAAAAAATAAACTGCCTTTGTCTATCGCCTTTTTAACAACCCGAGGTTATTCTGAGCTTTACAACCCAATGAGGATCTTTCAAATACAGTGATAGTGATTGAGGGTTAAGTATTGACCAGGTCACAGCAGAGAACTCACTGGCTTTTCTTCAAAAAAAAGCCATGGGATCCATTGAGAGACCAGGAAAGATATTGGTTTATTGTATCATTTGAGTGGTGTCACCTTCTTTAGTAGAGCTTTTCCACAATGCTAAACTAAACTAAAGTACGTTATACAGAATTGCCCAGAGTCAGATTTGAACACACAACCTTCTTGCCTTAGAGGAAAGGGTGCTGTTTTTGAGCTAAAGCCAACATTGCATTGATAGGGCAAGCAGTTTAGAATTTGCACTGATGGCAGGCGGGCTAGGGGTCAAAGTGTGTCTCATGGAAAATTAGTCAGACCTCCAAAGAAGTGGTATTAACCAGTTACAAAGAGATCATCGAGAGATCTCTGACAAATTAGGTTGCTCAACACCTTACTGCCCTCAGGTATGGAAAGTGTGTGGTGACTAACTCACCTCCTGACTCCCCTAAGCCTGTCCATCATCTCCAAGGCTCAAATCAGGAGTATGAGGGAAATCTCCCACTTTCCTGGGTGAGTGCAGCCCCAACAACGCTCAAGACGTTTCACACCATACAGGACAGAACATCCTACTTGATTGAACCTCTTTCACCATTTTAGACACCCACTCTGTCCACCAGCGATATATAACAACAGTAATGTCTACTATCTAGGTTTTTATTTGATGACGGGAAGGGGCTGTGGGGTATTATATTTCAATTTTACCCTCATTTGGATTGGTGATGGAGGAGGTGAACAAAATTTCTGTTTCCAACAGCTCTATCAGTCTCCCATTCCCCAACTTGACTGACATTCCCCACCTTCTCAAGCAGCTGTCTTCCATAAGGCCTCCCTGTTCAGCATAGTTCCAGGTCTCAGGTTGAGTTATATCATGTACAGTGTGCTGCTTGTAGCTTCTCCATATCAACATGAAGCCCCTCAAGCCTGCTTTGTCATTCAACAAGATCATGGCTGATCTGTCTGTTGCCTCAATTCCACTTGTTTCCCATTCTCTTTGACTGTCTTGTTATTCAAGAATCCATCCACCTCTGTAAAATGTTTAATGACTCACCTCTGTCAATCCCTGGGAAAAACAGAGTTCCAAAAGCACTCATCCCTCTTACAGAATAGAATTTCTCCTCATCTCAGTCTTGAATGGGTGACCCTTTTGTTAAACATTGCCCCATAATTCCAGTCCCTCCTACAAGAGGTAATGACATTTCAGTGCCAATCCTGTAAGGTTCCCTCAGGAACTCACACATAACTTTAGTCAACCATAACAGATTTGGTAAGACTTAGTTTTGGTACAGGTGAGACTTGAACCTAAGTCCCCTGGTTCATAAGTAGTGACCCTCTCACAGCATCACAGGTTTCCTTTTAGCTATATGGCTTGTTCCTTACGCAAAGAGCTTCAATAAAATAGTCAAACACGATTTCCCTTTCACAAAATTGAATTGACCTGCCTGATTACCTGTACACTGAAAATTTTTAAGTGCTCTCCCACAACCTCAAAAAATGATTCTAGAATATTCCCTAAGACAGACGGGCCTGCAGATTTCTGCTTTCTGCCTCCCTTCCTTTTGCGAAAAGGTAAGTCTCATTCGCTGTTTTCCAATCTGATGGGACCTTTCAGGAATCTGGGCCATTTTACAAAATGGAAACCAATATATCTCCTATTTCAGCAGCCACTCCTTTTAAGAAAATAGGATGAATTTCATTAGGTCCTGGACACTTGTAAGCTTTTAGTTGTAATAACTTTCTCGATATCCTCTCCCTGGTGAATGGAGTTACGTTCTTCCAACCCCTTCAGTTTTTTGACACGTACGTATTTCTGGGAGGTTCTAGCTTGGTCCTTTCTCAATTGGGCTTCAAGAAGCACCTCTTCCAATCCTGAATTAAGAAGAACGATTTGAAACAAGCCATCGTCCTGGTTGAAGAGCTGGTGAAAAAGGAAGACTAACAGAGGTTTGAAATAGGAAAGGAAAGACTCACCCCGTTGGGAGTTTTCTATAGGCCTCCAAGTTGATCCAGGGATGTAGAGAAAAGAATGGCAAAGATGATTCTCAATAAGAGCAAGAGTAACAGGGTAGATGTCATGGGGTACTTTAACTTCCCCAATATTGACTGGGAATACTATAGTTCAAGTAGTTTAGATGGATCAGTTTTTGTTCAATGTGTGCGGGGGTTTTCTGACACAGGGTATGGACAGGCCAACAAGGGGCGATGCCATATTGGATTTGGTACTGCGAATGAACCCGGCCAGGCATTAGATTTGGCGGTAGGTGAGCACTTTGGTGATAGTGACCATAATTTGGTTATGTTTACAAAAGCAGTGGGCAGGGATAGGAATATACTGCAGAGAAAGAGGTATATCTGGGGGAAAGGCAATTATGATGGAATTAAGCAAGATTTAGAATGCATAAGATGGGGGAGGAAACTGCAGGGGATGGACACACTTGAAATGTGGAGCTTATTCATGGAACAGCTACTGCAGATCCTTGGTAAGTACATGCCTATTAGGCAGGGAGGTAGTTGTTGACAGAAGGAGCCATGGTTTACTAGAGAAGTTGAAGCTCTTGTTAAGAGGAAGAAGAAGGCTTATGTGAGGATAAGGTGTGAAGGCTCAGTTAAGAGGTTGGAGAGTTACAAGTTAGCCAGAAAAGATCTAAAGAGAGGGCTAAGAAGAGCCAGGAGGGGACATGAGAAGTTGCTGGCAGATAGGATCAAGGAAAACCCTATGGCCTTCTATCGGTATATCAGGAATAAAAGAATGACTAGAGTAAGAGTAGAGCCAATCAAAGACACTAGTGAAAAGTTGTGTGTGGATCGTGAGGACATAGGGAAAATGCTTAATGAATACTTTTTGTCAGTATTCACATTGGAAAAGGGCAATGTTAGTGACAATATGGAGATACAGGCTACTAGATTAGATGGGATTGAGGTTGACAAAGAGGAGGTTTTAGAAATTTTGAAAGATCTGAAAATAGTTAAGATTCCTGGGCTGGATAGGATTTATCCTCAGATTCTCTGGGAAGCCAGGGAGGAGATTGCAGAGCCTTTGGCTTCAATCTTTATGTCATCATTGTCAACAGGAGTAGTGCCAGAAGACTGAAGGATAGCAAATGTTGTTCCCTTGTTTAAGAAGGGGAGTCGGGACAACCCTGGGAATTCTAGATCAAGTGAGCCTTACTTCGGTTGTGGGTAAGGTGCTGGAAAAGGTAATAAGAGACAGGATTTATAATTATCTGGAAAGGAATAATTTTATTAGGAGTAATCAACATGTTTTTGTGAAGGGTAGGTCGTGCCTCACTAACCTTATTGAATTCTTTGAGAAGGTGACAAAACAGGTGGATGAAGGTAAAGCAGTTGATGTGGTGAACATGGACTTCAGTAAGGCATTTGGTGAGGTTCCACATGGTAGGCCATTGCACAAAATCTGGAGTTTTGGGATTGAAGGTGATCTTGTGGTTGGGGTCAGAAATTGGCTAGATGAAAGACAACAGAAGGTGGTGGTTGGTGGGAAATGTTCATCCTGGAGCACAGTTACCAGTGGTATGCTGCAATAATCTGTTTAGGGGCCATTGCTGTTTGTCACTTTTATAAATGATCTGGAGGTTGACATAGAAGGATGGGCTAGTAAATTTGCGGATGACACTAAAGTAGGCAGAGTTGTGGATAGTGCCGAACGATGTTGTGGGTTACAGAGGGGCATAGATAAGATGCAGAACTGGGCTGAGAAGTGGCAAATGGAGTTTAATGTGAAAAAGTGTGAGGTAGTTCACTTTGGAAGAAGTAACAAGAATGCAGAGTACTGGGCTAATGGCAAAACTTTTGGCAGTGTAGATTAACAGAGATCTCGGTCAAGATCAGAGTGGTGTTGGAAAAACACAGCAGGTCAGGCAGCATCTGAGGAGCAGGAAAATCGACAAAGGGCCTTTGCCCACAACGTCGATTTTCCTGCTCCTTGGATGCTGCCTGACCTGCTGTGCTTTTCCAGCACCACTCTAATCCTGACTCTAATCTCCAGCATCTGCAGTCCCCACTGCTGCCAGAGAGATCTCGGTGTCCATTTGCATAAATCCCAGAAAAGTTGCCACCCAGGTCGATAGGGTTGTTAAGAAGGCATATGGTGTGTTGGCGTTTATTGGTAGGAGGATTAAGTTTCTGAACCACAAGATCATGCTTCAGTTGTACAAGACGGTACCTGGAATATTGCTTGCAGTTTAGGTCACTGCATTATAGGAAGAATGTGGAAGCTTTGGAAAGGGTTCCGCGGAGATTTACTAGGATGTTGTCTGGTATGGAAGGAAGGTCTTATGAGGCACTTGAGGCTATTTTCATTAGAGAGAAGAAGGTTGAGAGGTGACTTAATCAAGACATATACAATAATCAGAGGGTTAGATAGGGTGGACAGTGAGACCGTTTTCTTTGGATTGTGAAGGCTAACACGAGGGGACATAACTTTAAATTGGGGATTAGATTTAGGACAGATATCAGGGATATACATATGGATAATAATGGAATGGTGTAGGTTAGATGGGCATCAGATTAATTTCACTGTTTGGCACAACATCGAGGACCGAAGGACCTGTACTATGCTATAACGTTCTATGTTCTATGTTCTAAGTGGGGCACAGTCCTTTAGAGCTTCGACAGTTAGTAATAAGAGTGCAGATCTAGGTTGTGGTGAAGTTACAACTGAATAATCACAAAAGCGTTTGTTCTAAAATTGAAGGAAATGGCTCTTTGCATTCTGGACGTTAGGATCTGCTTCCATTCAGAAACACAAGTCATATCACACGCTGTTTTCTGCTCATACTTACTGCTGATAGAAGAAACCTGTGTAGGGTTGGCTTTAGCTCAATAACAGCACACTCACCCCTTAGAGAGGAGGTTATGGGTTCAAGTTCTGCTGTGAGAAATTGTGTGTAAAAGAAGTTAGCATTTTACAATAACATTTTGTTTCCGTAGTCTCGATTTCGTTTTTGCTTTTTGTGTTAGCATTTGTTTTTGGGTTGGTGCACACATATTTTGACCCCTTGTTGTCCCATCCCCAAGAGTGGTTGGTGGGGAATGAGTCTTTTTGCTGAAAAGAGTGGGGGAACCTATCAGAAGCAAATGTGGGATAGAACCAGCCTTTGGTTGGAGGAGCAACTCCTCTTAAACTTTTCCAGTTACCGATATTTTGTAAAACAGCCTGGAAGGACACACAGGAACCCCTCGGCCAGATACAGGGGGATCCCTCCTCACTCAGACACATTGGATCCACTTCAGACAAACACAGTGAATCCTCCTCAGTCAGATACAGTGGATCCCCTTGGTGGGACAGAGTGGATTCACCCCTCACTTGAGCACAGTGGATCCCCTTCAGCCGGACACAGTTGATCCCCCTTCTATTGGACCAGCCTGATTTATATGAGACAATGTAACAACTTACCAAGCCTCCTTCGACAGCTCCTTAACACTACAACCTGCAAACTCCCTTTCAAGATCCCACCATCCTCAATTGGAATTACACTGCAGTTCCTTCACTGTACCTGGATGAAAATCCTGGGACTCTGCCCTTAACAGCACTAATCCTCCCTCATTCTATCCTCTGTGGACTGTGGTACCACACCACCAAGAGACAATTGCCTTGTCAGCACTACTCACATCCAGTGAAATAATTTAAACAGTCAGTAAATAATGCGCCAAAATAACAGACAGTCATGGTTATAGGATTCTGGATTAATGGTGCTGGAAGAGCACAGCAGTTCAGGCAAAATCATGGTTATGGCTGAACATGGATATATTTGTGATGAAACTATTTTTGTCAAAATAATTTTAACAAGCAAACCCCCGGAGTGACGCCATATTCAGGAAAGGTCAATCTGTCTCTGTTCATTTCGGGGATGTGCACTTAATGGGGGTGTCTTTTTTTTCAAACTGCAATGAGTCTACCCAGTTTATTGAACTGAAATATTGAAGTCTGTAGCCTCATAGTGGACTGGAGATTTAGACCAAGAGAAGGTTGGAATACCATGAGCCCAATACTTGTTCACTGCATCTGTTGCCTATCCTTCAAGGTTTCACAGTTCAGTTATCAGTTGGTGGGAGGTCTGCAGACCCTCCATTAGTTTCTTATTTCCGTGGGATAAATAGATGGAACAGTGTAACAGTCCTCAAAAAGCACTCGTAAAAACCACAGTGGAGGCATGTTTTGTGAATTAAAGTTGAAACTAGTCACCAAAGTTTTATGATGCCTGCTTTTCATATCTGAATATCAGGAAGAATACTTTGTATGAAAAGAAAACAGTAGATTTACAACTACTAGCTACCTTAACCATCTGTAAAATCAATGACGTGCTTTAGAAATCTAGTTACAGTTGTACTGAAAAAGATCAATTTTTAATTTCAGTTACATCACACTGTAAACTTTTGCTATAAATTCTGTGCCCTCTGTGTGATCTTATACTCCACTACCACCTGACAAAGAAGCAGCACTCCAAAAGCTAGTGCTTCCAAAACCTGTTGGACTATAACCTGGTGTTGTGTGATTTTTAACTTTGTCCACCCCAGTCCATCATCGGCACCTACATGTCATAGTTACAGTTGTAGCAATTAATTTGCTCACACATGGTCCCTACAAATAATAATATGGTAATAAGCAGCTAATCTGTTTTTATGATGTTAAAGAGAGACCAATATTAGCCAGGACACCAAAAGAGCTTTCTACTAATTATTGTTTTAAAAGAAGGCTTATTGCATGAGTGCATTCCTTGTCTTAAATCCTCCTGTTTCACTTATTTTCCCAGTACAGGACCACCTTAACAACAACTTATTCAATGTCATTACAGTGAACAGGAAGGGTGTAGTTAGAGTTCGCAAACCAGCCAAACCTTACTCGTGATATAATTTCAAGTGCATTCCAGGAAGTGGAATGGTTTGATGTTCTGCCAAGTATTTCAGTGGGGATTCAGACACACAAGCCTCCTGCTGTAAGGACGCCAGATCAGCTGTGAATGATAAACCCTAAACTATGCATCCGTCCTTTTTTAAAAACACGAAATTGCATAATCCCAAAATAAGCATCCTCAACTCTTTGAATGGAAATGAATGGTGACATCTTGCAAAATTTCCAGATTACAGAGGAGGAAGTGCTGGATGTCTTGAAACGGTTAGAAGTGGATAAATCCCCAGGACCTGATCAGGTGTACCCGAGAACTCTGTGGGAAGCTAGAGAAGTGATTGCTGGGCTTCTTGCTGAGATATTTGCATCATCGATAGTCACAGGTGAGGTGTCGGAAGACTGGAGGTTGGCAAATGTGGTGCCACTATTTAAGAAGGGAGGTAAAGACAAGCCAGGGAACTATGGACCGGTGAGACTGACCTTGGTGGCGGGCAAGTTGTTGGAGGGAATCCTGAAGGACTGGATGTACATGTATTTGGAAAGACAAGGATTGATTTGGGATAGTCAACATAGCTTTGTGCATGGGAAATCATGTCTCACAAACTTGATTTGAGTTTTTTGAAGAAGTAACAAAGAAGATTGATGAGGGCCGAGCAGTAAGATTAAATCTATATGGACTTCAGTAAGGTGTTTGACAAGATTCCCCATGGGAGACTGATTAGCAAGATTAGATCTCATGGAATACAGGGAGAATTAGCCATTTGGATACAGATCTGGCTCAAAGGTAGAAGACAGAGGGTGGTGGTGGAGGGTTGTTTTTCAGACTGGAGGCCTGTGACCAGTGGAGTGCCACAAGGATCGGTGCTGGGCCCTCTACGTTTTGTCATTTACATAAATGATTTTGATGCGAGCATAAGAGGTACAGTTAGTAAGTTTGCAGATGACACCAAAATTGGAGGTGTAGTGGACAGCGAAGAGGGTCACCTCAGATTACAACAGGATCTGGACCAGATGGGCCAATGGGCTGAGAAGTGGCAGATGGAGTTTAATGCAGATAAATGAGAGGTGCTGCATTCTGGGAAAGCAAATCAGACCAGGACTTATACACCTAATGGAAAGGTCCTAGGGAGGGTTGCTGAACAAAGAGACCTTGGAGTGCGGGTTCATAGTTCCTTGAAAATGGAGTCGTAGGTAGATAGGAGAGTGAAGAAGGTGCTTGGTATGCTTTCCTTTATTGGTCAGGGTAATGTTAACAGAAGTTGGGAGGTCACGTTGTGGCTGTGCAGGACATTGGTTAGGCCACTGTTGGAATTTTGCGTGCAATTCTGGTCTCCTTCTATCGGAAAGATGTTGTGAAACTTGAAAGGGTTCAGAAAAGATTTACAAGGATGTTGCCAAGGTTGGAGGATCTGAGCTACAGGAAGAAGCTGAACAGGCTGGGGCTGTTTTCCCTGGAGCGTCGGAGGCAGACGGGTGACCTTATAGAGGTTTACAAAATTAAGAGGGGCGTGGATAGGGTAAATAGACAAATTCTTTTCCCTGGGGTCGGGGAGTCCAGAACTAGAGGGCATAGGTTTAAAGTGAGAGAAGAAAGATATAAAAGAGACCTAGGGGCAACTTTTTCACGCAGAGAGTGGTACGTGTATGGAATGAACTTCCAGAGGATGTGGTGGAGGCTGGTACAATTGCAACATTTAAGAGGCATCTGGATGGGTATATGAATAGGAAGGGTTTGGAGGGATATGGGCCAGGTGCTGGCAGATGGGACTAGATTGGGTTGGGATATCTGGTCGGCAAGGATGGGTTGGACCGAAGGGTCTGTTTCCTGAAGAAGGGCTCATGCCCGAAACGTCGATTCACCTGCTCCTTGGATGCTGCCTGACCTGCTGCACTTTTCCAGCAACACATTTTCAGCTCTGATCTCCAGCATCTGTAGTCCTCACTTTCTCCTAAATATAGAGTAATAGAGTAGAGGGAATGGGTCTGGATGGATTACTCTCCGGAGTGTCGGCATGGAATCGTTGGGCTGTAGGGCCTGTTACTACACTGTAGGGATTCTATGATTCTTGATCAGTTGGGGAATCAAGGATTATGAGAAATGTGGATCAGCCATGTTCCTTTTGCATGGTGGAACAGGCTCAAGGTGCTGAAGGCCCACTCTGTTCCTATTTCTCATGGTTTCATTGACCAATACATCTAAGATTCTGGAGAAGATACAAAATACTTGTTTTCTTTTAAATTTGCAAGAGTATAATTCTCTAGAATGAATAGCATGAAAAGCGGTGACCTAAAGGAGCTCAAAATCTTGAAACTTGCAGCGCTATCTAAAACTAGGGGCCATAAATATATGAGAGTCACTAATAAATCCAGTAAGATATTCACCAGAAATCTCTTTACCCAGAGAATGGTTAGAATGAGGACTTACTACTTGAAATAAATAGCATAGATTCATTTCAGAGTAAGCCAGATATGTAGACGAGGATAAAAGGAATAAAGGTTATGATGATCGGGCAAGATTAAGTACAGTGGAATCAAAACTGTTTAGAACATAAATAGCCTTTCAGGTTTTGTGAAGGGTAGGTCATGCCTCAAAAACCTCATTGAGTTTTTTGAGAAGGTGATCAAACAGGTAGATAAGGGTAAAATGGTTGACGTGGTGTAAATGGATTTCAGTAAGGCTTTTGATAAGGTTCCCCACGATAGACTATTCCATATTGCACAAAATATGGAGGCATGGGATTGAGGATGGTTTAGCAGTTTGGATCAGAAATCGGCGAGCTGAAAGAAGACAGAGGGTGGTGGTTGATGGGAAATATTCATCCTGGAGTTCAGTTACTAGTGGTGTACCACAAGGATCTGTTTTGCAGCCTGGATGAGGGTGTAGAAGGATGGGTTGGTAAATTTGTGGATGACATTAAGCTCGGTAGAGTTGTGGATAGTAATGAAGAATGTTGCCGGTTAAACAGGAACATAGATAAGTTACAGAGCTGGGCTGAGAGTTGGCAAATGGAGTTTAATGCAGGAAAGTGTGAGGCGTTTAATTTTGGAAGAAGTAACAGGAATGCAGAGTACTGGGCTAATGGTGAGATTCTTGGTAGTGTAGATGAGCAGGAGGATCTCGTTGTCCAGGGACATAGATCCTTGAAAGCTGCCACCCAGGTTAATAGGATTGTGAAGAAAGCATACGGTGCGTTAACTTTTATTGGTAGAGGGACAGAGTTTTGGAACCATGAGATCGTGCTGCAGCTGTGCAAAACTCTGTTGCAGCCACACTTGGAGTATTGTAGGGAGTTCTGGGTCACTACATTACAGGAAGGATGTGGAAGTTTTGGAAAGGGTTCAAAGGGGATCTAGGAGGATGATGCTTGGTATGGAGGGAAGGTCTTATGAGGAAAGGCTGAGGGACTTGAGGCTGTTTTCGTTAGAGAGAAGAAGGTTGAGAGATGGCTTAATTGAGACATATAAGATAATAAAAGGGTTAGATAGAGTGGACAGTGAGAGCCTTTTTCCTCAGATGGCATGGCTAGCACGAGGGGACATAGCTTTAAATTGAGGGGTGATAGGTACAGCACAGATGTCAGAGGTAGTTTCTTTACTCAGAGTGTAGTAGGGACATGGAATGTACTGCCTGCAATAGTGGTAGACTCACCAAGTTTAAGGGCATTTAAATGGTCATTGGATAGGCATATGGACGAAAATGGAATAATGTAGGTCAGATGGGCTTTCGAATGGTTTCACAGGGTAGTGCAACATCGAGGGCCGAAGGGCCTGTACTGGCTATAATGTTCTATGTTCTAAACTTAAACCTGTGGGGTCAAATGGCTTATTCCCATGCTGTAGCAAAAATCTACCCCCCCACCCCTACTTTAGGATATCTGTAGAATCTGATAGCTTACACTGCACAGAATCAGGTCATTCATTCCAACTAGTCCATGCTAATGTTTATGCTTCACCCATCCCTCCCCATTCTATTTACTTCATCTCAACTTTTCAACCTAACTTTCCACCTATTTCTGTCTTCTGCCTTCTTTATAACTGCAATCAATGTATGTCTTTTAGTTGCAGACATTATTTTAGCAAAAATCTCAGATACTAAAGTAGCTTATAACATACTTTCAAGTCTACACTTTGACAAAGTTATAGAGACATACAGTCCACGCTGAACATGATCCCAAACTAAACTAGTCCTACCTGACCATTTCCCTCAAAACCTTTCCTATTCATGTATGTATCCAAATGCCTTTTAAATGTTGTAATTGTACCCACATCCATCATTTCCTCAGGAAGTTCATTCCACTTGCAAACCACATTTGCTTCTCATGTCTATTTTAAGTCTTTGAACATCTTCTCTAATATCTCCTTTTGGGACTAGATGTTCAATGCTGTGTGATAACACTATGTGGGGGAGACATTTTGGATTTTTCTTCCTTTGATGAGGATGAAAGGAGACATGGTATTGTAATTCTGTGAGCTATCCTTTGAATCCTCAAAGAACTCATATCATGCATCTAATTTGGGAGTTGAAGTATTTCTTTAGACCCAAAAAGTGCACAGGCTACTTATTATGCTATTTTTGTGCTCATTGTGGTATCCCAGTGAAATAAACAGTAATTGTGTTTTTGTTTCCATGGTGGTAGACTTCAACTTAGCAGAACTATCAATGTGTTCTTTATTTTACATTATTTGCACAGAGAATACCAACCTTTCTCCAGCAATGATAATAAGGTAAGAGTAAGTATCAGCATTCAACACTAGTGGGAGACAGTGACATAACAGTAATGCAGTAATCCAGAGCCCAAAGCTAATGTTGTGGGGACATGAACTCAAATTCCACTGTGGCATCTGAATTTAATTAATAAATCTGGAGTCGAAAGCTAGCTCAATGATTATCATTAAACTATTGTCAATTGTAAAAAATCCTCCTGTTAAACTAAGTCACTTTAGGGAAAGAATTTGCCATTCTTACTTGGTCTGGTCTGGTCTGCTTTACATGTAACTCCAGACCCACAGCAATATTAAGACCATTAGACCATAAGACATAGGAGTGGAAGTAAGGCCGTTTGACCCATCGAGTCCACTCCACCATTCAATCATGGCTGATGGGCATTTCAACTCCACTTACCCGCATTCTCTCCGTAGCCCTTAATTCCTTGTGACATCAAGAATTTATCAATCTCTGCCTTGAAGACATTTAGCGTCCCGGCCTCCACTGCACTCTGCAGCAATGAATTCCACAGGCCCACCACTCTCTGGCTGAAGAAACGTCTCCTCATTTCTGTTCTGATTTTACCCCCTCTAATTCTAAGGCTGCGTCCACGGGTCCTAGTCTCCTCGCCTAACGGAAACAATTTCCCAGCGTCCACCCTTTCCAAGCCATGTATTATGTTGTAAATTGGTGACTTATATTGGTGACTCTTAACCTTCCTTTCAGTTGGCCCTAATACGGGGCTCAGTCAATGGCAAATAAAGATGGACAATATGTTTTGGTCTTGCCAATGATCCTGTGAAAAAAATGATATAGCACCTTTCTAAATCTTTTCACTGCTACTTTCAAAGTGTAGTTACTGCTATAATTGAGGAACCTTGTTGTCCATTTAGGCAATAAATTCTGGCCTTGCCCACAATGCTGACATTCGATATAGAAAATCGCAAGCTCTCACAAATGATGATGGCCAGGTTCTGGAGGTGATAAATATTAGTAGAACTTCCCATTCTTCTTCAAAGCAATTATACAGAATCTTCCATACCCACCTGAGAGGGCAGGCAGTTTAAAGCTTCATCTGAAAGCAGCGCTTCCAATAGTAGGGCCCAGCCTCAAATCTCTGGAGCGGGATTTGAACCAAGAACCTTATAACACTCAGAAGTAAGAGTGTTACCCACCGAGGCACGACCTGCACCATGGTATGGCGGCATACAAAGTCAATCGATTAACCCTGACCATTCTGGACGGAAGAGCGTAATCAAATCAAATATTAATCACATGCGCAACTTGTGAATTATGTTTTCCCACCATTAAACTGCAGACTCTACCCTCCCCTCTTGCAACTCTCCACCACTTCTTGGCCACGCTGGATTACCCACTATATTCCATTGTAACCCGCTTCTCATTTTACCTTTGTCTTCAGTGTTGCAATGGTCATGTACGGGAACACTTTCATCGTGATGGATGTACCATGTGACTGTGAGTCTTCAACCCCAACTTTTAACCTGCAATGTAAGCAGCGAGGATTTGTTATCTTACAAAAATAGACTGCTGTTATTCACCAGGCTTGCTCTATATATAAACAGCAGAGATATCAACACAAGGGTGAGGGGCATTGTAAAGTTCAGGGCAAGTTGACAAGAAATATTTGAAAAGTTATTAATAGCCCGCATGGGTTGTAAACAGGAGTTAGTGAAGGTTGCAGTCGTCCAGTTCTAAATCCCTTTCTTTTATCCTCAGCCTTATAAAAATCCTGTGCCACAGTCAAAGATCGTCAGACAACAGAACAGTGAACAATCAGTAGAAAACTGAAGGAAACATATTTGCACTTGCTCAACCAGGAATGATGGAAGGTATGGTGTGTATATTTTTGATTAACATGCTCAGATGTGCTATGACACACCTCTGGAGCAGGTGGGACTTGAACTTGGGCTCCTTGCCCAGAGGTAGAGACATTAAAACTGCACCCTACTGGAGTGTGGCATTAGACTAGGAAAGATGATGAACTGTTCAGAGCCCAACATGGTCCAGAATCTGTGGAACAAAGAACCAAGAAAATGTACAGGCCAGGAACGGGCCCTTCAGACCTCCAAGCGTGAGCTGATCTAAACCTGTCGCCTAATTCCTAAGCATCTGGATCCCTCTGCTTCCCACCTGCTCATGCATCTGCCCAGATGCACCTTATATGAATCTACCGTGCCTGCCTCTACTATCTCTGCTAGCAACGTGTTCCAGGCACCTACCACCCTCTGTGTAAAGTACTTGCTGCGTGTATCCCCCTTAAACCTTTCTCCTCTCACCTTGAAAACGTGACCTCTCATTATTGAATCCCTCACCCTGGGTAAAAAGCTCATCTCTTTCTACCCTGTCCATACCCTTCGTGACTTTGTAGACCTCAATCAGGTCCCCCTCAATCTCCTTTTTTCTAATGAAAACAAACCCAACCTACTCAACCTCTCTTCACAGCTAGCACCTTCCTTCTCTGCACCCTCTCCAAAGTGTCCACATCCTTTTGGTAATGTGGCGACCAGAACTGTACATAGTATTCTAAATGCGGCTGAACCAATGTCGTGTACAATTTTAACATGACCTGCCAGCTCTTATACTCAATACACCTTCTGATGAAGGCAAGCATACCATATGCCTTCTTGATCACTCTATCCACCTGTGCTGCCACCTTCAGGGTACAATGGACCTGAACTCCCAGATCTGCCCATCAACTTTTCCCAAGGCTCTTCCATTTACTGTATAATTCGCTCTAGAATTAGACTTTCCAAAATGCATCATCTCACATTTGCCTGGATTGAACTCCATCTGCTACTTCTCCTCCCAACTCTCCCGTCTATCTATATTCTCCTGCATTTTTGACAGTCTCCTATGCTTTCTGCTACTCCACCAATCTTCGTGTCATCTGCAAACTTGCTGATCATACCAACAGTGCCCTCTTCCAGATCATTTATGTATATCACAAACAACAGTGGCCCCAGCACTGACCCCTGTGGAACACCACTGGTCACCTTTCTCCATTTCAAGAAACTCCCTTCAACTACTACTCTCTGTCTCCTGTTGCTCAACCTGTTCTTTATTCACCTAGCTAGAACACCCTGCACACCATATGACTTCACTATCATAGGGAACCTGATCAAACGCCTTACTAAAGTCTGTGTATATGACATCTACAGCCCTTCCTTCATTTATCAACTTGGTCACTTCCTCAAAGAACTCTATTAAGTTGGTAAAGCATGATCTCCTCCACACAAAACCATGTTGCCGATCACTGATAAGCCCATTCTTTTCCAAATATAAATAGATTTTATCCCTCAGTACCTTCTCCAGCAACTTTCCCACCACTGATGTCTGACTCACTGGTCTATAGTTACCCAGAATATCCCTACTACCCTTCTTGTACAGGGGGACAAAATGAGCAACCTTCCAGTCCTCCGGCACCACACCTGTGTTTAAGGATGCTACAAAGGTATCTGTCAGGGCCCCAGCTATTTCCTTTCTCACCTCCCTCAGCAACCTGGGATAGATCCCATCCGGTCCTGGGGATTTGTCCACCTTAATAACCTCTAGCCTACCCAACACATCTTCCCTACTTATGTTAACTCTTCCCTACTTATAGCAGAAGAAATACAGCCAATCTAAATACAAACTGAACTGGCAGAGAGACCAGAAAGGAGCTGCTGAGCAATTCATTGATGGCGCAATAAATCTCTGAATAAGAGAATCAGAGATACTTCTAACATAGATGGGGGCCATTTGACTCATTGTGCCCTGAATAACCCTTTAAAAAGAGCAGAACTGCGCAGTCCCACCTGCCTTTATTTTGTCCACCAGTTCCTCCATAGTCATCTTGCAATACATGTCCAACTCCATTTTATAATTGCTTAATCGTGATTTATTAAGCATTCCGCTCACCAAAGGTCTGACTGGGAAGGTCACAAAATTGCCCTTATTTACTCTTATCTCCATAAGCTGGTGAGACCAGGGGAGCACACAATTAAGGCAACTGGCAAAAGAACCAAATGGCAACATGAAGAAATATTGTTGGAAGTATTGTTTTACGCTGCAGGATTCGGAATGCACTGACTTAGGGCACAGTGGGAGCAGGTTGAATAGCAACTTGCAAGAAAGGACTAGACAGATACTTGAAAGGAAAATCAATTCCAGGTCTATGAGAGAGGAGTGGTATTAGTTGAATAATTCTGGCAAGGAGTCAGAACTGACACTCGAATGTCTATCCACCATCTACAAAACATAAGTCAGGAGTGTGATGGAATACTCCCCCCTTGCCTGGATGGATGCAGCTCCAGCAACACTCAAGAAGCTTGACATCATCCAGGACAAAGCAATCTGCTTTACTGACACCACACTGACTAACATTCAATCCCTCTACCACTGGAGTGCAGTAGCAGCAGTGTGTATTATCTACAAGATGTACTGCAGGAATTCATCAAAGATCCTTAGACAGTACCTTCCAAATCCACAACCTCTTCCATCTCAAAGGAGAAGGGCAGCAGGTACTTGGGGACACCACCACCTGCAAATTGCCCTCCAAGCCACTCAGCGTCCTGAAATACACCACTGTTCCTTCACAGTCATTGGGTCAAAACTCTGGAATTCCCTCCCCACCAGAATTGTGGGTTAACCCACAGCAAGTGGACTGCAGCGATTCAAGAAGGCAGCTCACCACCACCTTCGCAAGGGCAACTAGGGATGGGCTATCAATGCTGGACCAGCCAACCAGCAACGCCCAAGTCCCACACATGAATTAAAAAAAAAGGTCAGCCTAGTACCTTCTCTGAATTGTCCTCCATATTTCTTCAGGAATATAGGAAATATTCTGAGAAGTATTGTTGAATCAACTTACTTGATTTCATGTTGAGGAAAGACAGCCTCCTTGATTTGGACAGTAACAGGGATACGTTTCTCTGCCAGGATCTCAGCGCACTGACTTGCTGTTTCCTTGTCTCCCAGTTCAATCGCCCTGCTCAGTTTCTGTGCAACCGCTTCCACTGTTGGAATAAGAAACGACAGAGGCCACCCGAATTGTTAAGACAGAGTGGGAAAGGCCAGACAAGGCAGTAGGGAGCTATCATTGTCCAGTCTTTGCTTGTCCCAACTCCAAACCCCTTTGCTCTATTAGCCCTTTTCGGCATTTAATCGATCCTGCTCTTTGTCCCACATAGACCTTCTCTGTTTTCTCTTTCCTCCTTGCCCCTCCTTACCCCATTTCCTTGCCTCTGTATTCACTTAAAATTTGTTAAACATTGAATATCTTCCAGCATTGTTAAATGTCATTGTACCGAAACAGCAACTTTATGTCTTTTCTCAGCAGGTGATGGCGGACTCACTGAGCAGTATTTCTGGCTAATGTTCCTGTGAGGCATCATGGGATGCTTAATCCTGTTTTAAAGGTACTATATAAATCTGATTTGTTGTGGCTCACAATTCTAGACTTTGTGGTATTTTGCTTTTGTCATTGCTGAAGCTTTCATTATTGATTGCGATCAGGCACTGATATTTTGAAATAAATATAATAAGCAGGTCACTATGTCAAATATTTGAATGTCCAAAAAACATTGAGGGACACTTCAGTCTTCACCTTGTGAGTAAGATTGGATGTCATACCCATTACAGCACTGACATATTTTTTATTTATTTAAAAAAAAAATTTTTTTGCCATGGTGTGTGCGCACAGGTGTGAGACACACTCCTGTTTATATTTTTTTTCTTTTTTTTCTTCTTTTTTCTTCTTTTCACCCCCACACTACCGCCTAACCGTGGTAGTGCTTATTTGTTCACCAGCACCCATGGTGTGTGTGTGTGTGCTGGTGTGCTGACATTTTTTTTATCTCATTAATTGCACTGGAGTCAGTGGCCCGTGGGTTTTCCAATTGGGCCAATGTGATTTGTCAGATTCTTGCACCGATGAAAATGCACACCACCTGGGACATGCTCTGACAGACTTTGACATTGCAATAGAAATGTGTTGCTGAAGCTTTTCATTGTGCACTCATCAGGACACGTGCAAGAAAGCCAAACTTCAAACAATCACAAGAATTTGTACTACATGAGAAAAGAGTGCAGTGAGACAGATGAATACCTAGACCACATGGACTGCAGGTCCAAGATGGCTCATCACCACATTCAGGGGCAATTAGGGACAGGAAATAAATGCTGGTCTTGCCACATTCTGTGAAGGAACAAAAATCAACTAGTACATAAGTCAGCTCTGATTGGCCAAGACTGTAGGTTTCTAAGCTTCTGGGTTATTCAAAAAGGCGCCAGACTTGAACATGTTCCTTTAGTTTACAGGAATTCAGGGAACCCATACCTCCCTGTTGTTTTCTCCATGACAACCCTCGACAAAGCAGAATTGATTTGCCAACCAATCAGCACCAATTTCTCCTGTAGTATCAATTGTTGTGATTGTTTGGAATTCTGGCACTTGTCCTGATCTGTGCAAAGCAAATGGCTTCAGCCGCATACCTCTCCTCTGAGCAATATTCCTCCATTTCGAGTATGGTGCACTTACTACAGTCGAGTATCTCATCAACTCGCTATCCTTTATGTCCGTAAGTGTTGGAAGGCCATTTAAATTCAATAAAGGCAACAACAACTTGTATTCATATAGCACCTTTAAACATCTCAAGGTGCTTCACAGGAGCACCAACAAAATGTGACACAGGACCACATCAGGAGATAATGGGGCAAAAGCCTCGTCAAAGAGATGGGGTTTTAAGGAGCAGTTAAATGGGAATGGGAGGCAGGGCATTGTTGGGGGGGGTGGGGCGCAGGAAGGTGGGGAAGCTGGTTAGAGAGTTGATTCCAGAGCCGAGGGACTTGGCAGCTGAACGTACAGGCACCAACAACAGAGCAATGGAAGTCAGATATGCTCCAGATGATCAGAATTGCAGTATGGTCAGAATGATTAGAATTGATACCTTAGAGGGTTGTCGGCTGGTGGAGATTACAGAGAAACACAACAAAAAAGCCACAGATAGTTTCAAAAACAAAGATGAGAATCTTTACATTGAGCTTTTGTTGAACCGTGAACTGATATTGGTGAGGATTTCAGTAGCAGATGAACTGATGTGGGCTGTAGACAAGAGATGTTTGAGAGATGGAAACAGGGAGCCTAAGTATTGAAGTAGATGTGTGCATATATATGACCAAATGGGCAGACATCTGGTAAATGAATTTCAGTGCAGAGAAGTACGAGGTAATACATTGTGATAGAAGAAACACAGAGAGACAATACAGGCTCAATGTTACAACCTTAAAGGGAGTACAGGAGCAAAGGGACCCTGGAGTGCACATTTATGATCCTCCAAAGGTGGCCAGGAAAGTTCAAACAGTTATTAATCAGAAGTTTTTTTTTATAAGAACCCTACAATGTGGAAACAGGCCCTTCTGCCCAACAAATCCACACTGACCCTCCAAAGAGTATCCCAACCAAGCCCATTCCCCATTACTCTACATTTACCCCTGATTAATCCACCAATCTACAAATCCCTGGACACTACGGGCAATTTAGCGTGGCCAATTCACCTGACCTGCACATCTTTGGACTGTGGGAGGAAACTTGAGCACTTGGAGGAAACCCATGCAGACACTGGGAGAACGTGTAAACTCCACACAGACAGTCATCAAGGCTGGGATTGAACCCGGGTTCCTGGTGAGGCAGCAGTGCTAACCAGTTAGCCACCGTGCCGTCCCGAGGTTGAGGGGTCAAATCATGCTTTAGAGATCAAAGAGCAATACCTAAGTTTCTGGCAACATCTAACAATTGCTGATTTTGATCCATGCTTGTTACTGTTGCAGTGCATTGAGGTCAGATTCGATAAGCTCAGTTAGCTGAATGGCTGGTTTTTGAGGCTGGGTGATGCCTAAAGTATGGGTTCAATTCCCATACCAGCTTCCTACCATGAAGGACTCTCCTTCTCAACCTTCCCCTGAGGTATGACCATCACCAGTCATCTCTCTCTAATGAGACAGCAACCTTATGGTCTGGCAGAACCATAGCAACTTTTAAAAATCACACCACGGTTGGAAGTGTTACCTTTCAGCTCAGACATTATACCGAAGCCCAGTTTACCCTCTGAGCCAGAGCAAAAGATACATTGCCATTATTTCCCAGGCCAACATTCAGCCATCAATCAACAACACCAAAATAAATGATCACGTTGCTGTTTATATCACTTGAATAAAGCAAAATCCTGTGGATGCTGGAAATCTGAAACAAACACAGAACGCTGGAGAACCTAGCAGTCTGGTAGCATCAGCGGAGAGAGAAACAGAGTTAGAGGTTCAAGTTTCAGAACACTGAAGTTCTGAAGAAGTGACATGCTGGACTCAAAATGTTAACTCTGTCTCTCCATGGCTGAGTTTTCCAACATGTTCTGTGTTTGTTACTGTTTATCTCACCTTTCTGTGTGCATTACAAACATCAAAATGTACTTCATTGCTTTGAGAAGTCCAAACGAAATTCAAGTTGTTTTAATGGAAGCTCTCGCTTCAGGTGAGATCCACACACTTTACAAACCTGCTTCGGGAAACTGAAAAACACCATGGTGACTGACACACTCACGCGATCCATATCGCACATCTTTCATTGCTGAAGAAAGTTGGCAGGTTGAGAGCATGACTTCTTGACTCTTATAGTAGCAGGTGTCATTCAAAAAGGAATTCAGAATGGCTTCCTCAGAACGCATTGAGAATGTGGAGTTCACAATCTCATTGAATTGCATGGACATAATTACGGGGAAGCAAGACAAACACATGAGAGCGATAGGAACAGAAGGGAATACACACGATATCAGATGAAGAGGCTGGGAGGAAGCTTGTTTAGACCCAGCTGGGTGTATGGCCTGCTTCTGTGTGACAAAGTCTACGTAATTGAAGGTCAGTGCTCTTAATGCAATTTGCAAAATGCATATCACTGTCAATGAAAGATATTGATATTGAGAAACTGACCTTTTTCCGGCAGGTCCATGTTTAGATTTTTTGACGTCATCCTACTCGATGCTGCCATCTTTCCACCTCTGTAATAGTGTGGACAGGTCTCTCAGGATAAATGGAAAGAAAATACATTAACGGTAAATCAAAGGTAGAAACTGGAGCTTCTATTAGGGTGCGTATATGTGTTTTCTTTCCACTGAAGATTACACTAGCATTTCAACAACTGTGCTTCATGGTGCACATTAAAACAGGTTCAGGTGGATATTACCATAGGTCCTCCACAACAACATCAAATAAATTACAGTTTATTCAAGTCATTGGTATTTGTGGAATTGTCAATTGTAGTGAGTGACTTGCTATCAAGGCAACACTTGATTGTGTACGATATCAAGGACCTACAGCAAAATTAGAATTAATGGGAAGCAGACAATTTCCTGCTGGTTGAAGTCATGCCTGGCATATAGGAAGCTGGTGGTAGTCATTGGAGGACAGTCATCTCAGCTCCAGGATATCTCTGCAGGAGTTCCTCAGGGTAATATCCTAGGCCTAACCATCTTCAATTGCTTCATCAATGACCTTCCCTCCAACCTAAGGTCTGAAGTGGGGATATTTGCCATTGATTGCACAACATATAGCACCATTCCAAATGCAGCAAGATCTAAACAATGTCCAGGGCTTGGGCTGAAAAGTGGCAAATAGCATTTGAGCCAGACAAATGCCAGATTATGATCATCTCCAATAAGATGGAATCTAACCACTGTCCCATGTTGCCATTACCATCACTTAATCCCAACCTATCAACCTCTGGGAGTTACCACTGACCAGAAACTGAACTAGCCATATAAATACAGTAGCTACATGAGCCAACTAGAGGCTAGGAATACTGCAGCAAGTACTCACCTCCTGACTCCTCAGCGCCTGTCCACCATCCAGGAGGCACAAGTGAGGGATGTGATGGAATACTCCCGACTTGCCTGGATGCGTGCAATTCCATCAACACTCAAGAAACTTAATACCATCCTGGACAAAGCAATCCATTTGATTGCAAACACAAACATCCACTCTCTCCCCCACTGACACTCAGTAGCAGCTGTGTGTATTATCTAGTAGATGACGCTGCAGAAATTCACTAAAGATCCTTAAACAGGACCTTCAAAATGCACAACCACTTCCATCTCGAAGGAAAAGGCCAACATATACACCACTTCCTCCAAGTCATTCACCATCCTGACTTGGAAATACATCACTGTTCATTTACTGTCACTGGATAAAAATCCTATAACTCGCTCCCTGCAAGTGGACTGCAGCAGTTCAAGAAGGCAGCTCACCACCACCTTCTCAGGGGCAAAAAAAATGCTGGCCCAGCCAACAACATCCACTTCTCATGAGTGAGTTAAAACAAAGTTGTTTGTGGATGCTGGGTGAGAATTTCAGTATTCAAGATTAAGGTCCATGGAGTTTTGTTGCATTAAGAGGCAAGGGATATTGAGTAAGAGCGAGCAACTGGAGTTGAGGTTCAAAGCAGCCATGACCGAACTGAATGCTGGATTATTAGAATCATAGAATCCCTATGGTGCGGAATCAGACCATTCAGCCCATCGAGTCCACACCGACCCTCTAAAGAGGATCCCACCCAGACTCAATCCCCTATCCTATAACCCTGTATTTCCCATGGTGAATTCATCTAGCCTGCACATCCCTGGACACGCTGGGCAATTTAGTATGGCCAATCCACCTATCATGCACATCTTTGGACTGTGGGAGGAAACCCGAGCACTCAGAGGAAACCCACTCAGACACGGGGAGAATGTGCAAACCACTCACAGACAATCATCCGATGGTGGAATCGAACCTGGGCCCCTGGCTAACCACTGAGCCACCATGCTGCCAGTCAAAAACACTGACTGGCTGATTTACGCTCCAATGTTTTTTTGTCTTTCAAAATCAGTGATGTTTCCTGGGCTAAATGTTGCATTAAAGGGCATGGGATATTGAGTAACGGTGAGCAACTGGAGGTGAGGAGCAAAGCAGCCATGTCCTAACTGAATGCAGGATTAGAATCATAGAATCCCTACAGTGGGGAATCAGGCCAGACTTCACAACAGGATCCAAACATTGAAGATAACACCTAAAGTGATGATCTTCTATACACAGTTTCTGAACTGAAGCAGAAATAATAAAAACTGTTGATAAATAATAAAGGCATTTCAATTAATAAACACTGGTGGCTGGAGAATTAATATAATAGGTTTAAGAGATGTGAGGACTCTAGGCTGCAAATTGACCGACCTTTACTTTCTAATAACAAATCTATACTTTACGGTTTACATTTTTCACAACAAATAGTGCCACTATCGAAGCAGAACAAATTATTTAATTACCTAAAATGTGTTTTGAACATGTTATGTCATGCCTTAAAAACCCTGAAAACTCCAGGAGCCGAAAACCATTTGTTATTTTTTCCTACTTCCCTCCCTCTCCACACGTTAAAGCATAGAACAGGTCTCAGAAACAGAAAATTTATCACTAAGAAACTTAAAGAAGACTTGAACACATACCTCACACTGTTTATTTTTCGAGGGCACTGAAGGATTGACAATACATCTTATATTAGGAATTAGGGAGTGATACGCTGTCAAAAACAAGCAGGCATAATCATTCACATATGAAAGAAAAAGTGAAACAACTCAGTGACAGGAAGTAAGAGGTTGTTTGTTGCAAAAGATTGAGGTTTATAGTAGGTCACAGACATGCCTGATTAAAAATAAAGGTATGAAGTCATTCAACATGTTTTAGCAGATGAACTCCCTTGACTAAAACTATTCCTAAATCAATATACTTTAATGGGTTGTATTTTCATTTATTAATATTATTAATAATGAATGATTTGAGTACCATTATTTGAATTTTAATTAAGTTAAAATCTCAAATTACCACCATTTGGTGCAATGTCATTTTTATCCCCCAGCTGGTTTACTCCTCATTGAAAGCAACAAAGTGTAATTTTGGACAAGTTGTAAAATGGGCATTTAATACCCAATCCCATAGGATTCAGGCCAAATAGGCTAGGATAAAATTGTCCGTAATGTTTACGTTGAATTGTACAGTCATACAGCATGGAAACAGATCTTTTGGTCCAACTCATCCATGCTGGCCAAGTTTCCCAAAACTAAACTAATCCCACTTGCCAGCATTTAGTCCATATCCCTCTAAACCCTTCCTATCCATGTACCTGTCCCAATGTCCTTCAAATGTTGTAACTGTACTTGCATCTACAACGTCCTCTGGCAGTTCATTCCAGATACAAAAGACCCTCTGTGTGAAAACATTGCCCCTCAGGTCCCTTTTAAATCTTTCTCCTCTCACCTTAAAAAATGGCCCCTAGCTTTGAGCTCCCCTACTCCAGGGGAAAAAAATCCTTTGCTATTCACCTTATCTACAGAACTCTACATAGTACTCCAAAAGTGGCTCACCAATGTCCTGTACAACCCCAACATGATGTCCCAACTCCTATACTCAATGATCTGAGCAATGAAGACAAGCATGCTAAATGCCTTCTTAACCACTCTCGCATCCTTGACACAACTTTTAAAGAGCTATGCATCTGAATCCCTAGGTCTCTCTGTTCAACGACACTACCCAGGATGCTACTGTAACTGTGTAAGTCCTGCCCTGATTTTGTTTTAACAAAATATAAATACCTTGCATTAAACTTCATCTGCCACTCCTCAGCCCATCATCCCAATTGATCAAGATCCCTTTGTAGCCTGTTGACTATATTACCAACTTTGACATAATCTGCAAACTTACTAACCATGCCTCCGAAATGGGATAGTCAGCATGACTCTGTGTGTGGGAAATCATGTTTCACAAATTTGGCTGAATGTTTTGAGGGTGTAATCAAAGCGATTGATGACCGTGGACCAGTGGACATTGTCTAATGGACTTTAGTAAAGCTTATATTGAGGTTCTGCATGGTAGATTGATTAGTAACATTATATCACATGGGATTCAGGGAGAGCTTGTCAACCGAACATTTTGGACGTTTCACTTTAGGAAGCTTGTGTTTTGTTCAAAACAAAGCCCATTATACACACAAAAATGTCCCCCATTACCATAAAAGCAAGACAACTTGATTTCACACACATTGACGAGAGATGCGACTGACTCTGTGGAAGCAAGAATTTGAGAAATTTAAATTGTATTAAACTGATGTGTGACAGCAGTGATTTGGTGTAAGGTTAAGTGGACATTTTATTGAGGTGTCTGAAATTAGATAAGGCTTTGATAAGGGGAAAGGTCTCCAATTGCAGAACCAATACTGTATAATTAAACTCTGATGTCTGGCTTCTGGTGGGATTATCCAGTTTGGATAGAGATCAAGGTCCATTGCACTGTGTTGAACCAGTCACCTGTTATCTTGTTTACCTGGATTGGCCAATTAGTGACTGCTGTTTAAGTACCCTGCCTTTCAGAGTGTTCAGCTTGTTATTTAAATGGTTTGGGAGCTGTTGATGTTCAAAAGGGCTTGAGAGTCCTTGTACACCAATCAATGAAAACAAGCAGTTAGGAAGGCAAATAATGTGTTGGCCTTCATTGCAAGAGGGTCTGAGTACAAGGGCAAGGGGGTCTTACTGTAGCCAGAGTGGCATGGTGGCTCAGTGGTCAGCACTGCTCCATCACAGCACCAGGAACCCAGGATCGATCCTACACTTGGGCGACTGTGTGTGTGGAATTTGCATATTCTTCCCATATCTGCATGTATTTCCTCCACTTGCTCTGGATTTCGCCCACAGTCCAAAGACATGCAGGTTAGGTGAATTGGCTGTGAGAAATGTGGAATTACAAGAGTAGGGATAGGGGTAGGGGATGTGGATCTGGGTGGGATGCGGTTTGGAGCGTCAGTGTGGACTAAATGGGCTGAATAGCCTTCTTCCACATTGTGGGGATTCCTTGTGCAGGGCCTTGGTGAGATCACACCTGGAGTATTGGGTACAGTTTTGATCTTCCTATCAATGAAACAAGGCACTTGTCCATAGAGGAGTACAGTGAAGGTTCATCAGACTGATTTCTGTGATAGCAGATTTATCATATGAGGAGAACTTGGGTAAACTGGAATTTAGAAGAATGAGATGGGACCTCATTGAAACCCATAGAATTCTGACAGGGCTGGACAGACTGGGTGCAGGCATATTGTTTACCCCGTCCTGTGCATCCACAACAAGTGGGTCGCAGCCTCAGAGTCTGCAGTGAGTAATGTCAGCCTGAGCATGGGGGGGGGGGAAGCTTTTCACTCCTTACTCTACCATAGAAGGCTGGAGAAGCCAAGTCACTGAATATATTTCAGAAAGGAAGACATTTCTAAAGAATAAGGGTGTCAAGCAGAGGCATTGAGATAGAGGATCAGCTATGATCAGCTCTGGTGGTGCAGTGGTAGTGTTCCGACTCCTGAGCCAAGAGGCCCCAGCTCAAGTGTGAGCTGATGTGTAATAATTCTTCTGAATACATTGATCAAAATACCAAGGCCAGATGGAGTACTGTGTACAGTTGTGACCCACATCCCACAAAAGCTGTGAATCCGTTGGAGAGGGTGCAGGAGCGCTGGACAAGAACTGCTTCCAGCGGTGAGAAACTTCAGTGATGAGGGTAGTCTGAAGAAGTTGGGATTATTTTCCTTGCAGAGAAGAAGGCTACAAGGAGATTTTGCAGATCATAGCGAAATCACAAGTGGGCTGGCCAGAGTAAATCCAGAGAAGCTGTTCCTGCTTGTAAAAGAGAAATAACACGAGAGGGCATAGACTTAAAAGTGATGTACAGATGAAACAAGGGTGATGTTAGTTGAGTGTAATTGGAATCTGAGGATGCAGTGCTTCGAAATATGGTGGGGGCAGGTTCGGCTGAGGCATTCAAGAGGGCATTGAATGGCTATTTAGATAGGAATTAGTGTGCTATAGGGAAAAGGCAGGAGATTGGCACTGGTTAATAAAACCAGGATAGGTGCAATGGGCTGAATGGCCTCCTTCCCCATTATAGGAAATCTATAATTCTGTGATGATCATGCTGAATCACAAATGGGCTTAATGGGCCAAATTGCCACTCCAGTTGCTGTGCTGGTGCAGGGAATGGAGAAAGAGTGGGCTTCCATCATAAGGAGCTCTAGCATCACTTTATAAAGTTTAGAATGACCCCAGATGTTGGACTATCACTGCAGAAGGAGGATCATTTCACAGGATCACCTGCAGCCATGGCAGCTGTGGCCAAGTATTTGAGAGGGGAGGGGGTGGGGTCAGGATTGGGGGTTGGTGGTTACAGGAGACCCCAACAAAGTCTTTCTGGAACATTGGCATTCCTCTGGAGAGAGATTTACTCAGTGCCACACCTGCACAGCAATAACATTAGGACCTGACTCTGACAGCGAGCATTAGTTATACTGCGATAATAAAGTAAAGTACTATAGATGCTGGAAATCTGAATCAGAAACAGAAAGTCCTGGAGAAACTCAGCAGGTTTGGCAGCATCTGTGGGGAGATAAACAGAGTTAACAATTCAGTCCAATGATCATCCTTCACAATATACTGCAATGAGTTCTGTTTTATTGGATTCTCTCCAAACTGTAATCTGATAGATTACAGGGTTTGGCTATTTCCCAATCTTTGCTTTTGGAAGTATCAGTGTATTGATAAGGAACAAGTTACAATGTTCAATCCTTCAATTTATCTTAAATCTGAGTCAGACAGACAATGACAGCAGGGGTTCATTCTGCAAAACTTACAGCCACAAAACCTTGTTTGACTTCACTGATACAGACCCTGCCTTCTCTCTTTGGCAGAACGAAGAGCCATGGTTTCAGAGACAAGTGTCAAATGAGTTGATGGAGTGTGAAATGGATTGATCTAATTTTAGCTTGGCTTCAATGATGTTATATGTCTCACTGAAATTACTGGGCCAGAAATGTGGTGGGCATCTTTTCAGCTGAATTGGAACAGCAATCATAAAATCATAAGGCTGTACAGTATGGAAACAGACCCTTTGATCCAAATTGTCTATGTCAAACAGCTATCCCAAATTAATCTAGCCCCATTTGCCAGCATTTGGCCCAATTCCCTCCTATTCACATACCTATCCAGGTGGATTTTAAATGTTGCAATTGTACCAACCTCCACCACTTCCTCTGGCAACTGATTCCATACACACACCACCCTCTGCATGGAAAGATTGCCTCTTAGGTCCCTTTTAAATCTTCCCCCCCCCCTCACCATAAACCTATGCCCTCTAGCTTTGAGCTCGTCTACCCTGGGAAAAGGACCTTGGCTACTCACCCTATTTGTGCCCCTCATGATTTTATAAACCTTTATAAGGTCACCCTTCAGCCTCTGATAGTCCAGGGAAAACAGCCCCAGCCTATTCAGCATCTCCCTGTAGCTCAAACCCTCCAACCCTAGCTATGGTGGCTCAGTGGTTAGCGCTGCTACCTCACAATGCCAGGGACCTGGATTTGATTCCAGCCTCGGGCGACTGACTGTGTGGAGTTTGTACATTCTCCCCGTGTCTGTGTGGGTTTCCTCTGGGTGCTCTGGTTTCCTCCCACAGTCCAAAGATGTGCAGGGTAGGTGCATTAGTCAGGGGCAAATATAGGGTAGGGGGGAATGGATCTGGGTGGGTCGGTGTGGACTTGTTGGGCTAAAGGGCCTGTTTCCACATTGTAGGGATTCCATGAAATAATTTTCTATGGTATAAAAAATCTTTTCTGCATCTTTTCAAGCTTGTTGATTATGATATAAACATATTATATGGTACATGTTATAAAAGGAAAGAGACATTATATACTCATCTTGTTGCACATGTTTTTAGAGTTTTGTTCATGCAGTGTTAGAAACTTGAAAAGATCTTGGCACTTAAGGACCCTCAGAGCCCAGCTTGCTGGTCAAAAACAGCTACTCAATCCCATCGAACTTCCATTTTATTATGTGTAGACTTGTGATGGCACTTCAAATGTTTCTTCAATGCAGCCAGCAATTCTGCCTCTTTCAGAAAGAAAGTTCCAGATGCCCACCAACCTCTATGTGAAAGAATTTCTCCTCAAGTCCTCTCCAATTCTCGTTTTTCAGCCTTTTCCTTTTGCAGGAATTGTGCGACCTTCCTGAAGGCTAGTATTGAAGCTGTACCCACCACCCTATCAGACAATGAGTCCCTAACACTAACCACATTCCTCATGCTGTGTCTGCCTCTGGTGCCTGGTGCCTTAGAGCTGTGGTTTTGACCCTACAGCAATTGAAACCACTGCTTACTTATTCTTGCCTAAATGCTTCCTGACGTCACATACACAGTTCGAGTTTCAGTTAGAACGTAGAACGTAGAACAATACAGAGCAGAACAGGCCCTTCGGCCCTCAACGTTGTGCCGACCTGTGAACTATTCTCAGCTCGTCCCCCTATACTGTCTCATCATCATCCATGTGCTTATCCAAGGATTGGTTAATTCTCCCTAATATGGTTGAGTTAACTATATTGGCAGGTAGGGCATTCCACGCCCTTATCACTGAGTAAAGAACGTGCCTCTGTCATCTGTCTTAAATCTTAGTTATGGCATTAAGGTTAATAACTTTGTGCCACTTTCAGCTCTATGCCTGCTTTGCTCTGAGAATCAAGGAGATGTGTCTACAGCACCAAAACTAATCGAAGATAAATTACCATCCTACTAGACAACACTGGATTGTGAATAGGGTTTTAACTCCAACACTTAGTTCTCTTACTGGTGTTTCAATGAGTAATGTTAGGCAATATCAGTTTCTGTACTGCATAGAATTTACAGTATAAAAAAACAGGGCAATCTGGTCCCTGCCAGTATGTGTGTGTTCCACCCAGTTCCCCTTTCATCCTGCTTCAGCTCCTCCTATTTACATTCTCCCAGCCTCTCTGCTTCATCGACCTGGCTGGCTCATTCTTACTCACAGCCATGCTATTCTCAACCTTGCCTTGAGGTAGCGGGTCCTACGTTTTCACCATTCTCTCCTGAGTTCATTTTTGGGTTTACTGGAGGAGCTGTTGTCACACAGACAGGATCACTCCTGCCACTACAGACAGATCTTTTACAGTGTTACCACCAAGAAATTGCCAGATTAATTTTAGAAGTGCATCAGTTAAAAAAAGAGAGACTTGTCCTCAACTATTCTCCATGACTTCAAATAAAATACCCTTTATCTATCTGTTAGTCAGAAAATCCGTTGCAAATATGCGTGCTTTATATCTATAATGCCAGAACTTTGGTAATAATGCCTATAGAGATTGATTATGCTTTCATATCACATGCTGCAAAATTAAAATTTAACATTAATTAATTTGTATTTGACACACATTCATATACTACTTGTGCTTTGTAACACTGGCTCCTTTGAACAGTAATTTTAGCAGTTGACTTTTAAGAGAATAATTTGTTCATAAATATTGCAACAGTAATTCTGCAGTTGACGATACTTTGTGGTCATAGAAACCTATTACATTGGAACTGCCATTGAGGTTAATACATGCTGTGAGTGAACTATGAAAATAATTGTGTCGACATTTATTTAAGCTATGAAATAGACTGTGCCTAATTTTATTAAAATTTAGGCATGTTGAAAATAAAAAAGAACTTGCAAAACTAGCAAGAGTTTTTGGAGGGAGATACATAATTTTTTTTAAGTTAGCAGCCTCCAGAACAGGGTTTTTTGAGTTAGTAGGAAAACAAAACCTATGCCTCTTAAGTGGCACTGCTGCCTCACAGCGCTACAGACTCGGGTTCAATTCCTGCCTCAGGCAACTGTCTGTGTGGAGTTTGCACATTCTCCCTGTGTCTGTGTGGGTTTCCTCCGGGTGCTCTGGTTTCCTCCCACGGTCCAAAGATGTGCAGGCCAGGTGAATTGGCCATGCTAAATTGCCCGTAGTGTTAGGTGCATTAGTCAGGGGTGAATGTAGGGGAATGGGTCTCGGTGGGTTGCTCTTCGGAAGGTCGGTGTGGACTTGTTGGGCCAAAGGGCCTGTTTCCACCCTGTAAGTAATCTAATCTAAAATGTTTTGGCATTTCTGGTTTGTAATTTATCGTCATGTATTCAGATAATGGTGTCTTCCTTCGACAATTAACACTCTTGTAAATTGATTGAAAGGTTGATCTGAAGTACAGGTCATTCTGCTTTAACATTATTGATTAATTGGAGACATTGTTTGGGCATCGCAGACTTTCTACTGAATGGGTATAATTACGTTCTATTAGCGATCTTCTACAGCGCAACTTTCTATAGTGGTTTTCCATAACGCGAGGCTACAGGGGAACACAACTGTCACATTATCGCAGAACGACCTGTAACAGTCATATAACTTTCCTGTTCAAACTGCTTGAAGCTGGAGCCTAGTTAATTTGAAAGTTTGAAAGAATGGATTTTTTTTAACCTTGAGGTGGAAGCTTTGTAGAAACATAGAAATTAAGAGTAGGAATTCAACCATTTAGCCCATCAAGTCCACTCCTTCATTCAATGTGATAATGAATGATCCTCAATCTTAACACCACACTCCTGCTAGCTCCCCATATCCTTTGGTAACCTTAATGTCTAGAACATTGGACATTGAACAATGTCTAAAACATTGGTTAAGTCACTTTTGGAAGACTGCATTCAATTCTGGTCTTCCTGCTTTTGGAAGGGTGTTATGAAACTTGAAAGGGTTCAGAAAAGATTTTCAGGGATATTGCCAGGATTGGAGGGTTTGTGCTACAGGGAAAGGCTGAAAAGGTCAGGGCTGTTTTCCCCGGAGCGTTGGAAGCTAAAGGGTGTCCTTATAGAGGTTTATAAAATCATGAGGGACATGGAGATGGTCTTTTCCTCGACGTAGCATAGTCCAAAAGTAGAAGGTATAGGTTTAAGGTGAGAGGGGAAAGATTTTAAGGGGATCTAAGAGGCAACATTTTCATACAGAGAGTGGTGTGTGTGTGGAATGAGCTGCCAGAGGAAATGGTGGAGGCTGGTAAAATTAGAAGGCATCTAGATTGGCTTTTTAATACGAAGGGTTTAGAGGGATATCGGCAAATGGGACTAGACTAACTTAGGATATCTGATCAGTATGGGTGAGTTGGGCCAAAGAGTCTGTTTCCATGCCATAGGACTCAATGACTCTACAATGCAATTAAGTAGCCACAGAGGAGACAGTTGAGAGCTTTCACTTGCAATTCCAATTCATTGCCTTAGACATGGTGAAACATACAACTCTGACACACAAATCCCAGCCACCAAAGACAAAACTCTAGTGCGTAATTGCTAATTTGGCATTTGAATCAAGAAGTGGCTTTCTTTTGACCAATGCAGCCTTGATGGGCTGAAGGGCCTTTTTCAGTGTTGTAGAACTCTGTGGCTCTCATTCTCAAGGACCTGTCACTAGCACAGGAACTCATGAAACTTAGAACTTAAATTTAAGATTCTCATCATTATTTTCAAATCCTTCGATAGTCTTTGCTACTTACATCTCTGCAACATCTCAAACTCCTCCATGGCTTTGGTGCACCAGAAATTCTAGTCTCTTTTATATTGCCTTTTCAATCAGTCCACTGTCAGTGGCCATACACTGAGCTGTCCTGTTCCATAACTCTGCACCACCCTCCCTCGACCTCTCGCCTCTAAGGTACCCACTCAATCTGTAAATGGCCAAATTTTTGGTCACCTAGTTTAACATTTCTTTGTGTGATGTAGTGTCAAACTTTGGTTAATAATCTCTCCCGCCAAGTCCCCTGAGTCCTGTGAACGTTAGAGAAGGTCAAGTCATTAGCCACAATCCACAAATGAACGTCAGGCATCTCTCTCCATTACGGAGTATGGAAATTGGTTATATGCAGGGGCATGGACAGTAATCATAGGACCTGATGCTGTTATAGCCTGGGGCCCCAGCCAGTGCCCTCTTGACTTGGGTCTTGAGCCCTGGTCATTTACCCTGATTAGCTACAGTTTGAGAGGCACCACTGCACAAGTAATTGGGCAAGATGAGCTGGCAGACTTGCACAAGCTAGAGTTGGAACCTGCATCGTTGAAGTCACATGTCAGTCAACTGAGTTAACCCACTCCCATAATGTGAGCACATCAAGGGTGCTACACAAATCAACTTGCATCATTATTCAACTTGGTTAGAAGGGGTTGTGGGGGTGGGGTGGGGGTGGGGTGGGGGTGGTGAAACTACATTACTTGATTAAAATCAGGAGGTTCCATTATCTCAGTTGGCTAGCACTTAATGCAGACTGATCTTGTCACTATAAGGTCAATCCCAGTATGGGCCAGTTGCTAATTCATGGAGGCCCTGTCCCCGCTCCTTGTCCCACACCTGTGGGCCAGTGCCCCTCAATTACCTCACTCTGGTCTCCCCACCCCCGGGGTCTATGATTAGTCATCCTACTTGAAGGAGACTCCACCAAAATAAAATGTAAGGCTATTTGATCAGCTGAGAAAGCTGGACAGGACAGAGTGGGAGACAATAACACCAGTGTGATGGTGATCATAAGCTAAGTTGCTATTGTGGTTTGATATTGCCTGAATCTCCACAAGATCACAAGCAGCTGTCCATTCTCTGCGAATGCAGTTTCTGTGGTTAGCAATTTAACCACAGGCTTGGCCAACCAGTTATGTCTGCCACGATGATCACGCAGTCACTCAGTTGGAGCAGATGACTTGGTCTGCTTTTCTTTATCTCTCTTGAGTAAAAAGTGAGGTCTGCAGATGCTGGAGATCAGAGCTGAGAATGTGTTGCTGGTTAAAGCACAGCAGGTCAGGCAGCATCCAAGGAGCAGGAAATTCGACGTTTCGGGCACAAGGAATTCCTGATGAAGGGCTTGTGCCCGAAACGTCGAATTTCCTGTTCCTTGGATGCTGCCTGACCTGCTGCGCTTTAACCAGCAACACATTTTCAGCTCTATCTCTCCTGAAGCAACTTTGGTGCTGTTAAGCAGTTCAAGCTATTGCTCTGTGCAAATAACCTCCTAGACTCTGTCATACTGATGTTCACAACTGTTGAACAGCTCACCCTGTTAGCTTACATGCAGAAGAATATCTCTATGACAGTGGGTGGGAGGGCGGGGTTGGTCAAAGGGCCTGACTTGCAGCTATCAAGACCCTCACCACACGAGGAATCAATCAGGAGAAAAACAAAATGGGGATAGTGTAAGAAAATGTTTTGGTTTTCAATTCTTATTTTGTTTTTCATCCTTTTGCAGGATGTGGGTGTCAGTGACAATTCGACTGTTTGTTACCCATTCCTAATTTGTCTCCCAGTTGCTCATTTCTAATTACTCCCTGATCTGAATGAGTGTCTGGAGCCATTTCAGAGGGTAGTTTAGATTTGACCACGTTGCTATTGGTCTGGACACATGGACGAGACCACAGACCAGGGAAAGACAGCAGATTTCCTTCAATAACGGGATATTCACAGCCGGTGAAGGTTCTTAAACATCAATCATGGTTCTCGGTGTTACTCGAGCTGAGCCTAACTTTATGTTTGAGAATTATGAGTTGCATGTGGTGAGTGGCAATGCGATGGCTTAGTGGTATTACCACTAGGCTGTTAACCCAAAAGGAAAAAGTGAGGACTGCGGACGTTGGAGATTAGAGTCGAGAGTGTGGTACTGAAAAAGCACAGCAGATCAGGCAGCATCCGAGGAGCAGGAGAATTGACGTTTCGGGCAAAAGCCCTTCATCAGGAAAGGGCTTTTGCCCGAAATGTCGGTTCTCCTGCTCCTCAGATGCTGCCTGACCTGCTGTTCTTTTCCAGAATCACACCCTCAACTGTTAACCCACAGACCCAGGTAGATGGTAGCATTTGAACTCAATAAAAATTTGGAATTAGGCATTTGATGACGACCATGAATCCATTGACGATTATTGGGAAAACCCACCTGGTTCACTAATGACCCAAATCTGCCATCCTTACCCGGTCTGGCTTACATGCGACTCCAGAACCACAGCAATGGGTTGACTCTCAACTGCCCTCTGGGTAATAAATGTTGGCCTAACCAGCGATGCCTAATTCCTGTGAATGACTCATAAAAGAAAGTGAGTCATTCCAGAGCCCCCCAGAGCATTAACTTGAGCCCATTGGGCCAACAGTCCGGTGACATTGACCATTACATCCCCATGTCTCTGGTGAACATATTACTGGAATGATATACTCTATCTGAGTAGCTCAATTATCATGATGATATTTAATACGTGGATCTGAAAGTTTCGTGAGTAGTCTCGGGGTTGTATAGAACCTGAGTATTACTGAGAAAAGATGTTGCTGAAACATTTTGCCCTGCACTCATCAGGACAGAATTGCAAGAATACTGAATCTCAAAGGGAGCAACAATTTACGCCATGAGGAAAGGTTGCTGATTGGTTGACAAGTCGAATCTGATGACTGGTCAAGCCTGATTGGTTATGGCTTTGTCATAGAGTAGGCATGTAGGAATTGCTGTGGCATCTTTTTGTATAATTCAAAAGGAAACAGTGTCTGGGCGCTGTAGACCAAGGTTTCTACGTATGAATATGTTTTATAATAGTGTGATCAAAGATTCTGACAATCCCGCAAGTGTTCCTAATCAGATAGTTATTGACACACTGAGTTAGTAACCAATGCAGTGCTATGCCTAATGAAAATGTCTTGTTAGATTATTAATGAAGAATACTCTAATTAAAGTTATAGAGGAGTATAACTCAGAGGAGGCTATTCGGCCCATTGAGTCTGCACTAGCTCTTTCAAAGAACAATTTAGTTAGCCCCGCTCGCAGTTCCTTCGCTGTACTTTGTTTCTCTGACAAATATTTCCTTACTGCTGAAAACATTATCCCGTTAGGCATTGCAAATCCTATGTACCATTTTGGTCCCTTTACTTGAGGAGGGATGTAGTTGTTTTGAAGACATTTCAGAGGAGATTCACTGGATGAGATTCAGAGGAGATTCAGAGATGAGGGGGTGGTACAATGAAGCATGATTGAGCAGATTAGGCCTTTACTCTGGAGTTTAGAAGAATGAGAGGAGATCTAATTGAGGTATACAAGGTGGTAAAGGGGATTGGAAAACTAGGCATACTAAGAATGACAATGGTTACCATTTAGCTCAATTCCAGACTTTTAACAAATTCAAATTTCACCATTGGCCAGGTGGGACTTGTACCCATATCCCTGGAGCATTAGCCTGGAGTTCTGTGTTATTGGACATTACCACTACACCACTGGGCTACAGTGTGGTGCTCAAAACACAACCTTTTATTGTTCATCCCTAATTGCCCTTTGGTAGTTAGGGGTCAACCGCATTGGCTGTTGGTCTGGACTCACATGTCGGACAGACCAGGTAAGGATGGCCATTTCCTCCTTTAAAGGGCTTTAATGAAGCAAATGTTTGTTTTTTTTCCAAAAAAATCAACGATGGGTTTACAAGTCATCATTAGCCTTTTAATTCCAGATTTTTTTTATTGAATTCACATGTCACCATCTGCTGTGGTAGGATATGAGCCCGTGTCCCCAGAACACTGCCAGGGCTGCTTGATTAACAGTCTAGTGATAATACCATGACCCCATACCCTGCCCCGTAAGTTTGTAACTTGTAAAACTCACTGTCTCTTCTACAAAGCTTTTGGGAATCATTCTAGGATGTGTGCTCATTTCTGTCTAAGTCAGATAACTAACAACATCTGGATTAATGCCAACAGAGGTGGAAAATGCATCCAGATATCTTATTCAGTCCAAACCAGCAAGAAGAGCTCTCTGGTGCATTTGTAGCATCCATACCCCAGAGTTAGGAAGTCTAGGCTCAAGTCCTAACTGCTCCAGAGGTGTGGTAACAAGGATAAAAGCAGTATTGTCACATCCCGGAGAGCTATTCGCTTATTAGTAATGGATATTATTTTTAACCTGAGGGTCACTATACATCCGGAAGGAGTCAAGAGTGTGGCACTGGGAAAACACAACAGGTCAGGCAACATCCAAGGAGCAGGACAATCAACCTTTTGGTCATAAGCCCTTCATCAGAAATGTCACTCTACATCAGACTTGGGGAAGAGGTTGAGAAGGAGACTCCTTTGTACTGCTGTGGATATTGAACCCATGAGTTGGCATCACACTGGATTGCCACCCAGTGCATTGAGCTAGTCAACACCCTTGGCATGGCATAACAGGTTGACTACAAACTTTTAAAGTTGACGTAAAGTCAATACTTTCAATTTAAAAGTACTTTACATTTACCAAGGACTGACTGAATTCTTGCAAATGAATGAGCTACTCTGCACCACAGTGTACAACCACCAGGTGGCAGTGTTGCAGTGTGTCAGTGCACCTTTCTTTGTCCTGGTTTTGCAACACAACTTGCTCTGGAGTCATGATTTGGAGATGCCGGTGTTGGACTGGGGTGTACAAAGTTAAAAATCACGCAACACCCGGTTATAGTCCAACAGGTTTAATTGGAAGCACACTAGCTTTCGGAGTGTCGCTCCTTTATCAGGTGGTAGTCCACCCGATGACGGAGCAACTCTCTGAAAGCTAGTGTGCTTCTAATTAAACCTGTTGGACTATAATCTGGTGTTGTGTGATTTTTAACTTTGTTCCGGAGTCATACAGCACGGAAACGGGCCATTCGGTCCAACCAGTCCATGCTGACCATAATCCCAAACTAAAATGGTTCCGCCTGCCTGCGCTTGGCCCATATCCCTCCAAAACTTTCTTATTCTTGTACTTATCCAAAGGTCTTTTAGAGAACATTGATCATAGAACGTCGAACAGTACAGCACAGAACAGGCCCTTCAGCCCACGGTGTTGTGCTGACCACTGATCCTCATGTATGCACCCTCAAATTTCTGTGACCATATGCATGTCCAGGAGTCTCTTAAATGTCCCCAATGACCTTGCTTCCACAACTGCTGCTGGCAACGCATTCCATGCTCTCACAACTCTGTGTGTAAAGAACCCGCCTCTGACAGCCCCTCTATACTTTCCTCCAACCAGCTTAAAACTATAACCCCTCGTGTTAGTCATTTCCGCTCTGGAAATAGTCTCTGGCTATCGACTCTATACCTCAATTAGGCCCCCTCTCCTCCTCCTTTTCTCCAATGAAAAAAGTCCGAGCTCAGTCAACCTCTCTTCATAAGGTAAGCCCTCCAGTCCAGGCAGCATCCTGGTAAACCTCCTCTGAACCGTCTCCAGAGCATCCACATCTTTCCTATTATAAGGCGACCAGAACTGGACGCAGTATTCCAAGTGCGGTCTAACCAAAGTTTTATAGAGCTGCAACAAGATCTCACGACTCTTAAATTCAATTCCCCCTGTTAATGAAAGCCAAAACACCATATGCTTTCTTAACAACCCTGTCCACTTGGGTGGCCATTTTAAGGAATCTATGCACCTGCACACCAAGATCCCTCTGTTCCTCCACACTGCCAAGAATCCTATCCTTAATCCTATATTCAGCTTTCAAATTCGACCTTCCAAAATGCATCACCTCGCATTTATCCAGGTTGAACTCCATCTCCCACCTCTCAGCCCATCTCTGCATCCTGTCAATGTCCCGCTGCAGCCTACAACAGCCTTCTATACTGTCAACGACACCTCCAACCTTTGTGTTGTCTGCAAACTTGCTGGCCCATCCTTCAATCCCCTCATCCAAGTCACTAATAAAAATTACAAACGGTAGAGGCCCAAGGAACACCACTCACCACTGACTTCCAGGCAGAATAATTTCCTTCTACTACCACTCGCTGTCTTCTGTTGGCCAGCCAATTCTGTATCCAGACAGCTAAGTTGCCCTGTATCCCATTCCTCCTGACCTTCAGAATGAGCCTACCATGGGGAACTTTATCAAATGCCTTGCTGAAGTCCATATACACCACACCCACAGCTCGACCCTCATCAACTTTTAAATGTGAAATACTAGCTGACAAAACCTTGCTGCTAGCACTTGAGTCATCAATTCATGACTCTCTGGCTCTTTAACTTAGGAGACTTCAGAACTGAGAAATAACAGAGTGAAGGAAACAAAGTAAATTAAAGTCAATTCAGTAAAGGGAACAAAGAGGAGGTTAGACATGTTGGAATACGAGAATGGAAATAACAGGAAAAATAAAATAAATATTAAATTTAAAATCTCTTGATAAAACTGACTGCTTGAAGATATGCGATTGAATACTTTAAACTGTCCCCTGAATGAGCAAGGAAGGTTGGGATGAATTATTGTCACAATGTTATAAAAATATTACTGTACTTTCTGTGTGAGGTTATTGGGGAATTAATGCATAAACTTAGTGAGTTGCTAAAGACAGTGAGGTGGTTAAATGCTCAAAACATTGTGAAGACAAAGAGCTGGCAAAGGCAGATGGGCCCACATACCTTATTCTGTGCTTTAATATTTGATGATTTTCTGAGGGATTTGAAGGATTCAACTATTTGATGGAAGCAATGGCAAGATTTATTTTTTTATTTTCTCTGAATTGATTATATTTTTATCATGGACCAATGCGTACCTCGAACAGAGGGAAAGGTCCCAGGCATAATATTTGATAATAAGGATGTGATCAAAAGCGTACTTAAAAATCTGAGTCAAAAAGAGGATAGATGGTAATCTGCACTAGATGCTGGAAAACAATAAAGTTGAAATTGTTGCCTGATCTGTCTTGTCTTGTGCAGTGATTTGTGCAAAACACGACTTATTTGTTCATCAGTTGTTACTGACCCAGGAGAGACACACATTTATTGCCCGTCCGTAATCACCCACCGTGCTGCAGTCATTTTGGGACGGTGATGTTTAAATTGGCACCGCTCAGTGCATGAGCTCAAGAAACCATGGTACAAACATGGATAAAAGAGTTAAGCTCAAGAGGAGAGGTGAGAGTATCATCATGGCAGTGTTTGACTGTGTGTGGCAGCAAAGAGCCCAAAGGCAGGGAAAATCACTCCACTGGTTGGAGTCATATCTAACACAAAGAAGGATGGCTGTAGTTGTTTGAGATCAAACACCTCAGCTCCAGGATATCTCCCACAGGAGTTCCTCACTTCCTTACACTCCTTAAGTCCTACCATTTTCGGCTGTTTTATCAATGGCCTTTCTTCCGTCATAAGGTCAGGAATGTGGAAGATTGCACCAATGTTCAACACTATTGCAGACTCCTCAGATACTGAAGCTGTGCACATCCAAACATAGTCGAGAGAGTGTGATGCTGGAAAAGCACTGCAGGTCAGGCAGTATCCGAGGAGCAGGAGAATCGATGTTTTGGAATCAGGAATCAGAAATCAGAAATCCTGAGGAAGGGCTTATGTCCGAAGCGTTGATTCTCCTGCTCCTTGGATGCTGCCTGACCTGCTGTGCTTTTCCAGCACCACACTCTCAACTCTGATCTCGAGCATCTGCACTCCTCACTTTCTCCATGTCCCAACATAGCAAGATCTGGGCAAAATTCAGGAAGATAATTTAAGTAATTTCATATGTCACATAATTTCATATGTTACATCACAAACAAGAGGCAAATCTAACCATTTCCCTACGACATTTAATGGCATTGACACTAATGACCCTTTGACATTTCTACCATTGACTAGAAACTGAATTGAACCAGCCATGTTGTTGTGGTAGCTGTGACAGCAGGTTGGGTGGTGGGGTAGCTGTGACAGCAGGTTAGGTGGTGGGGTAGCCGTGACAGCAGGTTAGGTGGTGGGGTAGCCGTGACAGCAGGTTGGGTGGTGGGGTAGCCGTAACAGCAGGTTAGGTGGTGGGGTAGCTGTGACAGCAGGTTAGGTGGTGGGGTAGCCGTAACAGCAGGTTAGGTGGTGGGGTAGCTGTGACAGCAGGTTAGGTGGTGGGCTAGCCGTAACAGCAGGTTAGGTGGTGGAGCAGCTGTAACAGCAGGTTAGGTGGTGGGGTAGCTATAACAGCAGGTTAGGTGGTGGGGTAACTGTGACAGCATGTTAGGTGGTGGGGTAGCTGTGACAGCAGGTTAGGTGGTGGGGTAGCTGTGACAGCAGGTTAGGTGGGTGCTGTAGCTGTAACAGCAGGTTAGGTGGTGGGGTAACTGTGACAGCAGGTTAGGTGGTGGGGTAGCTGTGACAGCAGGTTAGGTGGTGGGGTAGCTGTGACAGCAGGTTAGGTGGTGGGGGAGCTGTAACAGCAGGTTAGGTGGTGGGGTAGCTGTGACAGCAGGTTAGGTGGAGGGGTAGCTGTGACAGCAGGTTAGGTGGTGGGGTAGCTGTGACAGCAGGTTAGGTGGTAGGGGTAGCTGTGACAGCAGGTTAGGTGGAGGGGTAGTTGTGACAGCAGGTTAGGTGGTGGGGTAGCTGTGACAGCAGGTTAGGTGGTGGGGTAGCTGTGACAGCAGGTTAGGTGGTGGGGTAGCTGTGACAGCAGGTTAGGTGGTGGGGTAGCTGTGACAGCAGGTTAGGTGGAGGGGTAGTTGTGACAGCAGGTTAGGTGGTGGGGTAGCTGTGACAGCAGGTTAGGTGGTGGTGTAGCTGTGACAGCAGGTTAGGTGGTGGGGTAGCTGTGACAGCAGGTTAGGTGGTGGGGTAGCTGTGACAGCAGGTTAGGTGGTGGGGGAGCTGTAACAGCAGGTTAGGTGGTGGTGTAGCTGTGACAGCAGGTTAGGTGGTGGGGTAGCTGTGACAGCAGGTTAGGTGGTGGGGTAGCTGTGACAGCAGGTTAGGTGGAGGGGTAGTTGTGACAGCAGGTTAGGTGGTGGGGTAGCTGTGACAGCAGGTTAGGTGGTGGGGTAGCTGTGACAGCAGGTTAGGTGGTGGGGGAGCTGTAACAGCAGGTTAGGTGGTGGGGTAGCTGTGACAGCAGGTTAGGTGGTGGGGTAGCTGTGACAGCAGGTTAGGTGGTGGGGTAGCTGTGACAGCAGGTTAGGTGGTGGGGGAGCTGTAACAGCAGGTTAGGTGGTGGGGTAGCTGTGACAGCAGGTTAGGTGGAGGGGTAGCTGTGACAGCAGGTTAGGTGGTGGGGTAGCTGTGACAGCAGGTTAGGTGGTGGGGTAGCTGTGACAGCAGGTTAGGTGGTGGGGGAGCTGTGACAGCAGGTTAGGTGGAGGGGTAGCTGTGACAGCAGGTTAGGTGGTAGGGGAGCTGTGACAGCAGGTTAGGTGGTGGGGGAGCTGTGACAGCAGGTTAGGTGGTGGGGTAGCTGTGACAGCAGGTTAGGTGGTGGGGTAGCTGTGACAGCAGGTTAGGTGGTGGGGGAGCTGTAACAGCAGGTTAGGTGGTGGGGGAGCTGTAACAGCAGGTTAGGTGGTAGGGGTAGCTGTGACAGCAGGTTAGGTGGAGGGGTAGTTGTGACAGCAGGTTAGGTGGTGGGGTAGCTGTGACAGCAGGTTAGGTGGTGGTGTAGCTGTGACAGCAGGTTAGGTGGTGGGGTAGCTGTGACAGCAGGTTAGGTGGTGGGGTAGCTGTGACAGCAGGTTAGGTGGTGGGGGAGCTGTAACAGCAGGTTAGGTGGTGGGGTAGCTGTAACAGCAGGTTAGGTGGTGGGGGAGCTGTGACAGCAGGTTAGGTGGAGGGGTAGCTGTAACAGCAGGTTAGGTGGTAGGGGTAGCTGTGACAGCAGGTTAGGTGGTGGGGTAGCTGTAACAGCAGGTTAGGTGGTGGGGGAGCTGTGACAGCAGGTTAGGTGGAGGGGTAGCTGTAACAGCAGGTTAGGTGGTGGGGGAGCTGTGACAGCAGGTTAGGTGGAGGGGTAGCTGTAACAGCAGGTTAGGTGGTGGGGTAGCTGTGACAGCAGGTTTGGTGGTAGGGTAGTTGTGACAGCAGGTTAGGTGGTGGGGTAGCTGTAACAGCAGGTTAGGTGGTGGGGTAGCTGTGACAGCAGGTTTGGTGGTGGGGTAGCTGTGACAGCAGGTTAGGTGGTGGGGTAGCTGTAACAGCAGGTTAGGTGGTGGGGTAGCTGTAACAGCAGGTTAGGTGGTTGCTGTAGCTGTGACAGCAGGTTAGGTGGTGGGGTAGCTGTAACAGCAGGTTAGGTGGAGGGGTAGCTGTAACAGCAGGTTAGGTGGTGGGGTAGCTGTGACAGCAGGTTAGGTGGTTGCTGTAGCTGTGACAGCAGGTTAGGTGGTGGGGTAGCTGTGACAGCAGGTTAGGTGGTGGGGTCGCTGTGACAGCAGGTTAGGTGGTGGGGTAGCTGTGACAGCAGGTTAGGTGGTTGCTGTAGCTGTAACAGCAGGTTAGGTGGAGGGGTAGCTGTAACAGCAGGTTAGGTGGTGGGGTAGCTGTGACAGCAGGTTAGGTGGTTGCTGTAGCTGTAACAGCAGGTTAGGTGGAGGGGTAGCTGTAACAGCAGGTTAGGTGGTGGGGTAGCTGTGACAGCAGGTTAGGTGGAGGGGTAGCTGTGACAGCAGGTTAGGTGGTGGGGTAGCTGTGACAGCAGGTTAGGTGGTTGCTGTAGCTGTAACAGCAGGTTAGGTGGAGGGGTAGCTGTGACAGCAGGTTAGGTGGTGGGGTAGCTGTAACAGCAGGTTAGGTGGTGGGGTAGCTGTGACAGCAGGTTAGGTGGTGGGGTAGCTGTGACAGCAGGTTAGGTGGTGGGGGAGCTGTAACAGCAGGTTAGGTGGTTGCTGTAGCTGTGACAGCAGGTTAGGTGGTGGTGTAGCTGTGACAGCAGGTTAGGTGGTGGGGTAGCTGTAACAGCAGGTTAGGTGGTGGGGTAGCTGTGACAGCAGGTTAGGTGGTTGCTGTAGCTGTAACAGCAGGTTAGGTGGAGGGGTAGCTGTGACAGCAGGTTAGGTGGTGGGGTAGCTGTAACAGCAGGTTAGGTGGTGGGGTAGCTGTGACAGCAGGTTAGGTGGTGGGGTAGCTGTGACAGCAGGTTAGGTGGTGGGGTAGCTGTGACAGCAGGTTAGGTGGTGGGGTAGCTGTAACAGCAGGTTAGGTGGAGGGGTAGCTGTAACAGCAGGTTAGGTGTTGGGGTAGCTGTGACAGCAGGTTAGGTGGTGGGGTAGCTGTGACAGCAGGTTAGGTGGTGGGGTAGCTGTGACAGCAGGTTAGGTGGTGGTGTAGCTGTGACAGCAGGTTAGGTGGTGGGGTAGCTGTAACAGCAGGTTAGGTGGTGGGGTAGCTGTGACAGCAGGTTAGGTGGTGGGGTAGCTGTGACAGCAGGTTAGGTGGTGGGGGAGCTGTAACAGCAGGTTAGGTGGTTGCTGTAGCTGTGACAGCAGGTTAGGTGGTGGTGTAGCTGTGACAGCAGGTTAGGTGGTAGGGGAGCTGTAACAGCAGGTTAGGTGGTGGGGGAGCTGTAACAGCAGGTTAGGTGGTTGCTGTAGCTGTGACAGCAGGTTAGGTGGTGGTGTAGCTGTGACAGCAGGTTAGGTGGTGGGGTCGCTGTGACAGCAGGTTAGGTGGTGGGGGAGCTGTAACAGCAGGTTAGGTGGTTGCTGTAGCTGTGACAGCAGGTTAGGTGGTGGGGTAGCTGTGACAGCAGGTTAGGTGGTGGGGTAGCTGTGACAGCAGGTTAGGTGGTGGGGTCGCTGTGACAGCAGGTTAGGTGGTGGGGTCGCTGTGACAGCAGGTTAGGTGGTGGGGGAGCTGTGACAGCAGGTTAGGTGGTGGGGTAGCTGTGACAGCAGGTTAGGTGGTGGGGTAGTTGTGACAGCAGGTTAGGTGGTGGGAATTCTGCAGCAAGAACTTCTTGAATGAATTAATCCTTTAACACAGATTCTTTGGTGGCCAAGTCAGTTGCTGTGGTAATTCCAGCCTCAGTAGCGATTATTAAAGCTGCAGTATTTAATAAGTTCACAGTTGGGGAAAGGAACAACAGTATTAGAATTAGAACCCCAACAGCATGGAAACAGGCCCTTCAGCCCAAAAGGTCTACACCGACCCTCCAAAGAGTAACCCACCCAGACCCATTCCGCTACATTTACCCCTAATAACCTACATCATAGGCAATTTACTGTGGCCAATTCACCTAACCTGCACATCTTTGGATTGTGGGAGGAAACCCACATAGACACAGGGAGTTCATGCAAACTCCACACAGACAGTTGCCCGAGGCAGGAATCAAACCCAGGTCCGTGGCACTGTGTGTCAGCAGTGCTACCATGGCACCAGTATGTTGGCTTAAAAAAAAACTGCAGTGAGTTCTGTCGCTCCCGGTTGAATTTGGGAAGTTTTTATGAAGCAGGTTCCGCCTTTGACGTCTATTCAAAGTCCTAGGTTTGAGTAGATTTCCATCCAAACTAAAGCTTAATGCAGATGATTTTTCCATCATTATACGGCTGTCAGAGCTGCAGCTGAATGCACACAAGCATTCACAGTTTCTCAGAGGAACTATCAAACTTTATCCTTTATATCACAGACTTTTGTTTTCTTTGAATATTCTCTTTGCAGTTTTAGTCTGTCATGAGAATGTGTTTGTCTGACATTAAGGGGACATCGTTCTAATTCTTCATCAGAGAGTAGTTACTGAGCAGTTTAGCAAATTATGGCTTGTTTATAATAAATAGATCTTTTTAATGAAGCCTGGTGAAAGTGTAGATTAGGAGCGTGCAAGGAAATCAATTGCCAATTACGTGATTGCCTCAACACATTTATACTGAAGGCAAAGTTGCTCCAGTCCTATTTTTTTTTTTTCTTTTTCTTTTTTTTCTTGAAGGGGAGGGCAGGATGTCCCCTGTTTAGATTTTTTTTTTAAATTAACCCCCACACTACCGCCTAACTGCGGTAGTGCTTATTTTTTTCCCAGCACCCATGGTGTGTGTGTGTGTGTGCAGCTGTGAGACACAGTGAGAGACATAAAGTGCACAAATCTTTATTTAATTTCCACCACCAGGGCTCCAGTCCTATTAGATGATAAGGCTGCTCTCTCATTAGAGAGAGATGACTGGTGGGGGGGTTAACCTGAGGGTCACCACACCCTAGATGAGGGGAGACTTTGAGAATGAGAGTCCTTCATGACCACCTCAACTGGTGTGGGAATTGAACCCATGCTGTTGGCATCACTCCTCATCCAACTGGTAAATGACCCGCACATTTATATGAACACTCTTGAGTGTGGTAGTGAGACATGATTAGCAGCACGCTCCTCCCATCAGTTATATTAATTAATTGCACAACTTGTGATGGAGGGAAATCTTTGACAAAGTGGTTGAAGACGGTTAGGTCTAGGATGTGACTCTGAGGAACTCCTGCAGAGATATCCTGGATCTGAGATGACTGACCAAAAAACAATTGCAGCCATTTTTAATTTTCCTGAGGATGATTCCAAGCAGTTCCCCACTGCTTAGTCAGGAACATGGGTTCCTGAAAACCACATTCTGACAAATGGTATCCTGATATCAAAGGCAGACTCTCGCGCCTCTGGAATTCAGGTTTTTGTTTCCATAGAATGCCTGTGGTGCAGAGAAAGGCCATTTGGCTCATCAGGTGTGCACTGACCCTCTGAAAAGCTTCCCACCCAGACCCACCCCATCACTGCATTTATGGTGGCACCTAGCCTGCACATCCCTGAACAGTATGGTCAATTTGGAATGGCAATCCACGACCGCTTTCATCGAGAAGGATAAGAGGAGCAGATACATGGGAACACCACCACATTCAAGTTCCCCTCCAAGCCACTCACCATCCTCACTTAGAAATATATTGCCGTTCCTTCACTGTCGCTGGGTCAAAATCCATGAACTCCCTTCCTGATGCCATAGGTCAACGGACAGCACATGGACTGCAGCGGTTCAAGAAGGCAGCTCACCACCACTTTTTCAAGGGGCAACTAAGGATGAGCAACAAATGTTGGGCCCAGCCAGCGACACCTACATCCCACACAAATGAGTAAAAATGGTTAATCCGCCTGACCTGTACATCTTTGGACTGTAGAAGGAAACCCACACAAGCACCGGAAGAATGTGAAAACTTCATACAATCATTCAAGGCTGAAATCGAGTCCAGGTCCCTGTGAGGTAGTAGTGCTAACTACTGAGCCACTATGTTCAGACCAAAGTTGAAATGAGGTCTGAAACCCAGTAGTCCTGGCAGGAATCAAACAGTCTTAACAAATGGGTTATTAATGAATATAGATATTTGATAGCATTGTCAATAATACTGTCCATCATTCCGTTGAAGATTGAGGATAGACTGTTGGAATGGTAACTTGCTGGATTAGCCTCGTTAGTGCAGGAGTCAGCGGGATAGTTTCATAGCCTGAAGATTGTGGGCTTGAGCCTCATACAGGACACTGTTTTAAATGAACAGAGGGATATGGATCCTGTAAGTGAAGACAGTTTTGGTATGGAAGGGCAAAATGTGTGGGTGCAGGCTTGGAGGACTGAAGAGCCTGTTCCTGTGATGTAATGTTCTTTGCTCTAGATTTGACCTGCTGTCAGTGGACAGGACATCCCCGGGCAACTTTTCACTTCCCATCTTACCTGTTGCATGAATTTAGCTTTCCACCTCTTGGCACTGTGCACTGAGCCTTGAACGAGCCTTATTTCTAAGGAATGTTATATCAACCACTTTATCTCTAACACTGCCACGTCACACCCTGAAGAAATGTGAAACTGCGTGATTCAAAAACTTAACACCAAACAAAAAATACAATTGTTTTTAATTGAAAATCAACAAATATACAACCAGTACATACTCACAATAACTCAAATGTAGTGTTGGCATTGCTGCATGTTATCAAATATATTTACATCAACTTGTCATGTCTGCATCATACAGTCCTGTATAATACAACACGAGGAACTGCACCTGCTACAGATGAGAGTGATAACTCAGCCAGTCCTGTTCCTCTGGTGAATTTCTGCCAAGTTGCGATACAGGGTAGGTGCGAAACAGGATTTGCTCACATACTGAAGGCACAACAACTGATAGCTGTGGAGTTTGCCACAGTCTTTACTGGCAAAATGGTCAGGCCAATTGAGTAAATGCTGGCACGGACAGTGATGCTCCCAATCCATCAAACAATAGCCCGGCCAAAGCTTCATCCCAATAAGAACAGTCTCCATTTAATTTGGCCCCCTTCAAATGAATGCATTGATCCCTTAACAGCACGTCTGACATTTAGCAGAGAGTAGGCCACATGTAAGTCAAGACGGGTCATACACAGCACTGACTGTATTGTCTCAATGCTGCCACCTAGAGACAGACATGTGCCTGCAAACACAAGAGGGCTTTTCCTAACATTTTCAAAGGTGCAGTCTAACACTGTCAAGGTAAAAATGTACACCGAGATTTTGGGACAAACAAATATACAGACACTTTATTTTGGCAAAAGACAGGGCTGAATTTGCTGATTAATCCTTCCAGTGCCAAAGTATCTGGTAATTTCACGTCATCCCATGCTTCAAGTCAGTCAGGATCCATGAGACCCATTTATTTCCTCTCTGTAAACACTGAAGAGGGATTAAACATTGTCAAGTATCGAGTGATGCACGTAAGGTCCTTACAACAACAATAAATGGTCAAGAGTGAGGGCTCACATTGCTCAACACGGCAACAGTCATTTCTACATCAATACTATGTCTGGGGGAGGGGGGGAGGTTGTGAAGGAGGGTGGGTGAGGGAGGGGGAAATCAGATGAGAGTGAAAACACAGAAAACGTCTTCCGTCCGTACTTGCTGCTGATCCTTAGCCTTTCTTGAAAGCACTATCGAGGAGGGAGAGGAAGAGCAACCCTTCAGCTTTTGTACAATGAAGGGAATGGGCCAGGAGCTCTCAGTTCAAGTGGGACTGTCTGCCCCATTCTCACACTCCTCCAGCATCACCAGGGAAGGCCGAGTGTTACTGTACAGAGGCAACACTGGGCCGGTGGGTTACCCCACACCGCCCGATCGTCACAAGGCTCATGCCAAGCGGGTGACAGCCCTCCTTCCGTACCCAACAATGAGTAACACCTTTGGTCCCCAGTTGAAGGAGAGGTCATAGGAAACTGGACATAAGCTGTCTGTACAGCATCACTGCTACAAGCCCTTCAGTAGACAGACAGAGGAATGGTAGATCAGAGGTTTCCGGGTTTCATTCGGTATCGCCGGCCAAGCTACCATAACTCTCTATGCCCCCTCCCTCAACACAGTGCACCTCTATCATAGTCTCTCAGTCCTGAGGTAATCCTGGTTGTGTACGTATTGCTATCGGCAACCTCTAGCTGCAAACAAGTTGGCCAGAGGTTTGTTTCCATTTTCTACCACAGCTGGGGGTGGGGAGGGAAATGCACTTCTGAAAGGTTTGGAAGCTGTCTGTCAGGGGAGGGGCATGGAGGCCCTCAAACTGGATCAAGCAGCCCACTTGTTCAAAGACCCACTGCTATGACATGTTGCCGTAAACACTGACCAATCAGTGGTGTCCATCACCCCATGCTTACGCCACCCTCCCCCTCCCTTGATGCATGGGGCACCAACGTCCGGCCGGAAAATCCTGGGGACGATCCGCACCCAGCCCTCACCTCCTTCCCCCAACCCTCCAAACTCTTTCACCTCAAAAACCACTCCAACAGGGAAGGATGTGGAAGGTCAAAGCCCATCGTCCAATTCACAGAGAAGGCACAACGTGACCGTCAGTGTTTCAAAATACTTTTCCTCTTTTTTTTTTATAAATGGTTTTTTGACAAAAAATGAAATCTACAAATCTGCATCCTCCGTGTAGCCGTCAGGGACGAGCTGGTCAGTCGATGGGCCCGAGCTGCTGTTGAAGGTCATGTTGAAATTGGAACTGAACCAAGGATGGTCCAAGATCTCACTAGCCGTCAACCTCTCCGCAGGATTCCGTCGCAGGATGCACTGGATCAGGCACTTGGCTTTGGGGGAGATGTGGTCCGGGACAGTGTAGAGACCTCGCCGAATCTTGCTGAAGAGTGCGGCGGGTTCCATGTCCTGGAAAGGGTAGCGGCCCACCAGCATGGTGTAAAGGACCACTCCCAGACTCCAGACGTCAGCAGCTCTCCCTGAGTATGACTGCTTGGTGTTCAGTATCTCTGGCCCTACATACGCAGGACAACCATGTTTGTCCATCAAAGAATCGTCCTCTCCCTTCAGGACACAGGCGTCATCCAAGTTTTCAAGTCTCAATTTGTTCCTGAAAGTGTAAAGGAAAGATCCATTGAGAATCTGTGCTTTTAGATGTCAGCCCAAGCTACTCTTTAACTGTTATGACAGAAACAATCCCCCAGGACATACAATTCTTCATTTTCTCTTGTTGCAAAAAGATTGGTTTAATTTTTATTAAAATGTATCAGAAAAACATGTCAAAAGTTCCTGCTTTTTAAAGGATAGGAATATTAACGCCTCATTGTCTCCTTAACGTCAGTGTCTCCTTAACCATTTGCACTGTCCCTGGCACAAGGCAATAGAACCACCAACAAACTAGTTTGAGATTGCCCAGGTTTTACTGGAACTAGTCTCGTCTGAAAATGAAAGCGTGTGTCTACGCCCACGTTCTGGGGAACCCCAACCACCTCACAGCCAATTAATTACTTATCATCAGTGAGTCGTTATTACTACTGCAATGTAGGAAAAACATGACAGACAAAGCAGTGCACAGGAAGATCCCATACACAACTATATGACAAAAACAGATGATTTTGCTTAAATATTGATGTTGGTCATGGGTTAGGTTATTGGAGAGGATTCTGCTTTTCCTCAATATAATGCCTTTTACATCCACTGAGGGTTCAGACTGAGGTCCGAGAAGGTAAACAACAATGACAGACACATGCACACTGATAGACACGCACACACACTCACACTGACATAGACATACACAGACACTGACAAACATACAGACAGACTGGCATACAGTCACTGACAAACACAGACACACACATAAACAAGGCACAATCACTGACAGACACACACACAACAGACACCCAATCACTGATGTACGTTCAATCAGTTATTTTAAAACGTGATGGTTGTGTTCTTGTGCAACCCCATGTTATAGAAAAATCACACTTTAGAAACAGCCCTTAAAGTGTTGGTGATGTAATCACGTTAATGCCAACACACTTTTTAAAAGTTCATGCCATAGAACAGTTTTCCCCCAATTTGTCCATCACATTGACGAAACACGCATTACAGCAGAATGACCTGGACGCAGATACACACACAATGAGAAACTGACATGTAAACACACACACAGGCAGAGACAGACAGATATCCAACGCAGAAAGTGTTGTTTACAGAGATGTCTGCCACGCAGCCTCTGTAATCTTCCCTGTCCTCACCTCTGTCTGTTGGCGAAGATGAACTTCCTCAGTTTGAGGTCCCGGAGCACAATCCCATGTTGGTGACAGTGTGCCACCGCCTCTGCCATTTGCCTGAAGAGGGTGGCAGCCTCCTCCTCACGCAGCCTCTTGCATGTCCGCACGTATGAGTGCATGTCGCCATAGCCACGCTGGAAAAGGACGTAGGCCTTGCGGTCTCCTGCGATCACCTCAGCCATCTGACCCACGTGAGGGTGAGGCGGCAGGCGGGCGTAGGGTGCAATCACCTCGCTGTAGCGTTTCATCGCAAACACCTACAGTGCAAAAAGGAAGAAGAAAGTCAGTGAAGACCAACAGTGACAACTTCCCAAAGCTCATCATTGAGCTGTAAATCAAACAGCATTTTGGCACCCAGGGAGGTATTAGGACGGGTGACCACACTGTGTTGAAAACGCAATTCCCAACGGAGTCATTTGAGAGCATGCAATTATCATTAGACTTTATATTTAAGAAACAAAAACTGAAGGTGCTGGGAAAGCTCAGCAGGTCTGGCAGCATCCACGAACAGAAATCAAAGTTAATGTTTCGGGAACTCTGAACAGGTTGAGCCTGAAAAGATGAGGAAAGAGCCAGATTTTTGCAATTAGAGGGAGGTTGACACCATAGGGGCGAGTGTACAGTGTTTTCCCCTCCATCTCCATTTTAACACAAAAACCCCACTCTTTCCCTACCCTTCCCTTCTGTTATTGTTGCATTGTCTCCAATGGGCAATGCATATAGATTGTTATTTTCACTAGTGACCAAAGTGATCTGGTGGTGGGCTATACAAAAAAAAAGCAAAGTCAGCTCCTTCCCCTTCAACACTTTTGATTTAACCCCACCCTCTTTCATTACCCGAGTTTGGTTGTTGCAGTTGCACTGACCCCTGGTGGGTAGTGCTTGTGTTCATTGTTTAATTTAGATCAGATTCCCTACAGTGTGGAAACAGGCCCTTCGGCCCAACCAGTCCACACCGACGCACAACCCACCCAGACCCATTCCCCACTTCACCTAACACTACAGGCAATTCACCTAATCTGCACATTTTTGGACTGTGGGAGGAAACCCACACAGACATGGGGAGAATGTGCAAACTCCACACAGTCACCCAAGGCTGGAATTGAACCTGGGACCCTGGTGCTATGCAGCAGCAGTGCTAACCGCTGAGCCACCGTGTCCAACTTGGAGGGAGGTAATAAAAAAAGAGAGAAGTGGGTTCTAAAAGGTGGACAGCAATTGGGTTAGACAACACTATCTCCCCCTTCAACGCCATTTTGATTATTTTCCTCCCTTCTTTTCTCTACCTTTTACATATTTGTTATTGTTACAATGCCCCAAGTGGGCAGGAGTTGTAATTGGGTGCTCATTGCCCCTGGTCGATGATGTTTGTAATTTGTTTACTTGATTTTTCATTCAACAAATTTGGTGATTTGTTAATTTGATGATTGGGTTTATTTTTTATAAAGGAGCTGGGTTTTTCCCTAATGGATAATTGGACTGCTGGATACTGGAAGGATCAAGGATAAAATGGAAACTGCAGTAAATTTACAATAAAACCCTTATTAAATTTGAAAGTTCTTTTCGCTGCCTGGTACACTATGTAGATATTGGTCTGCTAAATGGATCAAAACTTTGATTGACATGATTGGGTCATAAAAGGAGAATACATTTAGGTTACAGATGGAGAGGTTGGGGCAGGAAATTCTTACATTGAAGTCTAGGCTGCTGTAAACACACTTCAATTCAAATACCCCACATAACTGGCCTGAAGTGAACTTGGCAAAAATTATGCACAAACTTCAGGTCACACGGATAATGAAGGTGATGCTGAAATGGCTATCCAGTTTTGTTTCTCGATCTTTGGAAACCGTTTACAAGATTCCCCCAGTGTCAGCTCCAGCTGCTTCATAGAGAAAGACAGTTCTATGGTACAAAGGGCAGTGTGATCATGGTGCCAGTTTATACACAGACACAGACACACAGACACAGACACACACAAATACAGACACACAGACACATATACGCATGTATAGACAGACACATACACACACACAGACACATACACACAGACATATACTCATACACACATACAGAGACATATACACAGTCACACATATACAGACACACGCACAGACACATCCACACAGACACACACACACTGACACACATACAAATACAGACACACAGACACATATACGTATGTATAGACAGACACATATACACACACACACACACAAAGACATATACATGCGGACGCATACATACACAGGTACACATACACAGACACATACACACAGACAGACATACACAGACACATATATATAGACATATACACAGACACACATATACAGACACACGCACAGACACATACACACAGACACACATACACACAGTCACACATGCACACCCGCATACATACAGATGCATACACATAGACACATACTCAGAAGCACATACACAGTCACATACACACAGAAGCACATACACAGTCACATACACACAGAAGCACATACACAGCTGAATGATTTGGATCATCGTCTGCTAAAGGGAGGTCTCCGAGCTAATGTTGCCCGTCAAACAATCCTGTTTCTCACAGAGAACAAACAGTGGGGGAAAATAATCTCTCGGTGTGTTCTCCCATTTGGGAAAAGGAGAAAGCAGCAAAAAGGAAGTGGTCTTGTTTGTGGAACGGCTGCATTGTTTGAAAATGATAAAAGGACCAGGAAAAAGACAGAAGTGGCGATGGAGAAGCTGTAGAATCTGTTACACCACAGGTCCACAGGAAATTGACCATTTACAAGAAATGCACACGGCAGCGTGGTTTGTGGTTGGAAGTTGCCTCGAAAGGTTGGGTTGGCTTCAACAGTGAGAAGTGAACATAGTGCATAGACCTGCAGCCACTTCTCCTGAAAACACAAACCACCTGGAGCCCTGACACCAAATGCCCTTCCCTCCTTGTGGCTGAGGTCAACAGTCTCCAACACCCTTCCAACTCCACCCTCACCCACCCACCTGCTCTCACCGTCCTTCGGACTGGGGTCCTCCCACAGGCCAAGGACATTACCAGGTTCTCGTGTGGCCCTTTGGCCAGAATACGCAACAGTGGCCAGCTACCCAGAGAGCAAGACCTGCTTTCCTGATAACACTCATTCGGCGTACCTTGCACAGGTATTCCTGCTCTGTGTGAGTGTGGATGGCTCGGTAACAGTTATTCGCCTCAGTGGGATTCAGCAGGAGGTAAGGTCCAATGCGGGACACGGTGTTGTCATCGGAAGAGGAGGGTGTTGGGGATGGCGAGCCAAGGCATGGAGATAAGGCTGGGATAGAGAGCTGGCTCACACGGGCTCGCTTAGATTTGGGGAGATCGGGGTTGTCAGCGTCATCGAAGTCTAACCTCTTCAACCTGGGCGGGAGCGACAGCAGCGATCTCTGGGCGTTCACACTCATAAGGATCTAAGGGGGAAGCAAACAACAAGTTTTTACATCATGGTTCCCAAAAGTCAACTTCAGAGTTAAACAGGTAGCTCCTACATTTAGTTATTTTGTGACTGATTTGTACCTGATCTACACATCTTGGTTAAAACATTGCTCAACACCCTGAACTAACAAAAATCTAACCAGTTTTAATTTTTGATTAATTCCCTGAAGAGCTTTTTGACACACAATGTTCCAGATTTCCACAAGTTTTTGTGTGACACCAGTGCTTTCTGAAATCACTTCTTAATAATTCAGTTCTCGTTTAGAGTCACCATAGAATTGAAAATGCGTTGCTGGAAAAGCGCAGCAGGTCAGGCAGCATCCAAGGAGCAGGAGAATCGAAGTTTCGTGCATAAGCCTTTCTTCAGGCTTATTCTTTCGGCTTATGCCCGAAACGTCGATTCTCCTGCTCCTTGGATGCTGCCTCACCTGCTGCGCTTTTCCAGCAACACATTTTCAGCTCTGATCTCCAGCATCTGCAGACCTCACTTTGTCCTCGAAGAGTCACCGTAGAATCCCTACAGTGTGGTAACAGGCCATTTGGCCTAACTAGTCGACACCGACCCTCCGAAGAGTAACCCACCCAGACCCATTCCCCTACCCATTCTCCACAGGGAGAATGTGCAAACTCCACACAGACAATCGCCTGACTCTGGAGTTGATCTCAGGTCCCTGGCACTGTGAGGTAGCAGTGCTAAACACCGAGCCATTGTGCCAGCCTCATGGAGACCTACATAGCGGAAACAGGCCCTTCGGTCCAACCAGTCCATGCCGACCGTAATACCAAACTAAACTAGTCCCTCTGCCTGCACTTGGTCTACAACTCTCCAAACGATTCTTATTCATGTACTTATCTAAATGCCTTTTAAACATTGTACCCACATCCACCACTTCCTCTAGAAGTTCATTCCACACACGAACTCTGCGTAAAAAAATTGCCCTTCAAGTTGTTTTTAAATCCTTCTCCTTTCGCTTTATAAATATGCCCCCTCATTTTGAAATCCCCCACTCTAGGGTCATTCACCTTACCTATACCCCTCATGATTTTATAAACCTATATAAGGTCACTTCTCAACATCCTCCTTTCCAGTTAAAAAAGTCCCAGCCTCTCCTTATAACTCAAACCTTCCATTCTCGGTTTTGACGCCATGTTTTGTAACTACCACAACCTCCTCCCCCATCCCAAAGAGGAAACAGTTTCTCTCCATCCGCAGCATCAACTCCTTGAAGCATCTAGAATGCTTGGTCCTGCAGCCTTTCCCCTGAACCCACTTCCAAACCAATCCCCATAACTAAATGTCACTAGGGGCAGCATTGTTAATGTGCAAATGTAGAGATAGCATGTCAATTGCAAGGCTACATGAACCCAACCATTTTTGCAAACTCCTGATGTTACTAAACTCACAAGGTCCATTGCAGATCAGCAGTGGACCCTTTGTACTGCTGCCAAGTCGTACCGTGATATCTCGCACCTCCAGTTGTGTGCTGACAAGGGAAAAGGATAAAGTGCTAATTCATAGCCATGCTTACAACTACGCAGGCCCCAAGCAGTGCAATTCCCTCCATCAACCTCTAGCGCCTGCACCACCCCCTTCTTCTCTTTGTCCTAGTTTTTGGTCATCTGTCCTAATACTTCTATGTGGCCGAGGGTCAAATTTTGTTCCGTGTTCACTCCAGCGAATGTAAGTGCCTCAGGGTGGATTATTACATGTAAAGGTGCTGTACATTGCTTTGTGACTGCTCATCTTCCACCATAACACTGAGGTGTTTATTCCATTACGGCATGTTTTAACCCAATCAACACTCAGCAGCACCGGATTTGGGAGTGCACAGCATTCAGCCCTTCCACCATTCAGTGAGTTCCTGAATTGTCTAACTCCACACAGCTGCCTTTGTGCCACATCTCCTCATATCCTCAACAGGAAAACAACAGAAATTAAAGTGTAACAATCAATCTAGCATCAATTGCTATTTGCAGAAGCATGTGCCAAGTTTCTATTGCACTTTGCGTTTCAAATTTCACTTCTGTGAGGACCAACTCTCAATTTTACACCAGTGAGCCACTGCACAAACAATCTCTCTCTCTCACCAATTGATATCCTTTAATATCTTGCCAAAAAATAACTCAAATCAAATTGCCTACTAACTTCTGAATAGTCATAGGAGAACTTGTATTCTGAACCTGTTTTATGCTTACAGGAACTTTTATGTCAATACGATGTTTGTTTGAGATTGATGAATATTCTGAAAGACAGACTAGAAAGTAACTCCAGTGTTTGTGGGTTGATTGATTCACAATCACCTGGTTTGGAAATTCCAATTGTGCACAGTATGTGAAGTTTGAAATCAAGAGGATTCATTGTAGAAAAGAGACCAAGTCTTGATTCAAGCAGGTATGGGGTCTATAACACAATAGTGACCAGGAGTCAGTATTGACGTGAGGGTCAGTTAGCTCAGTTGGCTGAATGATGATGCTGTGTAATTTCAACAGTGTGGGTTCATTTCCCACAATGGCTGAGGACACTATGCAGGACTCTCCTTCTCAACCTCTCCCCTCGTCTGAGCAATGGTGCCCCTCAGTTTAGACCACCACCAGTCATCTTTCTCTCTTTAATGGGAGAGTAGCCTGTTTGTCTAGTAGGACTACGGTCCCTTTGTCTTTATTTCCCGAGCAAGACTTCAAGTGGAAATGCCACACTGATACAGTAGGTGGTGCTGTGGGCATAGTTGGCTCATGCAATTCGTACAAGAGGTACACACAACCTTGTAGAGCTGCATCCACTGAGTCTCAGACAAACATGGAGACTCTAACTCCCCCCACTACACACACAGGTTTATCTTTAATCCTCCCCAGTCCCACAAAATACAACATAACACACATCCATCAACGCTCCGACAAGATATTTTCCTAACCGACCTGTTCAGGGATGTTACAACACACCTCAGGAGCAGGAGGGGCATGAACCCAGGCTACCTGGCTCAGAGGTGGGGAGCTTTACCAATGCAGCACAACTGCCTTAAAACAACTCCCCTGCATTAACGAGGATAGAAAGCAAGACACCAGACTCTTATCCTTAGCTCTTGACTACCTCACAAAGTGAGTTACTTCCGATGAATCACGCTCAGGATGAATCAAATTATTGAGTAATAATCACCACCCAGCTAGTCACACTGCCAATGCTAGACACTCAAGGACATGCCTCACCTCTGAATGGTACAAACAGCCTGTATCTTGCACACACACGACATAGGCATTCACACTTAATGACCACAAAACTGTTGCAAGAATTTACAAATCCAGAGTCTCAGTGCTTCCCCCACCTGGGAGCTGGGACTTGCCTTCAGAGCCATGGCTTTGCCCCTCACTCTTTCTCACTTGCATCATTCTACAGCTCCTGTCATCTCTGTGTTCCTCCAGTTCAAGCCTTGGGAGCGTCCGTGACTTCGACTGCTCCACCAGAACCACAGAACAGAATTGTTACAGTGTAAGAGGGTGCCTTTCGGCCCATTGTGTCTGCTGCTGTCCGATTGTCACCATTGTCCTGCCTGTGTAACTTGGCACCTTATTCTTTCAATAGTCTACTTCTCTTTTGAATGCCTCGACTGAACCTGCCTCCATATCACACACTCCGGGAGTGTATTCCAGACCCTGACCAGACACGTGAAAAAGCTTTTCCCCACATTGCTTTTTGCTTCTTCCATCAATTACTTTTAATCCATGTCCTCTAGACCTTGATCCTTTCAGGAGCATGAACAGTTTCTCCCTGTCTACCCTGTCGACATCTCACAGGCTTTTGAATACCTCCATCAAATCTTTTCTCCCAGACAGACAGTCCTAACTTGTTCTTGCTCCAAGAGGTCTTGCCATTATCCACCTCGCCGGTAAGATCTATACCTTTTGCTCACTCCCTTCGCCGTTTTTATGACACATTTCTTAAACCTTAGGTCTCTGACCAAACGTTTGGTCACTGGTTGCAATATCCCCCTCCTAGTTTTCCATGATTATATCTCCTTTCATAATCAAATCCATTATAGGGGTTGACAATAAAATGTCCTATTGGGTTTCGCCCTAGTGTTAAGTTCAAATTGTTACTGTGAAGAGTGAGGTAAATTGGATCACAGTTTGGCCCCTGCATTGTCAGTGCAGACACCACTACAGAACAAGTGGTTAACAGATGGCCCTCACTCAAAAAGGGGTTGGAGTGTCGCAAAGGCACACTCGGCACCACATTGAGGGGGTAATGGTCAGGAGGAGTTTTAAAGGTCATGACAAGAGTTGGACTGAAAATCTGAAAGCCATTTATCCCAATTAGAGGTGACAACTTTTTACAGTTCAGGGACTCCACATTCATGAACAGATTGGGCTGGAGGGAGGAAGGAGATGGCAGGAATACCTTGGGAAGAATACCAAGGAAAACCCAACCCTTTCCGTATATGTGGAACAAGTGGAGGACATTCAAACCCCACCAACCTATCCCATTGCTCAAGGAACATACAGCTGATGTGTCACCAACTCAATCCAACCTCCTTAGTCACTCTTTTAAAAAATAAATAGGTTTACCACAAAAAAAGTCTCATTTTGAGATTCAGGACCTTCCCTCTTAGTATCAATCACCTTTTTTGTTTGGGGGGGGGGGGGGTGGGGAGTAAGAAAACCAGAAATTGCTGGAAAAAGCTCAGCAGGTCTGGCAGCATCTGTGGAGAGAAATCAGAGTTAATATTTCGGCTCGAGTGAGCCTTCCTCAGAACTGAAGGGACAAAACCAGCGTTTGCCGGCACCGCGTCTTTTTGTTCCAGACAGTCTACACCCCACCAGAAAAATAAACCCAGAGGAAGTTGTCTTTGTTTCTTATGTAAAGACCCCAATGATCTCCCAACACCTCGTGAAGTGTGGGGGTCTCGGTTTTCTGCAGATTCGCTCCCCCCCCCATCTTAAGAAGACAGAAATTTCCTACGCGCTCCTTGACTTTTCCAGGGATACAGCGTGTGCAGTTTCCACAGGGAACACCAATGTCTCTCACACAAAGAGAGTCGCCTCCAAGTCAGTCCATGCGGTTCCAGAACTCTGCCATACTCTCCATTCCAAACGAGAATATCTCAAGGAAACTTTCAAGAATTCAAACATAAACTAATCCAGAGTTTTAAGCATCAAAACCGTTACCGTGGGGTGGGGGTGGGCGAGAGAAAGAACTTTTTAAAAAAGTTTATGCCCCTTCACTACTGTATAAACTTTACACAAAAGGAACAATATTATTACTCTCTGTAACACAGATTGGCCATTAGTATAGTTTTAAGTATCTATAACTTCTCTCCCCCCTTAATTTCTTAACAAAGGAGGTCGGGACAAAGGGTTAAACACCCGCCCCAATTTTCGAAGGACCGATGTTTAAGGTTCAATCTTAAACACTAAAACTTTCGACTACACGTTTATATTTATGTATAATAACAGGCACCACTTACTAAAGGTTTTGCTGCGTTACACACCAAACGAAGGAAGGGGGGTGGTGGGAGATTCGCTCGAAGCAGTTTCGACGAGGTATTCCCAGTAACGCAGGAATCTCCGAGAACCTGAGACGAGTCTCTCTCTCTCTCTCTCCCTCCGGGATGTGAAAGTGGAAATTCGCAGATGCTCTCCCCCCTGTCAGTAATTCCCCACGTGTGGTCTCTGAGCCCCCGACGATCCTGGGTAAGGTTTACCTCCCACCATCCAGTAACATTCTGAGCTCTCGGAGTGAAGTCTCAATTCAAGGAGCAGCAAAAGGAAAATATTCTTTGTAATTCCTGGGCAGGGGAAAGGGAAATAGTAACTTGTTCTTGAAATGCCAAATGATGGAAGGAAATCGCTGAAAACTCTCGATGTCCTCAGAAGTATCTCTGTCCTTTTTCCATGAGATTGATAAAATGTTGCCCTTGTCTTCTGTGTGTTTCCTCTTGGTTTGAAGGTGAGCGACTGAGTAAGAGAGTGTGATGTGTGTGTCCCAAGAGCAAAGACACACTATGATGCTGGGCTGCTGTAATCCTGCTGAATTATTACACAGTCCACACGCTTTCACTCTCACTCTGAACGGGCTGACGATGACTGGTGACCGATTGCAACATTCTCCCTCCCTCTCGGTATAACACACACAAACTATTGGCGACACAGTATCAAGGGGGCGGGCAAGAAGAGAAATATAATATATGTATATATAAATCACCTGGTTTCAAAGACAGGGTTTCACCAGATACCCAAAGGTGGGCGGGTAGAAAAATTATTCTTCAGAGACTCTCTTCGAGCATCAATATCGCCAAATCTGTAAGTCTGAGAGATCTGTAAGTCGCCATCCCAAATGAGATAATGTTCTGCACTACACAAAGCCAAGTATTTATGTCACCCCTGAAAAGGAAAATGTGCCAAAGTGTTTCGCAGGATACTATTTGAGCCAGAATGCAGGAAAATTACCCAGTGCTAGGGCAAAGTTGTTGAGAAAGGTCATTGTGAAGAAGGATGGAGATCAAGTATGAGGGAGCAGTGGATTTGGGGGAGGGAGTTCCACAGCTCAGGCCCCAAGTCAGAAGTCACAGGGCACCAGGTTAAAGTCTAGCAGGTTTATTTGAAATCACAAGCTTTTGGAGAGCAGCTCCATGGTCAGGTGAAGGAGCAGTGCACACAAAGCTTGTGATTTCACGTAAACCTGATGAACTATAACCTGGTGTCCTGTGACTTCTGACTTTGCCTACCCCAGTCCAACACCGGCACTTCCACATTAGAACCCAAGTGGTAGCTAAAGTGATTAAAATCAAGAATACTCAAGAGAGGCGTGCAGATATTTTACTTAACTCATTCATGGAATGTGGACACCACTGTCCAGGTCAATGTTTGTGGTCCATCCCTCACTAGTGTTGAGAAGCTGCCGATTTGAACTGTTGCAATCTTTAGGGTCCAGGTAAACCACCGTTCTGTTAGGGAGGGAGATCCAGAATTCTGGCCCAGCAACATTGAATGAACAGTGATATATTTCCAAGTCAGGTTGGTGAGTGACTCGGAGGGGAACTTGCAAGGGGGTTATGTTCCCATGGGTCTGCTGCCCTTGCCCTTCCAGATAGAAATAGTGGTGGATTTGGAAGGTACAGTCTAAGTTGATGCAGTGTATCCTCTGAGTGCCCATCATCAATGGAGGGAGTGATAGTTGAGGGTGGTGCCAATCAAACCTATTGCTTGATCCTGAAATTCACTCAGTGCTTCAGTACTAGAGGGGATTGCCGTGATAAAGAGGAGTGAGGCCATGGAGGGATTTGAAGACAAGGCTCAGGAGTTCAATTTTGAGACATTCATTAGACAGTGATTAGCACAGGCAGGTAAACAATTCTGTGGTGTGAAACCTGTACAGATAATGCCAACTTTCTGAGAGTTTCCAACATTTTACTTTCAATTTCATATTTCCTCAAGTATTTTGCATTGTTTTGAAGCCCCCATTTCTGAGGATTGGGTTCCAACTGCAGGCTCTCGGATGATCCAAACTGTCACCAGATCATCAATGGAACAGCTACAATCTGTTTGGGTGTTATTTTCCTAGGAAGAAAGGACAGTGTAAATACTGACAGCTCATGTGCCCCCTGTTATTGATGTGTTTACATGTACCCTAGATTAATGATTACACCTGCAGTTTATTGAGAAATCATTACAGTTTACAATCTAATCAGGTTGTACAATAAATTAATGATTCACTATATGAATTGCGCTCTGCAGTATATGCACAAATAAGACAAAACGTGGTTAGTGCGTCACTGAGATGAAAGACTGAATATTAAGCAACTCCTTCAGCTCCGCCCTGCACAAACTCCAACACATCAAGAGCAGCTCAGCCTATTTCTAGGGTTGGTTAACTCAGTTGGCTGCTTGGATGAGGGACACCAAAGACATGGGTTCAATGAAGGGCAGCTTGGCCTTCTCATTTCACCCCTCATCTGGGGCGTGGTGACCCCTGGGTTAAGCTCAAAAGCAGTCTACAGTCCTATGTGATTATGTGGCTTTCACTTCACTTACCCGAAAGGCTACTTATTTTGATTCAGGCAGTCCCTTCCTCTGCCTCCACAGCCCCTATCAGTCCCCACCACTGCCAGTACAGGACCTGAGCATCTCACTTAGACTGCCGTCTCTGTGCTGCACTGACAAGTCAGTTCTGCTATAACATGGTGGTCATGGTATCACACAATCCCATGTATTACGAAATTTGCATAATAGCAGCACCATTTAAACCAATGGAGCCAGAATCGTGTTATAATCATGTTTAAACGTATCGTACTTTAGAAACAGTGTCACCAATTTGTCAATCGTATCAAAGCGAATTTGCATTAATGAAACATGCATTATAGCAGAACGACCTGAAGATCTGGAATGTTGGGAGCTCAAGGCCTTTTGCAGAAAGGTGAGAGCCAAATCTAAATTGCCCCTTGGAAGGAGCACTGCACTGTAGGAGATGCTGTCTTTTTGGATAAACCATCAAACTGATCACTTGGCTGTCACTTCTAGGTGGTTGCAAAACAAAAAAAAACTTTGAAGCAGAGCAACAACAATGTGCATTCCTCTGGTGCCTCTAAGGATAACATTCCAAGTACATTTATACAGCGTCTTTGATGCAATGAAACATCTAAAGGACCTTCACAGGATAGTGATAAAGCAAAGTTTGGTACCGGGACACATTAGGTGATATGCGGTTAGATTCCCTACAGTATGGAAACCAGCCATTTGGCCCAACAAGCCCACACCAACTCTCTGAAGTGCAACCCATCCAGACCCATTCCTCTAACTAATACACCTTACACTGTGAGCAAATTAGCGTAGCCAATTCACCTAACCTGCACGTTTGGATTGTGGGAGGAAACCAGGGCACCCAGAAGAAACCCATGCAGACGTGGGGAGAACATGCAAACTCCACACAGATAGTTGTCCAAGGCTGAATTGCACCCAGGCTAACCACTGAGCCACCCTGCCGTCACAACATGTACCATCACTTACCAGTGTAATAAATGAGTGTCACATTAATTGACAAAAAGATTAGTCAAGGTGGCTGGTTTTCAATGACTGACTTGGAGACAGATGCTGGAAGCCAGAGTCAATAGATTTGAAGCTGAAAAAGCACAGCAAGTCAGACGGCATCCGAGGAGCACGAAAGTGAATCTTTCAGGCTGAAATATTGACTTTCCTGCTCCGCGGATGCTGCCTAAACTGCTGTGCTTTTCCAGCTTCACATCGATTGATTAGATTAGATTAGACTTACAGTGTGGAAACAGGCCCTTCGGCCCAACAAGTCCACACCGACCCGCTGAAGCGCAACCCACCCATACCCCTACATTTACCCCTTACCTAACACTACGGGCAATTTAGCTTGGCCAATTCACCTAACCCGCACATCTTTGTGACTGTGGGAGGAAACCGGAGCACCCGGAGGAAACCCACGCAGACACGGGGAGAACATGCAAACTCCACACAGTCAGTCGCCTGAGTCGGGAATTGAACCCGGGTCTACAGGCGCTGTGAGGCAGCAGTGCTAACCACTGTGCCACCGTGCCGCCCACTATTGACTGTGGTTGGCTTTCAGAGTGACTTAAAGAAGGGAAGTCAGGATCAGGGGCAGAGTGGGTTCCAATGGGAGAGCCATTAGCATTGAGAATGCAAAACAGGGAGGGAGTGAGCCCATGGAGGGAGGAAGGTTGTGGGGCTGTAGGAGATGATGGATATAGGGAGGGAGGGACCCTATGGATGGAGGAAGGTTGTGGGGCTCTCGGAGATGACAGAGACAGGGAGGGAGCGAGCCCATGGAGGGAGGAAGGTTGTGGGGCTGTAGGAGATGATGGAGGTAGGGAAGGAGTGAGCCCATGGAGAGAGGAAGGTTGCGGAGCTCTAGGAGATGACAGAGACAGGGAGGGAGCGAGCCCATGGAGGGAGGAAGATTGTGGGGCTGTAGGAGATGATGGAGATAGGGAGGATTGATCCCATGGTGGGATTTAAAAACAAGGCTGTGAATTTTTGAATCACAAAGTTGCTTGACTCGGAGCCAGTATGAGTCAGTGAGCACAGACATGATACGGGAGCGGGACTTTGTCTGAGTGAAGACGTTGGTGGAAGAGCTTCCTCCGGCAGCTCATTCCAAACACGCACCACCCACTGCATGAAAAAGTTGCCCTTAGGTCTCTTTTATATCTTTATCCACTCACTCTAAACCTATGCCCTCTAATTTTGGACTCCCTCACCCCAAGGAAAAGACCTTGTCTATTCACCCTATGATCTTATGAACCTCTGTAAGTCACCCCTCAACTTCTGTGCTCCAGGGAAAACAGCCCCACCCTATTCAGCCTCTGACTATAGCTCAAATCGTCCAAGTCTGGCAACATCCCTGTAAATCTTTTCTGAACCCTTTCAAGTTTAACAGCACCCTTCCGAGAAGGGAGACCAGAATCGCATGCAATATTCCAACAGTGACCTCACCATTGTCTTGTACAGCCTCAATATGACCTCCCAACTCCTATACTCAATGTACTCAATATTCTGACCAATAAGGGAAGTATAAGAAATGCCTTCTTCACTATCCTATCTATCTGCGACCTCACTTTCAGGGAACTATGAACCCAAGGTTTCTTTGTTTATCAGTGCTCCTTAGGACCTTCCCATTACAAGTCCTGCCTTGATTTGCTTTTCCAAAATGCAGCATCTCACATTTATCTAAATTAAACTCCATCTGCCACTCCTTGTTGGCCCATCTGATCAAAATACCATTGTACTCTGAGGTAACCTTTTTTGCTGTCCACTACAGCTCCAATTTTGGTGTCATCTGCAAACTTATTAACCATAGTTCCTATTTTCAGATCCAAATCATTTATATAAATGTTGAAAAGCAGTAGACCCAGCACCAATCCTTGTGGCACACCACTGTTCACAGGCCTCCAGTCTGAAAAACAACCCTCCACCACTACCCTCTGTCTTCTACTTTCTGTATCTAAATGGCTAGTTCTCCCTGTGTACCATGTGATCTAACCTTGCTGACCAATCTATCATGAGCAACCTTGTCAAATGTCTTACTAAGTCCATATAGATCATGGAGAAAGTGAGGACTGCAGATGCTGGAGATCAGACTCAAAAATTGTGGTGCTGGAAAAGCAGATCTGGCAGTATCCAAGGAATATGAGAATTGACGTTTTGGGCATAAGCCCTTCATCAGGCTTTTCCAGCGCTACACTTTTTGACTCCACATAGATCACGTCCACTGCTCTGCCCTCATCATCCCCTTCATTATCACTTCTATAATGGGATATTGAAAGAAATGGAACATCAAGTCCTGCTATAGGAAGGATGTTATTAAATTGGAGAGGGTTCAGAAAAGAGTTACCAGGACGTTGATGGAATAGAGGGTTTCAGTTGTAAAAATCGGCTGGATAGGCTGGGACATTTTTCAATCGAGCATAGGAGTTTAAGGGGTGACCTTACAGAAGTTTATAAAATCATGAGGGACATAGAAAAGATGAATAGCAAAGGTCATTCTCTAGGGTGGGAAAGTTGAAAACTAGAGGAGAAAGTTTTACAAAGGACATGAGGGGCAACTTTTTTTACACAGGGTGGTTCATGTATGGAAATTAGCTTCCAGAGGAAGTGGTGGAGGCTGGTACATTTACAACATTTAAAAGACATCTAGATAAGTACATGAATACGGGAAATTCGACGTTTCGGGCAAAAGCCCTTCATCAGGAATGCTGATGAAGGGCTTTTGCCCGAAACATCGAATTTCCTGTTCCTTGGATGCTGCCTGACCTGCTGCGCTTTAACCAGCAACACATTTTCAGCTCTGATCTCCAGCATCTGCAGACCTCACTTTTTACTCAAGTACATGAATAGAAAAGGTTTAGAAGGCTATGGGTCAAACACAGGCAGATGGGACTAGATTAATTTGGGAACACAGTCGGTGTGGACCAGTTGGACCGAAGGGTACGTTTCTGTTCTATACTGAAGGGTCTGTTTCCATGTTGTACATCCCTATGACTCTATGGTAATGAACAGCATGAGTACAGAAAAGAAAGAAGAGGGACAGTAGTTCAGTGGTTCAAACACACAAAAATAGAACAGGATGGAAATGGAGTTGCTTTGAGTTCAAGCTTGCAACTTGTGTTGTTTGGGCCAATCATGCGCAAAAGGTTTAACAGCACTAAATTGTCCAGTCCTGAGGTGCTGAAATGGCAACAACTACTTGCATTCATGCAGCACTTTCAAAATATTTGAACATCCCATGGTGCTCAACCACATTTGACACCAAAACCTTTCAGGAGTCTTACAGGATTGGGAAGGGCCGTTCGGAGCAATTGAAGCTGAAAATTCCAGTGCTTTGGGCACAGTCACTTCTGGGGAATACACAAGTCCAGAAATTGGAGGAGTATAGTGGTTCCAGACAGCCGTGGGGCTAAACCTTTTGCATACTTTGAACCAATCTATACTCAGTAATCAGACAGTAGTAGACTATTCAGCCTCTCTACTCTCTCCTTTTATTATATCATGGCCCGATGAGACCTCAGCTCTTTTTCCTCTTCCCTCTCACTTTTCCTCAATGTCTCTTGAGACCTTTTTTATACAAAATGTCTCTCAGTTAAGACAACAAACGGCAACACAAACCATTTGATAAACCATTTGTAAGTATTTCAAAGATGAAGGAAATTCAACAAGTAACATTGACCTCTAGAACTGATGGATTTGAGAAGGGGGATTTCTCATCTGAAATCCCATTCCAAACATTAGAAAACTGGACTGATTAACTTCACCAACACTTCTCAGCTTTCTCAGGTAGCGCTTCTGTGTCAAGGCGCCTGAAGTATTTTTGATAAATTTGATTTTTCCTCAGACCAATTGCAATTCCTCTGAACAATGGCACTGTTTTCTTAGTGTGCAACAGGTTTATTTAAATTTTAACTCTGCACTCACCAAAATGCCTGTGCTCATGTTTACAGTTCAGCTTCTGGTAGCTTCTGTGCTTCTGCCTATTTTGCTCTGAGTCAACACCCAGGCTTAAACAATAAAGCATAGTGTGAGCATAGATCACTTACTATATCCTTATAAGCAAACACAGAACTCTGCAGTACAGTACTTCCTCTAGCGGTAACTGCCTCTCTTTTTAGTCTGAACTAGAGACTCACCAACTGAAGGTCTTGTCTTGGGCTAAGTGGAAGGCCTTCAGTCTGAATTTTGAGGCAGCTCTGCCTGTTTTTAAGATCCTCATGGGATATCATATCACTGCCTTGCTGCACCACCCCTATTATTTTCTGGTTAATATTGGCTGGGCCAGTCTTGATGCCCCAGACCCAGGAAATGGGATCAGGAAGCAGAGGGGTTAGTGCATTCTGCTCAAACTCTGCCCTCAATGCGTCATATGTTAATGTACTATGCTAGTCGATTTCCCTCCTTAAGCATTGGCGTCCCCTGAGCTGGAGTACATGGAAGAAGGTCCAAGTATCGTGTTTATATGTTGTCTCACTGCCTCATACCCATGGGTGCATATCAACAGCAATTGCATCAATCACTCATTGTATCTTTGCCAATTTTCCTGTATCCATTTTAGGCATGGGTCCTTATAGTGTCAGTATCTCACTGGGTAGTGCTCTTCCTATTGTGTTGAATTCATGTTCCACTCTTGAGGCGATTTTCATCTGAGACACTACTGGAGTACTGAGAGAATACCGCATCATCAGAGGTGCCATCTTTCAGTTAAAGTCTCAGTTGCTCTCTCAGGGAGACAAAGAATATCCTGCAGCATGATTTTGTAGAAGGCCAGGTTGACGGAGATCAATATTTGAAATTATAGAAAGATTACGAAGAGGCTATTTAGCCCTTGTTTCCGTACTAGCTCTCAGCAAGGATGTTGTGAAACTTGAAAGGGTTCAGAAAAGATTTACAAGGATGTAGCCAGGGTTGGAGGGTTTGTTTTCCCTAGAGCATCAGAGGCTGAAGGGTGCCTTATAGAGGTTTAGAAAATCATGAGGGACATGGATAGGGTGAATAGCCAAGGTCTTTTCCCCAGGGTAGGGAAATCCGAAAGTAGACGGCATAGGTTTAGGGTGAGAGGGGAAAGATTTAAAAGAGATCTAAGGGCCAACATTTTTACGCAGAGGGTACTGCCTGTATGGAATGAGCTGCCAGAGGATGTGGTGGAGGCTGGTACAATTACAGCATTTGAAAAGCGTCTGGAAGAGTTTAGAGGGACATGGGCCAAATGCTGGCAGGGTGGACTATATTAATTTAGGATATCTGGTCAGTATGGATGAGTTGGACTGAAGGGTATGTTTCTGTGCTGTCCATCTCTATGACTCTGAGAACAATTCAACCAGTCCCACTCACTCCCCTGCCAGTTCCCAATATCACTGTAATGGGAGATGATGATGTGTTGTTTTTACTGGACTAGTCATCCAGTAGCCCAGGTGAATCCACTGAGAATTTGGGCTCAAATCCCACCCAGCAGCAGCTGGACTTTAACTTTGGCTAACTTCAGTAAAAATCCATCAGGTTTACTGATATCCTTTAGGATATGGAAATCTATGTTCATTACCTGGTCTACCTACATGTTACTCCAGCCCCACATCAATGTCATTTACTTTGAAATGGCCAATAATGAAGCCACACAACATCAGGCTATAGTCCAACAGGTTTATTGGAAAGTACAAGCTTTTGGAGCATTGCTCCTTCACTCCAAAAGCTTGTGATTTCAAATAAACTGTTCGACTCTAACCTTGTGTCTTGTGACTTCTGACTTTGTCCACCCCAGTCCAACACCGGCACCTCCACATCATGGCCAAGTATTGGCTTGACTGGCACCACATTCACTCCAGCTCCCATGTATAAGACGCACTGCAGAAATTCATCAAGGCTCCCTAAAAAGCACCTTCCAAAATCATGACTACTGCTATACAGATGGCCAAGGGCAGTGGATGCATGGATATACCTCCACTTGTATTCCCCCTCCAAACCATTCACCACTCATCCAAAGGTGGATTAGCCATGTTTAATTGCCCATAGCATCCAGGGATGTTCAGGCTGAGTGGCTTAGCCAAGGGAAATGCAGGGTCACAGGGATAGCATAGTGGGGTGGGTCTGGGTGTGATGCTTTTCAGAGGGTGGATTTAATGGGCTGAATGGCCTGAAAGAATCGTAGGGATTCTACGATATCCTGACTTGGAAATATTTCAATGTTCTTTCGGTGTTGCTGGGGCAAAATCCTGAAACTCCCTTCCCAATGGGCCTACCGACAGCATGTGGACTGCAGCACTTTACGAAGGCAGCTTCTCAGGGGTAACTATGAATGGGCAATAAATGTTGGCCCAGCCACGACACCCATGTTTTACGAATGAATTTTTAAAAAAGCCCCTCAGTTTAAGGATGATTAGGGATGGGTAATAAATGCTCATACGGTAGCCCACCAACCCACCATCACACTGAAACAGCTCCTGATGAATTTAAAGGACTCCATACCAACAACCAGCAGAACGAACGTCACATACAAAATATCCTAGAAGGACTACAACAAACATTACATTGGACAGACAGGCAGGAAACTAGCCACCGGGATAGATGAGCACCAACTAACCGCCAAAAGACATGACCAACTATTACTGGTATCTATACACACTGACGAAGATGGACACCAGTTTGACTGGGGCAATACATCCATGCTAGGACTGGCTAAACAAAGACACGTAAGGGAATTCCTAGAGGCCTGGCATTCAAACCAGAACTCCATTAACAAACATATCGATTTGGACCCCATTTACCAACCTCAGAACCGGAAGTGACATTACCAACCACAACAAACCAAGTGACATCAATCAATACCAAGCAGCACAGGACATCAGTGCTTCACTGGTGGCTCACTGATGATGTTACCTAGCATGGTGATGAAACATTTGAGAATAAATCCAGCGAGCAAACTTACAACCTGATCCACAACCTGAGCTACAAATCTTCCCCCAAAAAAGCTCACTTCCTATAAAAGAATCTTTGATTTTAAATAAAAGATGATCTTGATCACATTCCTTTGTGTGGGAGTTTGCAGTGCAAAAAAATGGCTGCTGTTTTTCTGACATCATAATATTCGGTATAACTCAGAAATAGAACTTTATTTAAACTTTGAAATGGCCTGGGAATGTGAAGGGTGCTATGTAAATTCAAGATGTTATCCTCTTACCCAGCCTTCTGATTTTTCACAATGCTTTCCGCCCCAAAGTCGTCTTATTCAAATACTGAAAGGGGGGAGCTGCCCTCTATTTTTTTTGTCAAACAACAGCTGCAAAAACAAGATATAGAAAAAGTAAATGGCAGGGAGACAAATAGGCGTGGAGCAAGGAAGGGGAGGGCCCGACAAACAAGAAATTAATGTTTTCAGTCTGGCTTTGCATAGGCACTGGGCGATTGCACCATCTCTAACTTGCTGAAAACTGCTGAGTGACAACATTGCAACATTGCACAAAGATTGCACATAACTCTGCAATGTCCAGGGCAAAACAGGCGGAGTCTGGGAAGCTCCATCATAAATAACACTGTTGCCATGGCGAACTTGAAGGGACTGAACTTAAAAGGCAATGTTTGAATGATGTGGTGACTAATATATTAGCATTTTTCGCAAAGAAGGGAGCAGAAATTGGCGTTGGCACTGCGGTTACAAGCTTTATTTAGAAGCTGTGTTGATCGCTAATTATAAGTTGCAGAGTTGGGGTGTCGTCCCCGCTGTCAGTGCTACTTTTGCAGACCCTCCCTCGACCAGGAGTTCCACATAGAGCTGCTAACCCCGAGTCCATCACACACAACCTACTTTCTCTGCGTTTTACAACGGAGAGCAGACTTCAAAAAGTACTTGACTCTGGCTTTAAGACACGTCCTGAAGGTGACGTGAAAGGCGCTACAGGAATGCAAGTCGTGTTTCTTTCATGTCCCTTCCACATTAGGGATTTTCTCCCTGAGGGAGAAGTATGGGAAGCTTGTCTATGACCCTATCTTGTCCTCAAGTGGCACCAGCCCTCCACCCTAGAGTGTCCCACATGCAGGAGAGATATTCGCCTCTAGAAGGCATCACAGATTAGTGCAAGTATTATGGTTTGTCTAGCATCCAGTGGGATGTGCATTGGAAGCTTACTAGGGAGTGACCTGGCACATTGATTCACTGCTGAGGTCACTCACTGGCAGTCAGGAGTGAGAGATTGACCCTGGCACACTTCTAATTGCCCCATTTGGCTTGGTGACCCTAGGGGAGCTGGCTCCTTTCACCAGCTAGAAACATTCAGTCAGGGAGGGCTGTGTGTTTGAATTGCAAACATCTGGATTCAAGTTCCTTATCGATGCTATCCAACATCTGTTGCTGCGCCTGTCTACATCACAGAGTAGGAGTATTCAGTACTTATACTGTGGGGAGAAAGAAAACCATGCCCAATTTCAAAAGTGAGTTCCAAGAAACAAAATAGATGGTATAAATAGAGATGGGCATACAGTGCAAAGCTAAGAACTTAAGCTAATCCTTTATAAAATACAAGTTCAAATCCATTTGGAATATATTCTGGACACCATCATTTAGTGATGACAAGAAGGATTTCGAAAGGTTATGGAAGAAATTTACAAAAATGGTTCCAAAGTTGAGGGATAATGGAAATTTCCTTGGCGTACAGTGAGCTAGGGAGGAATTTGATGGAAATGTGATAAATCATGAAAGATTTAGGTAAAGCAAATAAGGAGAAAGCATTTCTAACGATGAAAGGTTGATCACCAGGTGATATGGATTGAAGGGACTGACTCAAGGACCAGAGATTTCTGGAGAAATGCCTTGCTTATGTGAGGAAGAGTTGGGATTTGGAAAGCACTGCTCAGCCGGACATTGTAACCTGCAAAAGTAGACTGGGCAAAGAAAAACCGAAAGAACTGCGGATGCTGGAAATCAGAAACAAAAACAGAAATTGCTGCAGAAGCTCAGCAGGTACGGCAGCATCTGTGGAGAGAAATCAGAGTTAACGTTTCGGATCGAATGTCCCTTCCTCAGAATGGAATAAGAAGATCAGATAAAGATTTGAAGGGGTGAAAACTGCATGGATACGCGAGAACACTGTCTCAAGACAAGGAGTCAGTTATTTAGGGATTGGGATGAGGAGGAATTTCTTCACTCAGAGGGTGGGGAATTGGAAACATTCCCCACATCAGAAGGTCATGGACATCCTTCAGATGGAGCATCTCCAAGGTTGAGATAGATTTCAGGTCTCTCAGTCAATCAAGGGATATGGAGAGTGGACAAAGAGATGTGGCAGGAGATTAGACACATGATCTTATTGAATGGCAGAGCAGGCTTGAGGGGCTGAATGGCTTTTGCCCAAAATGTCAATTTTCCTGCTCCTCGGATGCTGCCTAACCTGCGGTGCTTTTCCAGCACCACACTAATCTTGACTCTAATCTACAGCATTTGCATTAGCCACCTCTGCCTTGAGGGGCTGAATGGCCTGCATCTGCTCCTTTTTCTAACGTAGCAAGTTCCCACATATGGCAGTTCGATTGTGAGCAAATATTTGACTTTAATGATTACTGAGAAGACATCAACATACTGCAGAGACCTCTCCTGTTTTTCTTTGGATACTGACTGTGAAATCTCGCAAGACCCTCACTTGAGAGGGCAGAGGGGACCTCAATTTAGCATCAAATCCAAAATACCCCATCTTAAAGATAATTGTCTTTGAAAGTCAGGCTGAGGGAGTTTGGTCAAAGGCAGAACAGAGCTGGTTTGCTAGTGATCCCCTTATAAGCGGAGAACTAGCTGGCTCAGAGGTTGCGCAATTTGCATCAAGATTATAAATAGCTGCCAGTCATTGATGACTAAGTAAGCTCTAATCACATCTGCATATTCAGAGGCACCCACAGAACTAAACAGCGCTGAGAGTACTTGTTACACTCAACTCTGAAAATAACACAGCTCATTCAGTGCTCTGACTGGAGACTTCCAACAGATGAAACCACTGGCTAGAATGATGAAACATCTAAATGCAAAAGGTGTGACCAAATGTGTTCCTTAACTTTTGGAATAAATACACTTGATGTCAATTTGATGGAAGAACCCTGGCTAAATAATATTGAAATAATTCAGATTACATAAAAAGATTGATGATTTGGAGGTGCTGGTGTTGGACTAGGGTGGACAAAGTTAAAAAAATCAACTAGGAAAAAGTGAGGACGGCAAATGCTGGAGATCAGAGTCTAGATTAGAGTGATGCTGAAAAAGCACAGCAGGTCAGGCAGCATCCAAGGAGCAGGAAAATCGACGTTTCGGGCAAAAGCCCTTCATCAGGAATGGAGGCAGGGAGCTTCCGGGTGGAGAGATAAATGGGAGGGGGTGGGGCTGGGGAGAAGGTAGCCAAGAGTACAATAGGTAAATGGGGGTGTGGATGGAGGTGATAGGTCAGAGGGGAGGGTGGAGTGGATAGGTGGAAAGGAAAGTTGGCAGGTAGGACAGGTCGTGGGGATGGTGCTGAACTGGAAGGTTGGAACTGGGGTGAGGTGGGGGGGAGGAGAAACGAGGAAACTGGTGAAGTCACATTGATGCCCTGGGGTTGAAGTGTTCTGAGGCGGAAGATGTTGAAAGGTTAAAAATTACACAAGACCAGGTTATAGTCCAACAGGTTTATTTGGAAGCACTAGCTTTTGAAGTGCTGCTTCTTCATCAGGTGATTGTGGAGCAGAATCATAAGACACAGAATTTATAGCAACAGGATTGCAGTGTCGTGGAATGTAATATTAAACAAATTTAGCTTAAGGCTTTCATCTTAAGGATGAAAGGTTCCCTCATCTTACATATGAAGGAACTGAAACTAACATGGTCATTCTAAAAGATGAAAGACTGAAGCTAAATTTGTTTAATATTACATTCCATGACACTGCAATCCTGTTGCTATAAATTCTGTGTCTTATAATTCTGCTCCACAAATATCTGATGAAGAAACAGCCCTCCGAAAGCTAGCAATTCCAAATAAACCTGTTGGACTAGAACCTGGTGTCGTGTGATTTTTAACTGAAAGGATTAATGAAGCTTAGCAAGTCTCTCCCCTTGTGTTCCAAGATCCTGCATGAACCAAGTCCTGTTGTGGAGAACCACCCACAAAACTCTTCACTTTATCTTTACATATTGAGTCTACAAACATGGGAATAGGCCATTCAATCCTATAACAGGTGTAATTATGCTCCAGTATGCAGTTAGCATAGTTTCATTATGCTAATTATTATTTTGGGGGGGCACAGTGGCTCAGTGGTTAGCGCTGCTGCCTCACAGCACCAGGGTCCCAGGTTCAATTCCAGCCACGACTATCTGTGTGGAGTTTGCACATTCTCACCGTGTCTGCGTGGGTTTCCTCTGGGTGCTCCGCTTTCCTCCCACAGTCCAAAACATGCGCAGGACAGGTAGATTGGCCAGGCTGATTGGCCCATAGTGTTAGGTGCATTAGTCAGAGGGAAATGGGTCTGGGTGGGTTACTCTTCGGAGGGTCGTTGTGGACTTGTTGGGCCGAAGGGCCTGTTTCCACACTGTAAGTAATCTAATTATACTGTGAAATGTTGCTGAAAAGGAAAATATGTTGCTGAAGCTTTTTGTATTGCCCTCATCAGGAGAAATGCAAGAATGCCAAATTTCAGATGGTTGCAACATTTTTAATACAAGGGTAAAAGATGCTGGTTGGTTGACATATCAACTCTGATTCAGCTTCCAGCAATGTGAAAAAAAAACCACACAACACCAGGTTATAGTCCAACAGGTTTATTTGGAAGCACTAGCTTTCTAGGCACAGTCTCTTCATCAAGTGACACACCTTCGAAAGCTAATATTTCTAAATAAACCTGCTGGACTATAACCTGGTGTTGTGTGATTTTTAAGTTTGTCCACCCCAGTCCAATACCGGCACTTCCACATCATGACCAGCAATGTTTGTTTATCCCGGGAGGCACTGATTAATGAGGAGAGGTTGAATAGGTGGAGGCTGTAATCATTGGAGTTTAGAAGAATTGGAGGTGACCTTATTGAAACATACAATATTCTTAGAGGACTTGGCAGGGTTGATGTGGATTGTATATTTTTCCCCTTGTTAGAGAGGGTAGGACCAGAGGACATAGTCTCGGAATTAGGGGTTGCACAGTTAAGACGCAGAAGAAGAGGAATTTCATCTCTCAGAAGGTTGTGAATTTGCAAAATTCTTTGTCCTGGAGGATTGTCAAGGTTAGGTCTTTAAATATATTCGAGGCTGAGGTAGACCTTTAATCAGTAAGGGAATCAACAGTTAGAGGAAAAGCAGAAGTGAGGATCTTTAGATCTGCTACAGTCCCATTGAATGGCACTGCAGACTCAATTGGCTGAATGGCCTGCTTCTACTCTAGTCTCTTTTGTCTCCCTTTTCAGCAGGATCCTTGCTGACATGCAGCTGTTCTTCTGAGATCTTGTTCACACTCTGTTTTATTCCTTGGTTTCAGGAGATGGGGGAAATCGCAGGGAAGCCAGATTGAGACAGACTCCCAGTGCAGGGCTGTTGCTAGGGAGTTCTCCCAGCAGAAAGACTAGATGTTTAACCACAACCCACAGGATGTAGATGGGTATCAAATTTAAAGAATGAAAGACTTGCTTAGTTGAGCCATCTGGCTGAGCTGGTGTTTTGCTGGCAGGGGAATGGGAGAGATTGTGCCCATGTCTATTGGGTGGGTTGTGGGGAGGGGTTTACAATTATGGCCTGAGATTGTATGGTGTAACAAAAGGGTTACAAACAACGAAATGTAAAAAGGTGGTTTCAATGAGATATGCTACTTGGCTTGTCTGATTTTTACTTTAAATTGTACCATCTTCCATCCTGGTGTTTCCTGCCTGCCTCAGCAGAGCCAGACATCTCAATATGATTATTAAGCTCAGGAGCAGCCTGCACTTCCTGCTGTCTCAGAGAGACACAGAGAAAGGGAGACACAACTGGTGGTGGTTTACTCTGAGGATCACCATGCCTTAGGTGAGGGGAGAGGTTAAGAAGGCGGGTCCTTCATGATAACAAATAATTCCACAGAGGTTGATATCATGTCACCAAATCTCCTTTTATTTACGCATGGACAGCCATTTAAAACTGCTCCATTCAGAGTCAGGTATCAGAGTGTCAGTATCTCTGAACCTCTGGTACCTGACTCTGAAGGTAGCAGTACTAAAAGTCTTTTTTGTATGTCAGCCAGGGCTCCCTGATTGGACAGATTAACAGCCCCAATCAGGGAACTCATATTCTATGATGCCCACCTGGCTGATCTCATTACATTCACTAGAGTAACCTCGGCATGGAAATGTCCACACTGTTGGCATCACTGTACATTGTAAACCAGCTTTCCAGCCAACTGATCTAACCGACTCAACATTGGAACCAACATTGAATGGTTAATATTTTTACACAATTGAGTATTTGTTGAGGCATGCACAGGAGGTTAATGCTCAAATGAAGCCCCCCCCCATAACCTCCAGATACTCTCTTTCACTGTTTATTTTGTATACCTCTCTACTGTATATGTCTAGATCTCCCGTAAAGCCCTGAATCTCTCCAGCTCCCTCTCATCCATTAAAATCCGAATTAAAGCCCTGTCTTCATCAAAGCTCAGCATTTAGTCTTGATTCTGAAATGTCTTGGGATGGTTTTGTACCTTGTCAGTGCAAATTCAATCTCTGCAGCTTTTCTTTTATCTAATGACAGCATTAACAGAATTTCCCTTGTAGTTGCAATTCCTTCACTTCAGGATATTATTTGATGTTTTTTTGAACACCTATCCAAGATTGCGAGAACTCGACTGCCCATTGACGGTGTACCAAGAATATTGTACTTCATCTGGCTACTGAATAAATATTCCTGAAGAGTGTATCTTCGAGAACATTGACTCCAATGCTGTCTCAAGCCAGATACTGCCTGTTCATGGATGACTTTCGGCCCCATATCCCCTCCATCATAAATACTACTTGCTTCAATAATGAGAAAATGCTGCAAATGCTGTAAATCTGAAATAAAAAAGTTCTGAAGGAATATTGAGCTTGAAATGTTAACTCTGTTTATCTCTTCCTACAGATGCTGGCGGAGCTATTGAGTTTCCCCAGCATATTTGGTTTTTATTTTACATAGATGGCCTGCTTCAGTTTCTGTAACATGCCCTTCCTCAGTCCTGCTGCTGAAAGCCTTGGCCTTTGTCTCCACCAATCTTTGAAGTTTGCTTCACATGAGGGCAGAATGGTTAAAAAGGCATATGGCACACTTGCCTTCATTACTCAGTCCTTTGAGTAAAGGAGTTGCGACGTCTTGTTGAGGTTGTACAGGACGTTGTTCAGGCCTCTTCTAGAGTACTGTGTCCAGTTCGCTTAGTTATAGATATGATGTTATTAAGTTGGAGAGGGTTCAGAAGAGATTTACCAGGATGTTGCCAGGTATGGGAGGTTTGAGTTATAAAGAAAGGCTGGATAGACTGGGACTTCTTTCACTGGAGCGAAGGAGATTGGGAAGTGACCTGATGGAAGTCTATAAACTAATGAGAGGTATAGATAGAATTGACGGTAGTTGTGTTTTCCCTGGGATGAGGGATTTCAAGGCTAGGGGCATATTTTTAAGGTGAGAGGAGAGAGATTTAAAAATGTCAGGAGAAGCAATGTTTTTATAAAGAGATTTGTTCAGCATGTGGAATGAACTTCCTGAGGAAGTGGTGGATGTGGGTACAATTACAACGTTTAAAAGACATTTGTAAAAGAAATGTTAGGAGGCATACGGGCCAGGAGCTAATTTAGTTTTGGGATTATATTCAGCAAGGACTGGTTGGAGCGAAAGGTCTGTTTCTGTACTGTATGACTCTATAACCAAGCTGGAGTATTCCTCCTTACTGACCTTTAACCGTCACCCTCCAAAAAATCGTCAGCTCACCCAGAACTCATTTGATCAGTCCAGATCCCAAAATGCCTCAGGTATACAACTCATCCCATTCAGAAGGAAAAACATCCCCCAACAGGTAACTACATAATTGTTTCATCTTAAGGGAAGTTCACTTCATGTTGACTTTTTATGGAAGAATTCATAAGATTCATAACGAGACCAGCCATTTCCTAACTTGTGTGAAGCCTTTGAACACCTTTTCAGAAAGGTGGTGAGCTGAAAGGTTGTTTATAAGATCCAGACATTAAAAAGGACTGGGAATGCGTAATTTTGACTCCTGGATAGAGAGCCCAAGCTTCTCATCCATTTGTTAATATCTCCTAACCAATCTGTTCAACAAAAACTGGCGATAGCAAAAAGAAAGAGAAAACTTACACTTATATAGTGCCTTTCACAATCCCGGATGCCTCAAAGTGTTTCGCATCAGCCAATAAAATGCTGTCACTGTTGAAATGTAGGAAAAAGGGCTGACAAGTTGAACAGATTTGATTTTAAGACTACAGTAAGCACATTACACTGAAAGTACAACAATTCTGGCTTGTCACAAGGCAATCTTTTGGTTTCAAAGATTGATTGATCGAGAGCTCATGTCTTCTTTCTTCCCGTCTGTGCAAAGTAGTGAAGATCATTAAACTTTCTCCTGAGGCTCTTTTGCACGTTGTGTAGTTTGGAACATAAATTCCCAGTTTGTTTGTTGCCTGCAGTGCTCTCACTCATCTCTTCACCAGTGCCCACCTCAGGCCCTTGTGTGCAATGTCAGCTTCCTTCACCCCAACTGGACTGGCCATATCTTCAGTCATACAGCACCTCAGTTCTGTAAATTTTTCCCTAAACCACCTTGTTTATCCATCACTATCTTGTTTGCAATATATTCACCGAATGCGGGTGTGACTGGCTGGACCAACATTTATTGCCCATCCCTAATTGCCCTTGGGAAAGAGCTACCTTCTTTAACCACTGTAGTCCTTCAAATATTGGGACATCCACAGATGGTGGCAGAGTGGTTAGCACGGGTTCAATTCCCGCCTCGGGTGACTGTCTGTGTGGAGTTTGCACGTTCTCCCCGTGTCTGCGTGGATTTCCTCCGGGTGCTCCGGTTTCCTCCCACAGTTCAAAGATGTGCGGGTCAGGTGAATTGGCCATGCTAAATTGCCCGTAGTGTTAGGTAAGGGGTAATATGTAGGGGTATGGGTGGGTTGCGCTTTGGCGGGTCGGTGTGGACTTGTTGGGCCAAAGGGCCTGTTTCCACACTGTAAGTAATCTAATCTAACCTGTTAGGGAACAAGTTCAATGATGTTGACCCAGTGACAGTGAGAAACAGTGATATAATCACAAATCAGGATGGTGGGTGACTTGGAAAAAAACTTGTAGGTTCTGATTCAATCTTGATCTCATTAAATGGCTGAGCAAACTCAATGGACTGAATGGCCTACTTCTGCTAGGTCTTACAGTGATCTCATTCAACTCTTGTCCTTAACTGTCTGGATGGGAGAGATTGTGGGTTTGGAAGGTGCTGGTTGGATGAATTACAGCAATGCATCTTGTCCATAGTATTCTGTTTCTGAGCATCAGTGGTAGAGCTACTTTGTCCTGGATGGTGCTTCAAGAGTGTTGTTGGAGCTGTCCCCATCCAGGCAAGTGGGGAGCATTCCATCACACTCCTGACTTGTGCCATGTAAATGGCAGACAGGCTTTGGGGAGTCAGAAGGTGAGTTACTCACCACAAAATTCCAAACCTCTGACCTGCACTTTTAGTCACACTGTTTATGTGGCCGGCCCAATTCAGTTTCTGGTTGACGGTGTTCCAGAGGGTAGTTCGGAGTCAACCACATTACTGTGGATCTAGAATTACCAGACCAAGGAAAGATGTCAGATTTCCCTCCCTAAAGGAAATTACTGAACAAGATGGGTTTTTTTTATGAAGCTCAAACCCATGCTCCCAGAGCATTAGCTTTAACCTCTGGATCCAGTGAGTGACATGATCACTGCTCCAGCAATCCACATGTCATAACAGGTCATTCATGATCAGGGGTACATTGTGCAGTGTACATTGTGCAGTTTCATTGTCCCATAGACAGGTATTAAATCTGCTAAAGGGACATATTTTTAGAAGAATTAAAAAAATATATATAAGTAGAAGATTTTTCCATGATTAATATCTAACAAACTTTGGCATTATTTGAAAGCCAAATGTTTTCACTGATCTTTGTAGGGAGTTGTTACTTATGAAGAAAAGAAAGCTTTCCATTTATTTTTCTCTCTCTCAGTAGGACTTTTAAAGTCTTTTTCTCATATAGATTCAATCTCTCTTTTGGTCTGAATGGATTAACACAGGAGTGTGGTGTCTGTCCTCATGAGTTTCTGTGGTTACTGCTCAGCGGGATCCTTTGCTTTGAAGCCTTCTGAAACCATTCATCAGTGAGTGTTTTTCGCAGAAACACCAAGTGCCTATTGTTTGGTTAGGTGTGTGTGAGATGGACTCCCTTCCTGTGAAACACCAGCTACAGACTCGACAGGAAGACAGCACAGTACACTCGCTGTTCCCTCTTCACACATAGTCACACAAGTGCTCACACATAAGTGGTATGCTTCATTGAGTCTCTCCCTGTGCCTCTATCCTTATCTTAATTTCCATGCCATTATACAACAGATGATCTGGCAGTTTACTTCAAAAACAGCAGCCAGAACTATGATTCATTCAATAAAAGACATGCGTTTGCATAGCACCTTTCACAATCTCAGCACACTCCTAAGTACTTTACATCCAATAAAGTAACTTTGAAGTGTCATTACTTCAACAGAATACTGTATGAATGAGACAACACATATTTTGTCCAAACACATAAATTTATATTAATACACAGGACCCTGTTTGTTGCAGACAGAAAGAACATGTACGAACAATACAAGTACTTCAACTTCAACTCAACCAAATAGGTGACAACCACCCACTAGCATCTTTCCCCCCTCAGGACAATGCCCTTAATCAATCACAGTTAATCTGACCCATTTAACATTTAAACACAAATCAGCAGATAACTGTCAATCATCATTAATTGGGGCTTTTTTTAACACTTTTTTTACACCTGTATCAGTAAGTATCCATTTGTCAACCAATAAAAATGTTCCTTTCATGCAGGATAAATGTTGGTTTTCCCCTGGAAATTGGTATTCTTATGAAGTGTCCAGATGTATAGATGAAGAAAACCTTTGATAAAATGTGTCTTGTGTGACAAATGTTCACTTTCTATGCTTCCAAATGACTATTTGTAGTCACTGTTTTAATCTGACAAGTAACTGCACAGCAGAGTTCCACAGAAAGTGATTAGATAAAATGATGAACAGATCATCTGTTTCTGTGACAAAACCAGAAGTTTCTGGAAAAGCTCAGCAAGTCTGGCAGCATCCGTGAAGAGAAATCAGAGTTACCGTTTCAGTTCCAGTGACCCCTCCTCAGAACCATTCTGATTTACAGCATCTGCAGTTCTTTTGGTTTCTGTGATGTTGGTTGAGGGTTAAATCCTGGCCAGATCACCAGAGAGAACTTCTTTGGCCTCCTTTGAAATTGTGCCTTTTTCTTGCAGAGTGCAGACATGGCCTTGTGCCCTAACGAAAGACCCTCTCAGCACCTTTACTGTGGCGAAACAGCTCAAACCACTTCACAGGAGTATTATGGGACAAAATCTGACACCAAGCCACACCAAGATGCATTAGGACAGCTGACCATATGGTTGGTCAAAGAGGTAGATTTTAAAGAACACCGTAAAGATCAGAAGAGATTTTGTGAAGCAGTGAGGTTTAGGGAGGGGGCTCTGGAGCTCAATGCCCAGCCAACTGAAGGCATGGCTATCAATGGAGGAGCAGTGGAAATGGGCTTTGCACACAATGGTCAGGATTGGAGAAGCTGTAAGGCTATGCAGATGGAAGCTTGTTGTGCCAAAAATGGTAACTGCATTTTCTACACTACAGCCTGAAAACATTTAGAGATTAATTGGCTGTGAATTGCTTTGGGACATCCTCAGGTTGTGGAAGGTGTTATTCTTCTGCAAGTCATTTAATTTCTTTACCCCATCATATCATCTGAATCTTTTGACATACATTTAATTCTGACGAATATTCCTGATTCACGTCTTATAGATGCTGACCGTGAATTGTAATGACAAGAGGTGATTCATTATCCACAGAACTCCTCATCTCTGAATTGGTGTTATTGGTTTATATGGTCAATTCAGTTCAGATTCTTGTCAATGGTAACCCCTAGGATGTTGATAGTAGGACATTCGATGATGATAATGCCATTGTCAAAGAGCAATGGTTAGATTCACTGTTTTTGGAGCTAGACTTTGCTTGACACTTGTGTGGCTTGAATGTTACTTGCCACTTACCAGATGTTGTCCTGATCTTGCTGCATACGGACACCAATTGCTACAGTATCAGAGGAGTCCTGAATGGTGCTGAAGATTGTGCGATCATCAATGAATATCCCCATTTCTGACCTTATGATGGAGGGAAGATTATTCCATTCATTTTTCCTCTTTTGACTTATTAGGATCAATATTTAGCCTCCAACCTAAAACAGATTTTAGCAACATTTGTTGAATCTTGCTACATACACGAATTACTTCTGTGCGTCCCCACACTGCCAAAGTAGGTGCATGTTAAAATATCCTTCATTGGCTGTAAATCACTTGGAGATGGTCTGAGGCTATGCAAGGAGTCACAGAAATGCAAATTCTTTCTTCTTCTTGCTTGAGATTCTGATCAGCAGTAGCCCCCTGCCTGGTCTTGCCCTGCACACAGTTTCATGTGATCACTGCTTGTGAATCTCATCCACAATATAAAAGGACAGATCCCAGAGTGTTGTAGACTGTGGAACTATTAATGCTTCAGGTAGTCTGATCACATGAACTGTTTTGAAATGCCAGGGATCTGTAGACCAGTGAGCCTGACGTTGGTGGTGAGCAGGTTGTTGGATGGTATCCGGAGGGACAGGATATACATGTATTTGGAAAGGCAAGGACTGATTAGGGATAGTCAACATGGCTTTGTGCATGAGAAGTCATGTCTCAGAAAGTTGATTGAGTCTTTTGAATAAGTAACAAAGAAGATTGATGAGGGCAGAGCAGTAGATGTGATCTATATGGACTTCAGTTAGGCGTTCGATAAGGTTCTCCATGGGAAATAGGTTAGCAAGGTTAGATCTCATGGAATACAGGGAGAACTCGCCATTTGGATACAGAACTGGCTCAAAGGTAGAAGACAGAGGGTGGTGGTGGAGGGTTGTTTTTCAGACTGGAGGCCTGTGACCATTGACGTGCCATAAGGATCGGTGCTGGGTCCTCTGCTTTTCGTCATTTATATAAATGATTTGGATGTGAGCATAAGAGGTATAGTTCGGAAGTTTGCAGATGACACCAAAATTGGAGGTGTAGTGGACAGAAAAGAAGGTTACCTCAGATTACAACAGGATCTTGACCAGATGGACCAATGGGCCAAGAAGTGGCAGATGGAGTTTAATTCAGATAAATGTGAAGTGCTGCATTTTGGTAAAGCAAATCTTAGCAGGACTTATACACTTAACGGTAAGGTCCTCGGGAGTGTTGCTGAACAAAGAGACCTTGAAAGTGGAGTCGCAGGTAGATAGGATAGTGAAGAAGGTGTTTGGTATGCTTTCCTTTATTGGTCAGAGCATTGAGTACAGGAGTTGGGAGGTCATGTTGTGGCTGTACAGGACATGAAGGGCTTATGCTCGAAACGTCGAATTCTCTATTCCTGAGATGCTGCCTGGCGTGCTGTGCTTTGACCAGCAACACATTTGCAGCTGCGATCTCCAGCATCTGCAGACCTCATTTTTTACTCCAGGACATTGGTTAGGCCACTTTTGGAATATTGCATGCGATTCTGGTCTCCTTCCTATCGGAAGGATGTCGTGGAACTTGAAAGGGCTCAGAAAAGATTTACAAGGATGTTGCCAGGTTGGAGGATTTGAGGTATAGGGAAAGCTTGAATAGGCTGGGGCATGTCTCCCTGGAGCGTTGGAGGCAGAGGGGTGACCTTATAGAGGTTTATAAAATTATGAGGGGCATGGATAGGATAAATAGACAAAGTCTCTTCCTTGGGGTGAGGGAGTCCAGAACTAGAGGGCATATCTCATCATAGAACTAAGATGAGAGCGGAAACATATAAAAGAGACCTAAGGGCCAGTTTTTCACACAGAGGGTGGTACGTGTATGGAGTGAGCTGCCAGAGGAAGTGATGGAGGCTGGTACAATTGCAACATTTAAAAGGCATCTGGATAGGTATATGAATATGAAGGGTTTGGAGGGATATGGGTCAGGTGCTGGCAGGTGGCACTAAATTGGGTTGGGATATCTCATTGACATGGACGAGTTGGAACGAAGGGTCTGTTTCTGTGCTGTACATCTGTATGACTATGAATCTATAACAGAATTAATAGGAACAGGAGTAGGCCATTTAGCCCTTCAAGCCTGCACTGTCATCCAATATGATCATGGCTGATCATCCAACTCAGGACCCGATTGCTGCAATCATCCCATTACCTTTTGATACCTTTAGTCCTCAGAATTCTATCCTTGTTGAAAGTATTCAATGCCTTGGTCTCAACTGCTTTCTGCAGCAGAGAATTCCACAGGCTCACCACTCTCTGGGTGAAGGAATTTCTCCTCCTCTCAGTCCTAAATGGCCCATTCCATCTCCTTCGACTGTGACCCCTGGTTCTGGATCCCTGGTCATCAGGAACATTCTTCCTGTGTTAACTTGTCTTGACCTGCTAGAATGTTATGGGTTTCCATAAAATCATTCCTCATTCTTCTAAATTCCTGTGAACGTAGTTCTTTCTTTCTCTGAAATTTGATCGCTGTTTGGAGCTCTCTGAGTTTCATTATCTCAAAAGGTCACTTTTCGGAGTTGATTATGAGCCTCCTTTTTTTGACAGCATTACAAACCTGCAATAGGTTTAGGGATAGGGTTAGGTTTAGCAGTAATAAGCCAGATGGATATGGTCGCTTAGAATAGCCTGTCTTGGCTTAAGTTCTTTTTAAATAAAACTTTTCTGAGATTGATGTGCAATTCCTGTGGATAATGCTTATTGTCTGCTCTGGTTACTTTAAGAAGTTAGGCTTTCTGTTTAATTGGGATCGCTTTGCCCTTGATTCATCCTGTTAGGCCACTTTAAAGGACACAGATTGTGACTCGCAGTCATATCTAGGTCAGATTTGCTGGGACAGCAGAATCCTGTCCGTGGAGGATTTCAATTGATTTCTTAAAACAGCAATATATCATCATTCTTTTTCCTTTCTGACAAGAACTGAGTAAATAACAGATTTACTAAGTGCAATTTTGTAGCTTGACTGTGTGGGCTTTGACCCCCCCCCCCACACACACACACACACACACACACACACACACACACACACACACACACACACACACACACACACACACACACACACACACACACACACACACAGCCCCTGGTTGTATATGTGTCACAACAGTCTCAATATTGCAGTCACATTCTCCATGACCATTGAGCATGCCATCATTTGTCAGTTTGTGGCATTCTGAGGCACTGGGCACCTTCTGAAGATGTGTTCTGTTAAGAGTTTCCAGAAGCAGGAGTGTGTAGTGAGTTTCAGCTCTGGTTTCAGTGGTGCTGCTAGGGGACAGTCCCTCGAGCGATTCTGTGATATAACTGTAACCTGTGCTGTTATATTTCTCTCAGTAATCTATTTATTTTGCTGATGGGCTGGTGGAATGGTAACAAAGAGAAAGAGACAGGTTCAGAGCACAGCAGCTGAAAGAAGTGATACTTCTAACAGCAACATCTTTAGACTAGACTAGACTAGACTTACAGTGTGGAAACAGGCCCTTCGGCCCAACAAGTCCACACCGACCCGCCGAAGCGCAACCCACCCATACCCCTACATATACCCCTTACCTAACACTACGGGCAATTTAGCTTGGCCAATTCACCTGACCCGCACATCTTTGGACTGTGGGAGGAAACCAGAGCACCCGGAGGAAACCCACGCAGACACGGGGAGAACGTGCAAACTCCACACAGTCAGTCACCTGAGTCGGGAATTGAACCCGGGTCTACAGGTGCTGTGAGGCAGCAGTGCTAACCACTGTGCCACCGTGCCGCCCGAAGGAAACGTTCAGAGTAATTTCTAGAAAGAATAGCTATTAGTTTCAGTTTAGGTATTTTTAGGCTCGAACACATGCTGACGTCCGGGGGTCGTCACTGCCCGGTCACTGGTGTTACCTTCTGAATGAGACATTACACCAAGCCCCTATTTGTTCTCTAAAGTGAGAGCAAATGACACCCGTGCACTAAGTTGAAGAACCAGGTGATAGAGAGGACTGCAGATGCTGGACAGTCAGGCTTGATAAAATGTGACACTGGAAAAGGCAGAGCTGGTCTAAAGAGCAAGAGAGTGATGTTTCAGGCAGGACCTTTCATCAGAACTGGGGAGGGGGTAGGGGGCTGAGAAATAAATGAGGGAGGGGTGGGGGTAGGGAAAGGTAATATGACTACATCGCCTAATAACCACCCTCTTGTAAAAACATGAACCCTTACTCCCAATTTCTCTGCCTCTACCATTTCTGTTCTCAGGATGAGCAATTCCACTCCAGGACATCCCAGATATCCTCCTATTTCAAGGACCATAATTTCCCCTCCCCCTGTGATCATCAATGCCCTCAATCGCATCTCCTCCATTTCCCACACCTCAATTTTCAATCCTCACCAACCCCCCCCCAACCACAACAAGGATAGAACCCCCCAGTGCTCACATTCCACCCCACTAATCTCCAAATCCAGTGCATCATCCTCAGCCATTTTCACCACCAACAGTCAGACCCTACCACCAAAAATACATTTCCCCCCTACCCCTATCTGCGTTCTGCAGGGACCGTTCCCTCTGTGACTCCCTCGTTAGGTCCACACTCCCCACCAACCCCCTCTCCATACCTGGCACCTTCCCTTGCTACTGTAAGAGATGCAAAACCTGCATCACCCCCACCCCCCCCACCCCGCCTCCCCCCCTCCCCACACAACCCCCACTCACCTCCATTCAAAGCCCCAAAGGATCGTTTCACATCTGGCAGAGATTTACTTGCATATCCTTGAACCTGTTTACTGCATCCATTGCTCTCGATGTCGTCTCCTCTACATCAGAGAGACTGAGTGCAGACCCATGGAATGGTTCAGGGAACCAACCAACCCCACCTTCCTGTGGCCATCCATTTCAACTCCCCCTTCCACTCCCACAATGACATATCCATTCTGGGCCTCCTCCACCGCTTAATCAAGGCCACCTCGCAAACTGGAGGAGGAACAGCTCATCATCCATCTCAGGACCCTGCAACTACATGGCCTCAAAACCAGTTTCCAAATCACCCCACGCCATTCTACATCCCCCATCCCAGATCCAACCCTCCAACTCGTCACTGCCCTTTTGACCTGGCCTACCTGCTCATCTTCCTTCCACCTATCCGCTCCACATGTCCCATCAGAATCACCTCCTACCTTCGTCCACCTATCGCCATCCCATTTACCTTTACCTTTGCTCCATCACCCCTCCACCTATTTATTTCTCAGTCCCCTTCCCCCTCCCCAGTTCTGATGAAGGGTTATGTCCAAAACATCGACTTTCTTGCTCCTCCAAAGCTGCCTGACCTGCTGTGCCTTTTCTAGCACCACACGTTTTTTACAGTAAGTTGAAGAACAGCAGGGCCATTCTCTTTGGTTTTCTATAGGACTTATTGCTTCATCAGCTTCACAAGGACAGAGTATCTGATTGTCATCTAATTGCTATCCCAGAGACCTTCCTGTGCTTCAATTTGGCTGCTCTGTTTCTTTAGAATTTGTTCATAGGATGTGCGTGTCAGTGGCTAGGCCTACATTTATTGCCCAGTGCGTTATTAAGAGTTAACCACATTACTTTGGTTTGAGAGTCACATGTAGGTCAAACCAGTTAAGGATGACTGATTTCCCTCCCTACGTGGCATGAGTGAAGCAGAGAGGTTTGTAATGACAATGTCTCCACAGTCAATGCTATATTAGTTTCACATGCCAGGATTTTATTGAATTCAAATTTTGATGTCTACCGTGGTGGGTTTTGAAGCCACGTCCCTTAGACATTTACTAGGAGAAAGAGAGGGCTGGAGATCAGAGTCGAGAGTGTGGCGCTGGAAAAGCGCAGCCAGTCAGGCAGCTTCCGATGAGCAGGAAAGTCGATGTTTCGGGTCCGATTCTCCTGCTCCAGCACCACACCCTTAGAAATTTAGCCTGAGACTTCAAACGACTTATCCAGTGACACCACCATCCTCCCCCACTCTTACGTGACAATCAGTGATGACACTTCAAAAGTTCTTATTTGACCATCAGTTCTGGGACATCCCAAGGTGATTAAAAAGCGCTATATAAATGCAAGTCTTTATTTCTCCTTGTCTCTAAAAGGAAAGGAAATTTATATAACTCTTTGTCATGCTGTCAAATTACCATGGAGGCAGTTGGTGCAGTGAATTGCAATACCTATTTGACATGGGAAGTCTTTCTCCAATAACAACCACCACAATATCAATGACAGGTCAACATCTTCTTGGAAAGAAAAGTGCTGGATGTTGATGTCCTGGAGAAGCTCCCTGCACTTTCTGAATGTGATCTTTACTGTCGATCTGAACTGGGAGATGGGGCCTTAGGTGAACATAAGAAGGTTAGAAATAGGAGCAGGAATGATTATCTCAGCCTTTGAGCATGCTTTCTTATTTGTAAGATAATGGCTGAAGTTCTACAACAACCCACTTCCCTATCCTGCCTCCATACTCAAAGATCTATATTTCTCAGTTTATGAATATATTCAATGACTAATTAATCACAGCCCTCTGAGGTAGACTGCTCTACCCCACAATTCTCTTAGTCAAGACATTTTTCCTCATCTTGGTCCTAAGTATCTAACTCCCTAAGTCTCGAAGACTTTGTTCCCTATTTCTACCCTCGAGCATGTGACCTGTCAAACTCTCAAGGGATACAGAAAGTCCAGTGTCACACTTTCGTTAACACAATAGGAATTTTTGTTTGTTAGATTATCCCCTGTTATTGGTGCTCGAGTAAATCAATTGCACAAGCTCATTTTAGAACATAGAACATAGAAAAGTACAGCACAGAACTATGTTGTGCAAAATAAAATAACTTAACCTACGCATCCCTCAACTCATTGCTATCCATGTGTATGGCCAGCAGTCGCTTAAATGTCTCCAATGACTCTGCTTCCACCACCACCGCTGGCAACGCATTCCATGC